>NC_082691.1:20817135-21127527 GCF_949987515.2 Delphinus delphis | reverse complement strand
ATTACAGATCCCAAATATACATTAATTATCAATCCCCAAATCACTCATATTACATATCTATTATCAACTGATAGCCACAAATCAACAGTTTTCTGCTGGTGTGATTCGAGAATTGAGACTTTTCTTAGGCATTATGCATTGTTGCTGGTTGTTTAAGTACTTGAAACATTTAGTAATGTTTTCTCTATTTAGATTTCTAAACTTCAGAATACCACCTTGCAGAGTTCAACACTTACACAGTATCATGATTTTGTGACTAATTAATTAGAAAACGTGCAAGATGAGAAAGAGCATATTATTCTGGCAATGTATTTGCTACTGGTGTTATTTTGTTCCCATTTTAGGCAATACCAACAAATTAATATAGAGTCATATACTGTTATGAGTGTTCTTTCCATGGCAATTTAGCATCAAAATCTAAACAGAGAAGGACAACACTTCACTAATCATCTTATTTATGACTGACTTGTTTACAGACCTCTGGAAATTATATTTGAAGAGGTTCCTGTAAACATCTGATCTCTTTAATAATTCCATTTGTAACTTATTTAGCATCTGCATCCTGCCATTATGCAAGGACCGTGTAGTTGTGCCGGCTCATTGAAACTGCATTACTTTCAACCCCAGAATTCACCAATGGGATTTTATTACAAACACAATGAAATTTTGATTAGGGTTCTGAAAAAAGAGCTTGTCAAAGTAAATACTTGTTATACATATTGACATGTTATCACAGCACAGAAAACAAGCAGCTTTTAAGAGAACAATGAAAATTAAAGTAAAAATTTACTCAATCAAAGGAAGAGAAATTGTTTGAAAACCCCATAGTAAAAACATAAAATTACTCATGAGTCCAAAAAGCACTGGTAAGCTGAAAAGGAGAACTTTTCCATTACCATTCAGAAGCGTGGGATTTATTAAGTCACAATCAGATTGAAATCCTCAAAGTCATCTTTCTTTTTAATTCTGGTAGAGTTCCATGAGCCCTTAAAGAAATACAATGACATAGCCACAACTCCTGGGGCTCATTAAAAACTGACAAGCTGTTTCCCTTATGGGTAGAGCTAAAAAGCTTTGCCATTCTAAGATTGTTGGCAACTTTGTTCAGATGAGTCCCTACTTTACTAGAATATGAATATTTTGTGTTCTTTGTGAATTTCATTTATAAATCTGGAAGATGGCTGCTCCTTAACCTGCAAGAAGTTTGTGCATAAATACCTTAAACTGCAGCACATATCCAGGCTTCAGCGTCAAATCTCGAGTTACTGCAAATCGATCCCCATCTGATTTTCCAAACACCATGGCTGATGGCGTGGCAGAGCAGAAAGTTTCATTTTTAACCATTCCTTCGTTAGCCAACATCAACCACACACTCATTTGATTCATAGGGTAATCAAAAGCCGGCTTCTCATAAAAGTTCTAATAGGAACAACACAAACAACACAGAAAGGCAATTTGGTAGCTTTGAAAACAAGAAAGGAATTTTCAGTTCATGACATGCAGGGCCATGTACTACTTGTATTTCTAGGAAAATACAGCAGACTCTCTAAATTAACATTTTTTTTGTTTTTTAAACTGCCATGAACTTTTTCTCCTGATTATTTAACAACTGAATATATTTTGCCACTGTGTATCTAATCATTTCATAAACACACTAATAATCATATTTAATGACTTGGCCAAACTTTCTAGTCTTGTTTTTTGTTTTGTTTTTTTAACATCAAAATAATCTATGAACTAGTAGCATAGAGAGGTAAAAAAGTTAAGTGCAAACACAGAAAACTAAACTACGTGTTCAAGTGTCAAGCACTAAATCTTTGGGGGAGTGAGTAGTTATTTGATCCCATCCTCTTTTACCATTCTATGTCTTCTTGGAGTTCAGACATAATGAGAAGTACCTGGGGTAAAGTTGGGTTGACAACTGGGATGATTTGTTTTTGCTTCTCGGACAGAATGATGATGTCATCGACTGCCCACTGGTCATAGCCCTCCCCTGAGAACACAGGCTGCCACCAGCGGAAACTGGTGCAAGGGGTCTTGGCAGCAGCTGGCAGCTCCAGATAGACAAATCTGCATAAAAGCAAATCATTTAGCGTTGGGAAAGGAAAAGCGTTGTTTTTCTTAGCAACTGTTAAAATAACACGAGTAGCAACAAGAGAAAGTTATGTTTTGTTTGATCTCTTGGTATTTTTGTAAAGTTTCTAAGTTGAGACAGATAAGACAAGAGGTTGAAAGTTGTAAGCAAGTTTAGTCCTGATCCTGGTTTTTCCGTTTGGAATTGTATCTGTCGGAGGCAAATATTTCAACTGCGTTTGATTCATTGAACAGTGTCTTTTGACTACTATGACAATGGCCATAATATTTTAAAGAAACCCTTAAGAAAAAGCTGTTCCTTTGTATGTTATTGCATTAAAATAGCATTACAATTTTTTCAAGGCAGTTCTTACTTATTGGGGGAAAACATAAATAAGCATTAAAAATGAAATATAAATCACCCATAAGCTACCACATGGGGTTGGCCTCTGTTAACAATTTGATGTATATCATTAAAGCATGTAATCTTTTACATAGGTGAGATATATGTATGATTCAGTATCTTACAGTTTAAAACTTAACATTATATCATAAGCACATTCTCATGTCAATAAAGTAAGTTCTTAAGATCATTTTACCGTTTATATAATTTTTCATCACACAGATGTGCTAGTATTTATTTCACTTTTCCTTATTATAAGTAATTCTGTGATGAAAAATCTTTATGTATAAAGCTCTATGTATACCTCAGTTTATTTATTTAGGGAAGATTCTTAGAAATGGAATTACCAGGTCAAATAAACTGGACACGTTTAAGGCTCTGGATTTTTCCAAATTCCTTTCTGGGAGGGTCATGATGGTTTGCAGGATGACATGAGAGGACCTGTCTTGCTGCTCCATGTGGAGAGAGCACTTGGTGTTGTCATTAAAAAATGACCATTTGACTGTTGAAAAATGGTATCTTTTTTATTGCCACAGAGGTTGGATATTAATCACATTTTATTAAACATATGTCTTCCCTGTTGTGTAACATCTACTCATTCCTTTTCCCCATTTTTCTATTGGGATCTTAGTGTTTTTCTTGATAATTTGTATAAGCTCTTTACAGGAACACTGATCCTCTATTTCTCGTATTTGTTGCATATATTTTCTCAGTTTGCTTTCCTTCTTTTCATTTTTTTTCTGTTTTCTTTGAAATATATGTGTTACATGTGTATGTAGTTTTACATCTGTATGTAGTATATTTCTGTGTAAGCAGTCCTTTTCTTTGTTAATTCTTGCGTTGAACTTATGTTTAGAAAGTTCAGGTCTTTTTCCAAGATCAGATAGCAACCTAAGTGTTTAACTCTTTAACCAGTCTTTAACAGTTTTTGCTGATGTAAGGTGATAATCTAAATAGGTACTTTTCCCCAAGAGCCTACCCATTTTTTTCTAACACCATTTGATTGAATAACCATTTCTTTATCATTGATAGTTGATGTGTCTTTTTTTCACATATGTTTGTACAGATATCTGAGTCAATTTCTGGGTCATCTATTTGGCTTGATTGTTCTATCCATGCACTGGTATCATTCCACTTTAATACTGTAGCTTATACAATATGTTTTAATATTGTGCAGGGCATCCCTCTATATTTTGTCAAAAGTTTAAACTATTTTTGCCAGTTTATATTTCCAGATATAAAGCTTCCCCCCAAAACATGCCACTAAGATTTTGACTGGAATAGCATTAAATGTAAATTAAGAGATTTCTTCATATCACAATGTTCAGTTTTCCTATCCAGGGATGCCGTATTATTTTCCATTTATTTGTTTTCTTTTATATCTCTGAAGGAAGTTTTGAAGTTTTATTATTTCCTTTACAGAGATTCTCAGTATTGTTTCTTAAACTTATATTTATTTATGTATTTGCCATCATGGGGTCTTCTTCTGATATCTTCCAATTCAGAATTTCTTAACCAGTTTAGTGTCATAGAACTCTTTGAGAACATGATGAAATAGCCCCTAAAGAAAAACTCCCTTAAATAAAAATGGAATATCTCTGGAATTTGAAAAAGCTAGTGAATTTTTGTTTGTCTATACAGTACTCTAGTTGCTTTACTGAATTCTCAGTAATTTCCAGATGGACAATGCTATTACTTGGAAAAAATAATTTGAATAGTTTCAAACTGTTGTTTAAACCAGTTTGGCCCCATTATCAATTCCCCTTCTACTGTATGGGGGGAATCTCACCAGGCTCCATCTCCCACCCACCATCCCTGACTCTCTCCTTGGATGTTATGACTCTTGTTAGACCTAGTTGCCTCTTCTCTGGTTTCCACCTCTCCCCCGTGTGCCTTAGAAGAAATGCTTTGGGTTGGTCTGTCTGCATATCTAATTGTGTTATATTATGGAGAGTTATGTCACCTTGAAATAACTCAATGTTTTAAAACAACGAACTTATGAACCTTCAATCTACAAAATAGCTCTATTGTAAGTATTATATCTAAAATATATTTAATTTGTAAGAATTGGATCTACATATTTTTCAATAATTTTTTTCCAATAAAATAAGGTTCAGTTGTAAAATGCAAAACAGGGATATTAGTATGGTAAGGCCTAATAATAATCAAGGAGATAATAATTATTATCGCACTGGAAGGAGACTGGG
The DNA here is from genome assembly GCF_949987515.2 of Delphinus delphis. Taxonomy (NCBI): domain Eukaryota; kingdom Metazoa; phylum Chordata; class Mammalia; order Artiodactyla; family Delphinidae; genus Delphinus; species Delphinus delphis. Next base: position 21,122,844 of record NC_082691.1, on the reverse strand, counting down.
GCTGGTTACCTGGGTTTGCTGAAGTCTGAGAAGTACATCTCCGCCAGCAGGTGCCACTGGATGCCCCCATTGTTGCTGTACTGGAGAAGGATGCCCTCCTCTCTGCTGTCGGGCTTGTTGCACGCAGCACTCTCTCCACCGATCTGTATGTAGAACTGGACAAAGTCCACCCAGGAAGTATCCAGATCCCAGCTCACCAACCGTCTTTTTCCAGCCTTTTGGAAGAACAGAAAAATCACAGATTCAATTATCTGGGAGCAATTAGTTGTTTCCGTTTCAAATTCATATGAGCATCCTAGCACTATGTGGAGATGATCTTATTCTCATTTATTGTTGAGAGGAGCAGGTTATGCCATTTAACTGCTCCTGGATCCATTCTACTAGTCTCTACATCACTGACTCCCAGATTCGGTTATGAGATCCTTGAGAACTGCTAATTCCACCAAAGGGTACTGAAAAGTCTTTAATAATAAAGCAAAATTCATTTTAATGAAAACACTCCCAGCATTCGCTTTGGAAATCTCCTCCAGGCAGAGTCATGGAGAAGAAAGACCACATACATACTTTGAAATCAGCTGGAGCTGGGTTTGAATCTCAGCCCATGATTCATGCTGTTCACTAGCTGTGTGACCTTTCCGAGCTTTTATTTTCCTCAAAGTTATAACATGGGTAATAATACCTTCCTTACAGGGTGTTGTGACAATTAGATGAAATAATATGTTACATAACTTGCCTAGCACACGGCATCTCTTCCTGAGGGGACAATCTCTTAATAGATATGCCCCGGCTCTCCTCCTCCCTGGGAATTGAGGTAAAACAGGCAAGACACAAACTTCTTGACAAAAAGAGAGTACTGAAGTCTCTCCGGCTCCCAGTCAGTCTATTTCTTGGAAATAGAGAGGGTGGGAGGGATCATTAAATAAGTTTTTGCAACCATTAAATGGTCTCTTTGTGTCTTAAAAATGTTAAAAACTTCCTCAAATCCAGCAACTTGCTTCTTTTGCTTAGTGCATCCCCTGCCTGTCACAGTTCTGTTGTGAGGTATGAGATACAAATTGACAAGGTTTGTCATCATTTCTGTTGTCTCTAAACGGTTTCATGCTAACAGGATTGAAAAAAAGTTTGCTGATAAGATTCTTGCACCCAAACTGATTCTGCCAAAGCTAACCCATGGACTGCACTGAGTGGTCTTAGAGAGTTTCCGAGGAGTTCAATTAATATTTGGGAAGAAAACCTGAGACAGAATACACAGTATAGAGAAAAGCACCCCTCACACTTATAATTTAAACCCTACTCTAATCCACTAAGTTAATTAAGAAAGGGTTTCAGTTATTAGAAGTCACAGGGGAAATACTTGGGGATAATTACAGGAGTACACTGTTACTGATAAATCTAAAGCCAATTAAGAGATTCCAAAATAGACAAGGGTGCCAGCAAAAAGAGAACTGAGGTCAATCCTGAGACAGAAACTCATTTTTTGGAACTCTCAATTTTATGTATGTATTAGAAGAAATCGTAAAATATACATTTTCAACGTGTTAGATGTGCTTTTCATTTTTCTTGCTGTTGATTTGAAATAGTGTTAAGTGGAAACAACTCAGAGATTATTATAATCTGACCTAGAATTTTCGTGCCTCAGGATCAGTACAGGAAGAATGAATTTGAGAAGAACCTAGCTGGTTAATTCCCACCCAGCAAACTTCTATGAAAACCCTGGCATGTGGAAAAGAGCCAGAACGATAAAGATCTAAGGTGAGGAGAATGATAAAAATCCAACTATCACAATTAAATGGTTGGAATGATTGGTCAATTGTGAAATTCACAGAACAGTGTTGTTCTTCCAGGAGACTATGGTGTTGCTCTATAGAGATTTTGAGAGTGTTTTGTGGGATTATTATTATTATTTTTTTTGCGGTACACCGGCCTCTCACTGTTGTGGCCTCTCCCGTTGCGGAGCACAGGCTCAGCGGCCATGGCTCACGGGCCTAGCCGCTCCGCAGCATGTGGGATCTTCCCGGACCGGGGCACGAACCCGCGTGCCCTGCATCGGCAGGTGGACTCTCAACCACTGCGCCACCAGGGAAGCCCTGTGGGATTTTTTTAAAATGAAAAATATCATACAAATGCTTGGTTTGGCACTGAAGATGTTTCTTCCTAGAGAGTAGTACAAGTCATTTTCTTTTGTCTGGTGACCTGAAATGCTGAACATTGTTTTAAAGGGGAAAAGAGAGAAAAAGGAAATGGCTCAGGGCAAACTATTTTGTCAGAATTTAGAATCAGATGTTAACACACGGTTTGCAGTTTTTCTACTATACTATGATCAATGTATTTATGTATATGTGTAGATATATATAAACATGTAATATGCATATACATGTGTTGGAGTAATAGATTAAGGACCTCCTCATTCCTAGAGTGTGGAAAATACCCTCCAATTTCCCCCAGCATTCTAGGTTAAAATGTCTTCAGTGTTTAGATAAAATAATACAGAATTTAAAGGTAACGCCTACAGAATCTAGAGCCTTTATAACAAAACCTCTAAAATGCTTTATAAAAACTTTACCTTTTGACTTCCATTAAAATCTTCTTTAATCAAAATGCCAGTAGAATAAAAGTCTACTATATTTATTTGAAAATAACCATTTCTTTATAACTTTCTGTTGTTTTCCAATTTTCTTTCATCCATTCATTGATTTCTTTCTTCAGCAAATAATTACCGGTTGCCAGTGATACCAAGCTCAATACCACGTGTTATAAAAACAAACTTGAAAGGGGAGTCCACAGATACGTCCGTGCAGGGAGAGTAATAACTTAGGGCTGCAGACCAAGTTCTATCCCTTGTTAAATCCCATTTGGTCATATGATTAATGATCAATGCTCCAATCTATTCAGTCTCAAGGGTATTTATTGATATGTAAATGCCTAACGCAAAGCATGCATTTCTGAGTTGAACATCTTATCTAGAAGTTTGGCTCAGTCAGTAAGACTGTGCATTTTGCTGGGTACTGTGAGAATAAAAATAAAAATATGATCTATATATGTAGGGAACACAATGAGAGGGGCAGTCAAAGAAAGGAAAGATCAGTGTACTCTGCCCTAGTCCCAGAAAGCCCCATGGAAGTGAAACTGAGCAGGACCCTGTGGGGCTTCTGGGCACAAAAGCCTTTCCGTGTGCCCCACTCCTTGTTTGTAGGGAATAGACTCCAGCCTCTATGACCTTCCCTGAGTCCCAAAGGACAGATTCAAACAGTTGTCAATCAGGGAAGGGAGGGTATGCAGAGACAAGGGAGGAACGGCCAAGAAACAATAATGCAGCCTTGGCGCAGGGTTGTGGTTCTGCCTCAAGGGATACACATTAACAATATCTTTTGAGCTCTTTATAGAACTAAAACCCAACAAGTGGCAGATGTCAGCATTCTTCATACCAGAGAAGACCACCTGAGGCCAGATTAAAGGAGCCAGAGAAGCCTATCAAGAGATCACCTGAAATGAGATTAAAAGAGTGCAAGGGGCTTCCCTGGTGGCGCAGTGGTTGAGAATCTGCCTGTTAATGCAGGGGACACGGGTTCGAGCCCTGGTCTGGGAGGATCCCACATGCCGCGGAGCAACTAGGCCCGTGAGGCACAACTACTGAGCCTGCGTGTCTGGAGCCTGTGCTCCGCAACAAGAGAGGCCACGATAGTGAGAGGCCCGCGCACCGCGACGAAGAGTGGCCCCCGCTCGCTGCAACTAGAGAAAGCCCTTGCACAGAAACAAAGCCCCAACACAGCAAAAATAAATGAATTAATTAATAAACTCCTACCACCAACATCTTCTAAAAAAAAACAACAACAAAGAGTGCAGGCCCTGCACACACGCTAATCTTATCAGCAACCCCACCCTTGAACTATTGCTATAAAACTCCTCACCAAATCCTCCTGGGGTGGGACACAGTTTTTCAGGGCAGGAGCCCACTGTGTCCCCCTTTGCCTGGCAAAGCAATAAAGCTATTCTTTTCTACTTCACCCAAAATTCTGTCTCTGAGATTCGATTTGGCACCAGTATACAGAGGCCAAGCTTTCGATGTCAGAAGCAGCAGGATTTGGGCAAAACACTGCAAGGTTTATATGGGTGTGAGAGGCCGTGGAAGGCCTAACGGAAAGCAGTGGAGGCTAAGCAAAGAGGGAAATTGGCAAAATCTGGGATGATGAGGAGAGCTTCCTGTTTGGAGCAGAGGACTCATGTTTGGAAAAAGAAAATAAGTTCTGTAGTTAGGGCAGCAGTATTGGAGACTATCCTGAACACTGGTGATGGAAGAGTGACAGGACAGAAGCATGTTTTTAGAGAAATTAATCTAGGGTGGTTTGCAAAGGTCTAAGGAACACTTCCTTTGGGTTATTACCCCTTCTTTACTTCAATTATGCTGGCTGGTGGTAGGTGCCAAATTGTGTATCCCACCTGTCTGCCAAAGGAGCGAGTACATAACTCTGGCCATGCCAATCATATTACGCCATTCCCCGGACACGTGACTGGCCAATCAGAAAGCTTTCCCACATTTTCCTATGGAGTTGCTTATAGAGCTCTGTGGCCATGGTTTCACTCTCACGACGACAGCTGACCTGAAAATAGAGTCTCCTCTTAAGGAGAGAGTTCTGTGGGCATTTGTGTTTCCAGCTCCATGTATCTCTGAGTCAAGTTTCATCTAAGCCCTCCCTGTTTTGATTAGAAGAACCAATTTTCCTTCTTTTTTGCTTAAGCTAGTTTCTCTCACTTAGAATTCAAAACAGATCTGACTGATAACAAGAGAAAAAAGTAAAAATATGATCCTTAGATATTTTGACAAAAATTTAGGGAGAAAGCTGGTTTCGGAGAGGAAGAGAATGATTTTATTTTTGAAATGCTGATTTTGTTAGTGGCAGGGCGTACATATGGAAATATTCAATGATACCAGTTTGAAATTTATTTTCATAAAATGTAATTATGATAGCTAACACTTATAGATTATTTCTATATGCCCAACACTATCCTTTATTCTTTACCTGCATTAACTCACTCTCAACATCCTACTTTACAGTCGAAAAAACTGTGACACAGAAAGATGTTATAACTCTGCAAGGTGAACCAATTAATTAGTTTTGGAGCCCAGGTATAAAGCCAGGTAGCTTGACTCCAGACATAATCTTGAATTAAGTGTTAGAAATATTGATATGTAACCTTTATATGTTTAAAATATCTGTGTGTATGCACACATGTTTACTGGGGTGTTTGGGTAAATATTGGTTAAGGATTCATAATCTTGTTTTAAAATTGATGGTTATGGGAGACACAATCTTTTCATTTCTGCATGATTATACAGTGTACCCAGATCTATGCAATGAATATTGGTCACTTATTGACTATTATCTCTAAGAATAATGACATGGGGATCTTAGATGTCAATGGATAAGAAATATCATTAAATGGAATCCGTCCCTGATTTTCTGTCATTTTCCAGCTTGTTTACTTTGTTATTTACATTTTCTTGTTTACATTTTCTATCTTGTTTACATTTTCTATCTGATTCTTTGTTCTGCACCTGCCTCAAAACGAAAGCTGTACCTATTTTTGCATTTGCATACATTAACTTGTTTTGGATTTCTGCCCAAACAGGTTCTGCAACACATCAGCCCTATGGTATATCACCCACCTTTGTGTACTTGCTATGTGACGTGGAATGGGACATTTTCAGTTGTCCTAGAATTGGTGGCTATAGTCCCTGCTGGAAAGAAGTGGTGCTGGTCACCCCACATTCTAAAGAGAGCTGCCAATAATTAGGGTTGAACACATTGCTCAGGTTGGAGAGCTGGACCTGCTCCCCTCTGCAGTCCTTTCGAAAACTATATGAAGAGATGAACTGGAGGAGGCACGAAGAAAAGAATGTCCTGTCTGGACTGTAGCAAGGGAGGAGAGGAAGGTGGTTCTCTCAGCCACATCCCTCACCAAGCAACACGGGTTATGAGTGTTCCAAGAGAATCAGGCACCTCTATCCCTAGTCGGTATGTACTGATCTGTCTGCTTCCACTGGGAAAGCTGAACCCTGCAAGAAAACCTTCTACTCAGAGCCCCTGTTATGGGGTGCCCCCAAATTCATATGTTGAAAGGTTAACCCTTATAGGGATCGTATTAGGAGGTGAGGCCTCTGGCAGGTAGTTAAATGATGAAGGTGGAGTCCTCATGATGGGATTAGTGCCCTTATAAGAAGAGACAGGAGAAGGCCTGCTTTCTCCCTCTCTGCTCTCTCTCTCCACCATGTGAGGATACAATGCAAAGATGGCCGTCCTGCAAATGTGGAAGCAGGCCCTCACTAGACATTGGATCTGCTAGTGCCTTGATCTTGGACTCTCCAGCTTGCAGAACTGTGAGAGAAAAACGTTTGCTGTTGAAGCCACCCACTCTATGGTATTTTGTTATAGTAGCCCAAGTTGACTAGGACAGTCCCACATCAGCTGATGCCACCAGCAGCCACCAAACTGAGCTGAAATAGGACCTGAGATGTCTGCTCTTGATGTAGAGCTGGCCAGTACCCTAGGAATGGCTTTGCACACCCCTACCTTCACCTTTATTCCTCCTTCCTCCAATCATATTCTTGGGATTAATGGATTGACAAATTGAATAAACATTTCTAGAAATGTTTTCTACATGTTAGGTACCGTTCTACATGATTTACAAGTACTAACTCATTTAACCTGCATAATAACCCTAATGAGGTAGATACTCTTTTACAAACGAGGAAGCCAAGTCACAGAGAGGTTAAGGTATTTGTTCCAAGTCACACAGCTAGGAAGTGGCAGAATCAGACTGAAACAGGCAGTCTGGCTCCAGAGTTGCTGTTGTTAACTTCTAAGCTCCACTACCTCCACCACCACTCACGTCCTCACCCCCAGGCCCGCGTGCTCACACACCCTCCAAAGCCTGGTATGAGAAGGGGCCAAGACCCTGCCCCACTCAAAGCCCCCCAAGACACAAGCCTGGCTGGCACTGGAGGAAAGGAAAGCAATGAGCTTTAAATCAGGTCCAAGAAAGGCAGGAATTTTAAACCGGCCTATCTGGATTTGTAGTAAGCAAAGACAAGCATAAAACTATGAATTTCCCAAATGGAGCTAAGGCATAGAAATTTGACAAAGTCCAGTCAAAAGCAGGGAATGTAGGGAAAAATAAAACTGCGTCATATTTGTACCTTCTGAGTTCAGACGGCTACAACATCAGTCACATATTGAAATAGCCACTGTGCTGATCACTTACTCCTGGCTCTTAGTCCTACCTTGCTGAAATACAGAGATGATCCAGAAGAGATGACTCCACACCCTTCTTCTGGTTTTACAATTTCTCCCCCAATAACTTCTTGCCAGTCAGACTCCCAAGCATTTGGGTTCTCAAAGTCCGACATGATCGTGGAAGGAAGGGCAGCTTCTGGGTGGCACTCAGTGCCTTGGTATCCCTGGTCACACCTACAAGAGAGGAGGGCCGAGTGAACAAGTGATGGACTCCTGTGTGAATGCCACAGCCATCTGACCTGCAACACTTCCTATATCTCACTTTTGTTCGGGTATTGGCATCTGTACTAGACTTTTCTCTACAGTGTAATCTTTGAATATGGTGGTAGCAACCTTCAGTTTTGCACAAGGGGGAAAAAAGGGATAGAATCCATTCTTAAAACAAATAGTGCTGTAACAGTAGAGATGAGGCATCAAGTAGTAATGAAGGATACAGGCGTGTGTGCACATGCATGATGGGGGGAGGGGAAGGATCGTGAGATCTTCCCGTAGGCTTAAAAGGTCACATATAAATGTTTGTCTGCTCACCCAACATTTAATTGTGGCCGTGTTTTATAGTTCCTCTTTCTGATTAGATTATGTCTCTTTTAGAGTCTTTAAGTATTCAAGTGTGTTCCTATCTCATCCTCATTAGCAATAATCACCATCTCCCACCGTACACAACCTTGAGCTTCTGGTGAAGTGCTGTAGGAAAGCGTGTAGCAGCTGTTTGACTAGAGCTTTAAGACTATCAAGGGAAGGAAGGGGGAAGCAATAGCAAGGCTCTGTTAACTAACAAAGAGGACTTTGGGGCTAATTGATAAACTCTGAAATTTAAACCCAGGAGGTTACATTTTAAGGTTTACAATCTATGGCTTTATACTTACTGAAATACAACAATATCTTTTACATCTAGAATAAAGACAGAAAGGAGGATCGTTTTCCTTTGGCGATCTCATTATTTATCAGGTGATTCCTATAACTGATGACAGCTGCTGTGGTATGGCTATAAACACACATCCAGAAAAGCAGAGTCAACCAGGCCTCCTGACGCACGTACCTGCACACGCCGTGGTCGCAGGAGCCGTGTCCACTGCACATGTTTGGGCACTGCTGCCCAATGTAAATGCTGTCTAACGCCCACTCGTCTTGGGCAGTGTAATAGCTCTGACTCCAGCGGAAGCGGGTGGCGCTGGACCTAGAAACAAGGCACAGTAACAAAAACAGTATTTTAACTGACATGGGACCGTATAGACAAGGAACGGTGGAGCTCAAAATCCTTCAGAGAACGAACTCTCTGGAACTTGAATTTAGCTGCTAATCATCCACCGTGAAGGAAAGCCTATTTTGTATATACCTCGATCTTAATTTATTTGAGACTACATTTAATTAATAAATTTGTATTTTAAAGAAAAACACAATATCAGATTTATGTTGTTGTTGCACAGGGATTTGACGCGCGGAAAAGAAAGGAAGTAAAACGATATCTTTTAAAAATAAAAATTTGTAAGAAACTGTCTCTTTCACAGATGAAAATGCACAGTGTTTAACTTAGAGTAAGGCAGTTTCTTAAAATAAACGTTATCAGTAGTTATTGGAAGACTTCCAGTTAGCTCTCAATGCAAAACAAAAGTTTTGTTTGGAGGTATGGTTTTGGGGTTGAGGGGATGGGCTACAATGTACTATTTTACAAGTAAGAACATCTGGGTGCTAAATCCTGCTTCTTATTTCTGAAACATTAACTTGCTTAGGTTTCACGGACAAGCTGATGTTAAGTGGAGATAAAAACTTTAAAACAGTCCATTACACATAGAGAAACACTTGGGACCCTGATTCATCTAAACTACATATAAACTCTAAAGAAGAGGATGTTTTGAGAGCAATGCCAGGAAGGTTTTCATTCACTGACTACCATAAAAAAATTCTTTTAAAATCACATCATACTTTTCACCTCTAGAAACTTTCAGGAATCCATGATTAGTTCTTCCTGGTCAAAGCGCAAAAAAAAAGAAAAAAAGAAACCAAAAAGAATTTGCAGAATTAACGTGCATGCTCAGTTCCATTAATTAAACCCTCCCCAAGTACACTATCTACAGATACACTTGATCTTAATGGCTCTGAATGATCCATTAAAGTCTACTGCATCAATTACCCACATATTGAATACTCCCTAAGTACATAACAGGCTGTTAAAATCCAGACTAAGCCTTTACTGTTTATTTTACTAACGATCTGTGGCTAATAGGTTGCATTTTTATTCCTAGTAGGATGATTCCAGGATTCACTGAGGTGCATCCACTAGACACAGGTTAGCGGGATATCAGTGTTCTTCATGGTACATACAATGAGACAGATGCACCTCTTCTATGGTAATAGTTTATATTTGTAATCTAACAGCCATCACAATTTTCACAGTCCCATTAAGAAATGTTTTTTAGAAAAGCCTACTATAAAAGTAAGTACATTATCTTAGAGCCCCACAGAAAACAAATAAATTAAGACGCATGCACCACTGTCATTTAAAGGAGAGATGACTATATTTCTTTTAAGATTGATTACAATCTGAGTCAAGTCTAGGGTCACACATATCTAGACGGTGAACTCCTTTGGGGACAGGGATATGTTTTTGTCTCAGTAGTCTGCACAGGAACAGAATAAAGTAAGTGTACAAAAACAGTCTGCTAAAAAATGAGCCGATGAGTGGAGGGACAAGGCCAGGAAAGGGCAGCCTGTTTCTGACTTCTGCAGGTAACAGTGTGAAGAAAGTGCTAGGAGTCAGGCGACCGGTCCCCCAGGACCCTGGCTCTGTAATTTATCAGCTGTGTGATCTTTACTGGAAAATTTAAGACTTCAGGGGCTTCTAGTTCCTCACCTCTCAAATAAATAGATTGGGCAATCTGATTTCTAAGATCCCTTCCAGCTCAAAAATTTAATGATTGCTCTGGTGGTTTGTTGACCGAGGTGATAGTTTATTTTCTTTAGAGTCACATGCTTACATGAAAACCATGGCATACATTATTCTGAAGTTTCAAACATTAAAATGGGGTTGGAGGGTTTCAGAACCTGACCTAGATTTCTCAATTTATGCTTCTAAACAGTCACATGTAAACACTCTCCAAATTCTTTTTATAAGTAAATTAATCCTTACATGTACCTATGAGCTCTTGAAAAGATATTTCCTTAAGATAAAAAGCTTAAAAAGTGAATTATTCCATTTAAAGTGACAATCCACATTTTCATGTACTGATGTTAATTAACAGAAAAGAAAGCAAAAGAGGTTGACTATTGGCTTCATTTTTAGTGAGAAAAAAAAATTAGTTGTGTGAGCAATCTCCAGCTGGTCACATGTGAGAACACAAGGTGTGATCTCACTGATTTGCAGCTGCATCACTGCTAAATATCGCCCTCAATACAAATATTTAATTTGCCAATTTTCTCTTTCTCTCGCTCCCTTCCTCTTTCTCCCTGCCTCTGCCTCTCTCTCAAAACTAAGTATTCTTAGGAGGAAAATCTTGTGTACTTTGGATTGAGTCTGGAAATAGCACTACTGCTGTGTGGATCATGAAATGAAGTTGACCTACATTTAAAATTCAAACTATGGACTCTCAAAGGCAACAAAACTTGACAGTCTTTTCTTTATTTGATTTTTTTCCTCTTATAAACTTCTAGACTGAAATAAAATACCATTGCGTCATCTCTTGATAGTTAGGTAACTGAGGAATCAAGGTAAATGAAGTCCGGCTAAATTGTATTTTCTACCTTCAGAGTGACTATAATTACATTTACCCAAATATCCTGAAACTCATTCAGTCATTAGGTGTTGATTTGTTCATGAAGTCAGCAACTGACAGCTGTTTGGGTCTCATTAGGCCCTGTTCTTATGTAAATGTCTCTCACAAAAACAAAATTAATTTTCATTGGGTAACAAATGTTCAGTTCATATACAAAATAATTTCTTTGAGCAGGTGTATACATGTTCAGTATTCCACTCTAAGTTGTCCTATCTAGCATTATCTTCTAAAGTTAACAGATCTTTGACAGTGAAGACCAAATTTGCTCGTCTACGTTCAATTTATAGTTGCATATGCTGGACAATCAAAACAGCAGAAGAAAGATTCACCAAAAGGAATATTGCTTCACACTAAACTGTACTTCCTTGCCCCAATGCTTGGGAAAAACATGCAATCTGCAAAAGTTTGAAATGCATATAATAAAGTTATCAAGAATGCCAAAGAGAATAAATGCACTTTATCTTTACAGCAGAGCTTTAAAGCATTACAGATCTGAAAACAATGATAATAACGAGTTGAACATTATTTTTTTGAAATACTATAGCAATAATGTTTAGTTTACGTATTAGTCAGTAGAAATGTTAAAATAAATATCCTATTGGGTGGTTTGTTTTTAAGAAATATTTTTACTTTCTTTATCCAGGGCTCTGAGGGAAATCTGGAAAAGCAGAATTCAATTATTTACCTACATGTACTTAAAGGCAAATTGTCAGAGGAATGATCTAGTAGATTTTTTTTTCAGTTTGTAAAAAGAGATGGTTTGTAATAAAACATCTCTTTAGTTCATCAAGGCACATTTAATTGAAATTTATTTAATTTCCCAACATTTAATGAGCACCTCTACAACATGACAGGCTCTGCGTTAAAACTAAAGAGTTTAAGGATCAATATATTTCCTCTCAAGTGCTGAATAAACATTGACAAGAACGAGACCTTTTCTTACTATACTAAAACTTTCAACCTAGTGGTACTATCTTTTTTTTTTTTTTTCTTTTTCTTTTTTTGCTGTATGCGGGCCTCTCACCGCTGTGGCCTCTCCCGTTGAGGAGCACAGGCTGCGGACGCGCAGGCCCAGCGGCCATGGCTCATGGGCCCAGCCGCTCCGCGGCATGCGGGATCCTCCAGGACCAGGGCACGAACCCGTGTCCCCGCATCGGCAGGCAGACTCTCAACCACTGCGCTACTAGGGAAGCCCTATCTTTTAAGCTAAGAAAATAATAATGCTACATACAATCTCAGTGTAAAATAACCTGCAAAGGCTTTTTCGATAAAGGACGATACTTTTTGGATATTGCCTAAACTATATTAATTAACAATTATAATTTAAAACTTTTCTGGGAACAAAAGGACATCTCTAAAATACACTATCAGTATTATCTTGTCATCATAATTTTGAAATTGTACCCCACATGTCAATGAATAAAAATCAGTGTTTTTTAAATAATGAGGGTAATATACTTAATGGCAAAATAATGGGGGCAAATTAAATAAAAGAAGCTCAGTAGCTTTGCACCAAGTATGACCAGTATTTCAATTGTCTGATGTGTCGCTTTTTATAATCTTGGTAGATATGCTTGGAATATCATTGAAATTAAATAAAAATCTTGATTATATTCTCAGCAGTAGATATAAAAAAGTAGGATGTTAGAAAAAGTAGCAACTTGTTATACAAAGCATTAATAGAGTATCCAGGAAATGGCTCACAGTTGGATATAAAAAAATCTGTGGAAATCAAATTTCAAGCATTTTGTTCCAACCGACATAATGATGAATCCTTAAAAATAATCAAGGAGACATTCTTCTATAATGTAGTAATTCAATCTTCAACTAAAGGAGGTATAATAATAATTCTAGGTAGTTATCTAACCAATTGTTTTTTTGTACAGCCTAACTTACATAAAATAGTCTGAGAAGGGTCGATTTAGTAATTTTTTTTACAAAAGGGGTCTTGGAAGGCAGATACCACAGAAAAATATAATTTTTGTCTCTTTTATGCTTTTTCTGCTACACAAATCACAGTATCTTAGAATTCCAGAACTGCCAGGGACCTTTTAAGATTGTCTAGTTCAACCTCTTCATCATACACATAAGGAGTCACGTTTGAAGAGGTTAAATGGCTAAAGCATGTAGTCAATCAGTAGAGATATACTGAGAACTCAGCCCTTCTAATTTCTAGTCAAAGATTCTTTCCTGGGCAAGCTCGTCCTATCCCAGGGTTTAAACAGGACTCATACTATTTAACTTTTCAACCCAAACCTCTTTTCTGAGCTCCAGATTCATAAGTCCAATTGGCTTCTTGACATTTCTGCTCGAGTAGATAAGTATCTCAAACTTCACATTACAAAACCTAAGAAGCACTATGTCTCTTAATTCTCTGCCCTAAATCCACTCCTCCAATCCCTCCCATCTCAGTCAGTGGTATTACCATCCAACAATGTTCCCAGGCCCAGACTTTAGAAACTGCTTTTGATTCTTCCATTTCTACCTCAGCCCCAATCTGGTCCATCAACAAACCCTATTTGATTAAAATACATTTCATAAAAGATGTCTCTTTCCACGTTGTTACTATCATACTCCAAGCCACCTAAACATCTAATGCCTGGACCTCCCCCCTCCTCGCTGGAACTGGTCTCCCTGTCTTCACTCTTTATCCTACAATCTATTCCTCACACAGGCCTCAGTCTAACATGAAACAATGTAACATTTGGGGAAAATGTGCTTTTCTCTTTCACATTATCAAATGTTTAACTTTCTCCCTAGTTACTGAGGCTTCTGCTTCCTGGGGGATGATTTCCATTGTTACTGAAAGAATGTGAATAGAGAAAAAGAGTGTATATTAAGTTTTTAAAAGCAAAAGAAGGGCTTTGAACCAAGAAAACAGCCTTGCAATCCAAACTGTCTTGACATAAGAGTTTTTAGATTCCTGTATCATTCTCTTTTTTTTTTTTTGCGTTACGTGGGCCTCTCACTGCTGTGGCCTCTCCCGTTCTGGAGCACAGGCTCCGGACGCGCAGGCTCAGCAGCTATGGCTCACGGGCCCAGCTGCTACGCGGCATGTGGGATCTTCCTGGACCGGGGCATGAACCCGTGTCCCCTGCATCGGCAGGCAGACTCTCAACCACTGCGCCACCAGGGAAGCCCTGTATCATTCTCTTTTATATGTCAAACCCAAAGGAACTGGATCATTGAATTTTCCCAAAAAAAGAAAAGTTGAGGCAAAAGGGAGATGAGAAAAAGCCAGGACAGTTTGGAAACCAAACTTTCATTGACTCTATTTTTCAAATAGCCTAGGAATAAAAGAAAGATCTTTTGATGCTGAAAAAAAAGAATGCGTCTTGCCACCTTGTGCTTAATTCTTCTTCATATTCGTCATGCTAAAAGAGATAGAAAAGTTAAAGTGACAGCCATATCTGAAGATGTCATCTCTCACCAAGTTTTCTGGGGAAGAAGCACTATGACTCTTTTCCACTGTGTGAACTCACTGGCATGGTAAATACTTGCTGATGTAAATTCCTGACAACTCGGCATACTTGGAAGGCATTCCTAAAAGAGAATCATGCAAAAATTCAACTCAGCTTCTGTTTCCTCCAGGGCAATATGTTTACTCTCTCAACTCAAGTGAAAAAGACCTTGGAGAAATCTAATGTTACAATCTCAACCATTTGCAACATGAATGCAATCTATAAATTGTCCTTCTGTGAAGCTAAAATATTTGGGAAATAATTTAAATGAGATCTCACAGTGGAATTAAATGTCTTCCAATTCTCACATGGAAAAACAGAAAATGGATTAGGATCCATTTTTTGGCCTGTTAGCATAACATTGGCATTTGGTAAAATTATCCTATTCACTATGTATTTATGCATTTATTGCAATATCAGACCACCAGTATGTATATATAAAGAAGTACATTTTATTCCAAGAAACTGGAATTATGTATTTCTTTTTTAAAACAAGAGATACCATATTCTTAATATGATCTACCTGCAGGTGAAGAGACTTAGAAAAGAACAGATGAAGACATGCTATAGAGAAAGAAGAAAGAGACATTTATAGAAAAAGAGAGCTAGAGAAAATAATGTCGAAAACACCATCCCAGTATATCTAGTCCTGAAGTTATTCCCATTTTTAAATATTTTCAATTGCCCTTTAGTATCTGATAATGCAGAATGTGGCATCCTTATAATCCACTGCTGACTTGATGTCAATTCTGTTACAAATAACATTGTTCCTTTTCAACCAAAACTAAACTTTTAGAATTGCAATTCTTTGCTTCCTGTGTTAAAACGTGAAGGCTACCTAACACAAACTTTAGAAAAAATAGACTTACCTCTTGTACGAGGTGCCAGGTGAGGCCATGGTTGGTTGAATACTCTAGTTTCACCTGGTTGTCCATGTGTGGAGTGTATTTCTGGCCACAGCCCATCACCAAGCTGAACTGAATCATGTAGGATGCTCCTATCTGCATTGATTGTGTTTCCACATAGCGCATACTTGAGGCAAGTTTAGAATCTCCTGTAAAACTGAAAGACAGAGGTGGAAATCAGAAAATTAAAAACAGCAATATATTAGGGAAAAATTAAGCTCTTCGTTTCATATCATACATCAAAATAGTTTCATTTTACTTATTTAAACCTTGCCAAGCTCTAGAATGGATTTTATTTCATCTAAAAAAGGCAATTTGAAGGCTTCCCTGGTAGCACAGTGGTTAAAAATCCGCCTGCCAATGTAGGAGACATGGTTCGAGCCCTGGTCGGGGAGGACCCCATGTGCTGCGGAGCAACTAAGCCCGTGCGCCACAACTACCTAGCCTGCCCTCTAGAGCCCACAAGCCACAACTACTGAGCCCACGCACACCTAAAGCCCGTGCTCCGCAACAAGAGAAGCCGCTGCAATGAGAAGCCCACGCACCACGACGAAGAGTAGCCCTGGCTCACCTCAACTAGAGGAAGCCTGCGTGCAGCAACGAAGACCCAATGCAGCCAAAAATAAATAAATAAATTTATTTAAAAACAAAATCTTAAAAAAGGCAATTTGAAACAATCTGCCTATCAAGGAAGCAATATTTTCTTTTAAGTTAATACCTACAGTTGTCAAATATATTTGAAAATGGGTACTCACTCATATACTGCTCATGAGTATAAACCCTTTGACTCATTTCTTGGAACCTATCCTAAGGAAATAGTCCTAAATTCAAAAATAATTTTATAAAATACGATGAATATTGCAGGTTTACTCACAGTAGTAATTGGCAACAATTTAAATGTCAAACTATAGGGAAAATGGAATGCTTTAGTAAATTGGTATAGTCACGATAGATTGTCCATATTTCAAATATTAATGAAGGTTATATAATCAAATTAACGTGTATGTGAAAAAGTAAGTTTTAAAAAAATCCACAAAATGATGAATGAAGGAAATTCACCAGAATGTTTGCAGGGGCTGTGTTTGATGGTAGGAAATGGGACAATTTAAAACTTCTCATTTTTCTTATTTTCCAAATAGTCTTTAATGCTCAGCCATTAAATACTGAAAACATGATAATGCAGTTCTAATGGTTATACCTCAACTCAAAAATTCCCATGTCTTACTCGTCTCAATTGAGTACTACGGGATTATAAACTGCTTGAAGGCCCGCACAATTACTTTTTCAGAGAAAAGTGCTCAAGGAATTTATAACCTACCAGAGGAGATTAAAATATGGACATGTTTCACTGTAGTTAATATGGGTCAATGTAAATATTCCCAGGGCCAACCACACTGGGGTTTGTCTGCCACAGTACTTGGTACTGCCATTCTGAAGCACGTCAAGTACCACTGTTCAATGGTAAGGGGGCTTAGCTGACAAAGGAGATAATGCACTACTCCATGAAATCTTTGAGGCACTTAATATTTTTTCCTAATTCCCCTTTGCTGAATCAGCAAAATAAGAAGCTACTACTCTGATTTGCTTCTTGCAGAGTTTAAGATGTTATTATTATTTTTATTTTAATTGTAATTTTTTTTTTTTTTTTTTTTTTTTTTTTTTTTTTTTGCGGTACGCGGGCCTCTCACTGTTGTGGTCTTTCCCGTTGCGGAGCACAAGCTCCGGACACGCAGGGTCAGCGGCCATGGCTCACGGGCCCAGCCGCTCCGCGGCATGTGGGATCTTCCCGGACCGGGGAACGAACCCATGTCCCCTGCATCGGCAGGCGGACTCTCAACCACGCTGCCACCAGGGAAGCCCTAAGATGTTATTTAAAGATGGAATTTTGCTTATATGGAAGATCATCATGGGTTTGGGCTCAAGGCTATAAAATTTAAGAAGCTTTTTCCACACAATGACTAATTACTGTTTAACTAAGTTTTAAACACTTGAACAACAAATAGAGTAATAAAATGTAAGAGCCCTAATCTCTGCTTTAGTGTACTATTCATAAATGAAGGGAAAAGTCTTATTTAGTACTGCTAGGCTTACAAATCCAGTGCTACAACTTGTTTGTTGCTCTTATAAAGATGCCCACCAGTTGCTGAGTTAGGCCTATATCCTAAGACAGTGCTAAGCACAATACGCATATTACAATACATCCTTACAATAACTCTATGAAGTAGGAACAATTACCTCTAGTTAACAAATAAGGAAATGGGGATAGTAAATGGTACAGACTCAATGAGAAATCAGCTTTGCCTGACTCCAAAACCTCTCAACCAATACACTATCTCTTTGTCCTTCTATTACTCTAAGATGGAGAAGAAAAAACACTGTCGTTTTTTGTTTTTTAACACTGTAGTTTTGAATAATTTTCAGTTATACTTAATTTAAAAAGCATTAACTTTCTGTTACTATGCAATGATGCTCCGATGTTAGAGATGTAAAACCATGACTGCTGCTATGTGTTAGGGCATACAGGATATGATCTAGAAAATATGAAGCCGTAGGATGCATTTTTTAGCAATATTACAAAATAAATCAACATAGAGCAAAAATAATAGTAAGCTATATAGGCACAAACTCATCTATATCAATTCCAGAGTCTTTAAAACAGGCAAAAAAATCCCAAATGCTTCTCCCTGTGAGAAATGAATGCCGCTTTTTGCTTCAAGGGTTATATGCTTTATGAGAAAGGCAATCAGAGGCAGCCAACGAGGGTTGATTTAACTTTTTCCTTTAAAGGCACATATTCCCTGGGCATCTGGTAAAAAAACCACAGAGTGCATGGAAGCACATGGGCTGAACGGTCTACAGGCCACACAGAGGCACTAAAACTTTCTCACTCGTGTCATGTACATTGTCTCTCCACCCCAGCATTTCTGAAATAATTTAAGATTATTTTCACAATCAGCTCCTTTTAAATGCCTCCCTTCTGAGATGGTTTAGTGTCCTGGCAATTCTACACAGATTCAGAAAGAAGTGCTACGTTTTGTAAATAGTGCCTGCACCCAAATTTTGCATAGTAACAAATTAACCATGAACTTGGTTGGAAAGAGGAAGCATTCACACCTGAGAAGTGTGTGCTCTGTGAGCTACGCTGATGATAACGGCTTTTAAAGGTGCCAAGACACCAAGAAAGAAACAAGACAAAAAGTATAAAAGGACAAGTTAAGAGGCTAAATGAGGACAGTTAAACAGTGACAATAAAATTCTTATTTAGCATGAATGTTTGTTCCACTGGTAATTGTGGGCAGATACTGTTGGGTAGGCTGATCAGCTGCCATCCACAGCCCCTCTCTTCCCCAGTCACCTTGTAGTGATTGGTCTGGGGGTTGCCCAAGTCCATCATAAGTCTCACCAATGAGACATAAGTGAAAGATGCTAGGTGGGTATACTCACTCAGCTTTAATATAAGCTTTTAAAAAAGAGACAGATGGAGTTGGCTGGCATGTCCTTTTGCCTGTTGCTCCTACTGTTTTCCTTTCTCCCTAACGGGGCAGCAGTCAGCCTATGAACAAAAATATTCAGTTGGAGCTCTCTTTGCTGAGATGGTGGAGTAGAAGGATGAAGAGAACATGGGTCCCTGACGGCCTTGTTAAGCTGCTTACCAGCCCTGGATTGCCAGTCCTAGGACTGCTTGTCACAAATGACAAATAAGCCTCTTCACTTTTGCTTATGCCACGGTCAGTCTTTTCTGGTTGTTTTTGTTACAACCTAGAGCTGAATGCATTTCTTTCTTTCTTTCTTTCTTTTTTTGCGGTACGCGGGCCTCTCGCTGTTGTGGCCTCTCCCGTTGCGGAGCACAGGCTCCGGACGCACAGGCTCAGCGGCCATGGCTCACGGGCCCAGCCGCTCTGCGGCATGTGGGATCTTCCCGGACCGGGGCACGAACCCATGTCCCCTGCATCGGCAGGAGGACTCTCAACCACTGTGACACCAGGGAAGCCCTGAATGCATTTCTGATACACCTGCCATACTTCATGGTATTGCAGGATACCTCTCCTGATGTCTTAATCTGAAGCAAAATAACCCAAGAAGATCACAGACATCTGTGCCTTAAAATCTTTTTCTTTTTTTTGTGCCTTAAAATCTTGACCATTCATAGAACAAGTTCACTCGAATGTTTATGATTTATTCAAGACTGGCTGAAAGCCAAGTGATATTAGGTCTGACGTTTTCCTCCTGAATACTCTGATGTTCATACACAGATGGAATTTTAGGGGAGAGAACTTGAAAGCCTGCAATCCTTTAATTTACAAAACTGCTCCTCTTTGCTGCTTGTCTAAGTCAAGATACATTTATAAAGGCAAAACTGAAACTGAACTTCTCTGTTGCAATCACAGAAACAGAAAAAAATTGTCCACATCAGCATTTTGGGGAGAAATTCCGGAGACAGAATGCCTTGGGAATCGGAGGCTCAGTTCTATTCATGTTGATTTGCAAGAGTGCCTCAAAAATAAAGGAACAATAAAAAAAGTCCTGCATCTAATTACAAGATTTAATGAGAGAATAGGGATAACACTTTCCATTAGGACAAGCTTAGCTCCCTGTGCCTTTTCATTTCCACCCCTAAGAAGGCTAGTAGGCTCTCTGTTATGACACTGGTAAGTGGACGACACCATAATGTGACTAAGCCTCCTTAGTCGTATCTTAGTCCAGAGTATAGGTCCTTCGCCTCCCCCTTCCTTGCTTAATCTCCGGTACTGCTGAGGATCTATTGTCCTGACCAGGCTGGAAGCCTCTCTGCAGGGAGAGGTCACATCTTGTTCACCACTACATCCCTCACAGCACTCAGAGCCTTGTGCACCTCAAGAAGCACCTGGTGTTAGTGCACGACATCGTGGTTTTCTAACAGCTGGATTATTTCATTTGACCTCTGAGTCAAGACCATTTGGGAGATACCAGGGATCCTCAACATTGTATTACAGAGAAGGAAAACTGGGAGGTTGAGCTGTTGGCCTCCAGGGTCACACAGTTACTAAAAAGCTAGAAACCAGGTCTTCTGATTTCTACTTTGATGTCCTTTCCACTATGTCATGCCTACCAAAGGCATGTAAAGGATGTTAAATAAAATGAGCACATGAGTGGGGTGTCTTGATGGGAGAGAAGGCAAGTTTTCCAAAACCACAGTTACTTAAATGCTGTAATGAACACAGACAAGGTTTTGAGGTTATCCTCACTTAAAGAAATTGCTTTCTGTGTTTCCCTAGAGCCTCATTCCCATCTCCAGAAAAAAGGCTCTTTTATATGAAAGGCAGATACATCTAACTAAACAGGAGAATACTCAGGCCACCAAGTTCTTTAAAAGCAAATTCATGTAAAACAGCCAAATCACCTAGCGACTGAGCCATTTTTGACAATTGATCCATCTCTTTCAGAATAGTTTGGTAAGTAAACAATGTGGCTGTAGTGTCACTACCCATGGGCCACAAGAGAAGACAACGCACCAATATTTACATTTCTTAGAAATCTAAGCAGTATTCTATCATTTTCAAGAACCCCATGGAATAGAACAGCTCTGCAGAACTCATTTTCAGAGAAGCAGAAGACCAACACAAAGCTGTTTTTAGTCTGATACTATTCGGAAATTATATTAATTTGCAGAAGGACATGTGAATGAATTTAAGCCTCTCCATCATCCTTTTTTGGGGGGGGGGGTTTGTTCTTGTAATCATCAAAAAATGTTTACTAGAGTTGACAGAAAAACTTGCTGATACTGTGGAATTAAAGGTGGCATTTAAACTCATTTGTTATTTCTATAATATTATGTCTCAAAACAGAAATAACCATGATTTTAGTGGATTATATACGTTTTACACTTATTGGAAAAAAATCTGACATTATAGAAGCATTTTTTTTAAAAATAAAAATTCACAATTCTACCTAGAGATGACCACTGCTAACGTTTTAGTGTAAGTACTTCCAGACTTTCTTATGTTTACACACACACACTAACTTTTCTTTCTTTTAAAAAAATTATAAAATTGTAATAGTCCTGTTTTTTTCTTTCTAAAAACTGTTTCATTGCTGTCTTTCCAGATCAAAAAATATGGTAAGACACTGTCATTTTTAATGAATAAAGCCAATCTCCAATTATGGAAATCTTTGGAGGTTGTTTCCAGTTTTCACTGTTATAAACAATGCTTCTATAATATGTATCCTTATATATCTTTGTGTACTTGTCCAATTATTTTCTTAGGATAAATTCCTAGAAGCAGACTTACTTGCTCAAAGCAAAATTTAAAAGTTAGCACTTATTGCTAAGTTGCCCTTCAAAAAGGTTGTACAAAGTTACACTTACCAAAAAATATTAACAACGACGGACGGAGCTGCTGATTCTCACCACATATCAACACTGAACATGCACAATATTTTTCACTTCAGCTACTCTATGCAGTCTTTTAATCTACATTTATTTGATTACTAGAGAAGTTAACATGCTATTTATGTTAACTATTCGTTGCCTATTTGTAGTTTTTTTGGGTTGCCTTTTCATGTACTTTGCCCATTTTTACAGTTGGCATTTATCTTTTCCTTACTTATTTGTACAAGTTCTTCACATATTTGGGAGAAACAGTCTGTCATATACGTTGCAAACAGCCCCTTGCTCCCAATTTCTTGTCATGTTTTGTTTTCAGGGAGGTCACCGCCCCTGTTCACAAAAACAAGTTTAAAAATTTCAAGTGCTGGAATATGTGACCTTAATGGGCCTGCTTTTGGTGTCATGCTTTATTGGTATCTATTAAGTCAGCCTCAGAGCCTCGTTCATAATCATTTTTTGCAAATGTCTAATGGACACATGAAAGGGATTTGTATTTTTTATTTGTAGGGTACAATTTTTTTTCTTTATCGATTAAACCACCCTTGTTATTTACGTCTCATACATTTCTCTAGGTCCTCACCTATTTTTTGTTTGCTTCACCCATCAAGGACTCAAACAAAATATTGACATCACATTCTGGATTACGGTTGTTGTAATTTTCCCTCTGTGATTCTAACGGGTTTTGCGTTATGCTCACCATTGTGTGGTATTCAGGGTGTGGAGGCCCCTGACTTTTCATATTCCTGTGGACATCTATCCCTCATGGCATCGCCTGTGTTAGTGGTCTCTAGCCCCAGCTTCAGCCTTGAAGAGTTTAGTGGGGCCAGGTGCGAGGGTCCACCCAACATTTTTTTTTTTAACATCTTTATTGGAGTATAAATATTTAAAATGTTGTTAGTTTCTGCTGTTTAACAAAGAAAATCAGCTGTATGTATACATATATCCCCATATCCCCTCCCTCTTGCGTCTCCCTCACAACCTCCGTATCACACCCCTCTAGGTGGGCACAAAGCACTGAGCTGACCTCCCTGTGCTATGTGGCTGCTTCCCACTAGCTATCTATTTTACGTTTGGTAGTGGATACATGTCAATGCTACTCGCTCACTTCATCCCAGCTTACCCTTCCCCCTCCCCGTGTCCTCAAGTCCATTCTCTACATCTGTGTCTTTATTCCTGTCCTGCCCCTAGGTTCATCAGAACCATTTTTTTTTTAATTCCATATATATGTGTTAGCATAAGGTATTTGCTTTTCTCTTTCTGACTTACTTCACTCTTTATGACAGACTCTAGGTCCATCCACCTCACTACAAATAACTCAATTTCGTTTCTTTTTATGGCTAACATTCCATTGTATATATGTGCCACATCTTCTTTATCCATTCATCTGTTGATGGACACTTAGGTTGCTTCCATGTCCTGGTTATTGTAAATAGAGCTGCAATGAACATTGTGGTACATGACTCTTTTTGAATTATGGTTTTCTCAGTGTATATGCCCAGTAGTGGGATTGCTGGGTCGTATGGTAGTTCTATTTTTAGTTTTCTAAGGAACTTCCATACTATTTTCCATAGTGGCTGTATCAATTTACATTCCCACCAACAGTGCAAGAGGGTTCCCTTTTCTCCACACCCTCTCCAGCATTTACTGTTTGTAGATTTTTTGGTTATGGCCATTCTGACTGGTGTGACGTGATACCTCATGGTAGTTTTGATTTTCATTTCCCTAATTAGTGACGTAGAGCATCCCTTCATGTGTTTGTTGGCAATCTGTATATCTTCTTTGGAGAAATGTCTATTTGGGTCTTTTGCCCATTTTTGGATTGGGTTATTTGTTTTTTTTAAAACTGAGCTGCATGAGCTGCTTGTAAATTTTGGACATTAATCCTTTGTCAGTTGCTTCATTTGCAAATATTTTCTCCCATTCTGAGGGTTGTCTTTTCATCTTGTTTATGGGCTCCTTTGCTGTGCAAAAGCTTTTAAGATTCATTAGGTCCCATTTGTTTATTTTTGGTTGTATTTCATTTCTCTAGGAGGTGGGTCAAAAAAGATCTTGCTGTGATTTATGTCATAGAGTGTTCTGCCTATGTTTTCCTCTAAGAGTTTTACAGTGATTGGCCTTACATTTAGGTCTTTAATCCATTTTATTTCTTTGTATGGTGCTAGGGAGTGTTCTAATTTCATTCTTTTACATGTAGTTGTCCAGTTTTCCCAGCACCGCTTATTGAAGAGGCTGTCTTTTCTCCATTGTATATTCTTGCCTCCTTTATCAAAAATAAGGTGACCATATGTGCATGGGTTTATCTCTGGGCTTTCTGTCCTGTTCCATTGATCTGTATTTCTGTTTTTGTGCCAGTACCATACTGCCTTGATTACTGTAGCTTTGCAGTATAGTCTGAAGTCCGGGAGCCTGATTCCTCCAGCTCCGTTTTTCTTTCTCAAGATTGCTTTGGCTATTTGGGGTATTTTGGGATTCCATACAAATTGTGAAATTTTTTGTTCTAGTTCTGTGGAAAATGCCATTGGTAGTTTGATAGGGATTGCACTGAATCTGTAGATTACTTTGGGTAGTATAGTCATTTTCACATTGTTGACTCTTCCAATCCAAGAACATGGTATATCTCTCCATCTGTTTGTATCATCTTTAATTTCTTTCATCAGTGTCTTACAGTTTTCTGCATACAGGTCTTCTGCCTCCTTAGGTAGGTTTATTCCTAGGTATTTTATTCTTTTTGTTGCAATGGTAAATGGGAGTGTTTCCTTCATTTCTTTTTCAGATTTTTCATCATTAGTGTATAGGAATGCAAGAGAGTTCTGTGCATTAATTTTGTATCCTGCTACTTCACAAGACTCATTGATTAGCTCTAGTAGTTTTCTGGTAGCATCTTTAGGATTCTCTATGTATAGTATCAAGTCATCTGCAAACAGTGACAGCTTAACTTCTTGCCCGATTTGTATTCCATTTATTTCTTTTTCTTCTCTGACTGCTGTGACTAAAACTTCCAAAATTATGTTGAATAATCGTGGTGAGAGTGGACAACCTTGTCTGTTCCTGATCTTAGAGGAAATGGTTTCAGTTTTTCACCATTGAGAACGATATTGGCTGTGGGTTTGTCATATTTGGCCTTTATTATGTTGAGGTAAGTTCCCTCTATACTTACTTTCTTGAGGGTTTTTATCATAAATGGGTGTTGAATTTTTTCAAAAGCCTTTTTTGCATCTATTGAGATGATAATGTTTTTTCTCCTTCAATTTGTATATGGTTTATTATATTGATTGATTTGTGGATATTGAAGAATCCTTGCATTCCTGGAATAAACCCCACTTGATCATGGTGTATGATCCTTTTAATGCGCTGTTGGATTCTGTTTGCTAGTATTTTGTTGAGGATTTTTGCATCTGTGTTCATCAGTGATATTGCCCTGTAGTTTTCTTTGTGACATCTTTGTCTGGTTTTGGTATCAGGGTGATGGTGGCCTTGTAGAGTGAGTTTGGGAGCGTTCCTCCCTCTGCTATATTTTAGAAGAGTTTGAGAAGGATAGGTGTTAGCTCTTCTCTAAATGTTTGATAGAATTCACCTGTGAAGCCATCTGGTCCTGGGCTTTTGTTTGTTGGAAGATTTTAAATTACAGTCTCAATTTCAGTGCTTGTGATTTGTCTGTTTATATTTTCTATTTCTTCCTGGTTCAGTCTTGGCAGGTTGTGCTTTTCTAAGAATTTGTCCATTTCTTCCAGGTTGTCCAATTTATTGGCATATAGTTGCTTGTAGTAATCTCTCATGATCCTTTGTATTTCTGCAGTGTCAGTTGTTACTTCTTTTTCGTGTCTAATTCTATTGATTTGAGGGTTCTCAAGACTCAAGAAAAATCTTGATGAGTCTGGCTAATGGTTTATCCATTTTGTTTATCTTCTCAAAGAACCAGCTTTTAGTTTTATTGATCTTTGCTATTTCTTTCATTTCTTTTTCATTTATTTCTGATTTGATGCTTATGATTTCTTTCCTACTTCTAACTTTGGGGTTTTTGCTCTTCTTTCACTAACTGCTTAGGTGTAAGGTTAGGTTGTTTATTTGAGATGTTTCTTGTTTCTTGAGGTAGGATTGTATTGCTATCAACTTCCCTCTTAGAACTGCTTTTGCTGCATCCCATAGGTTTTGGGCTGTCGTGTTTTCTTGTCATTTGTTTCTAGGTATTTTCTGATTTCCACTTTGATATCTTCAGTGATTTCTTGGTTATTTAGTAGCATATTGTTTAGCCTCCATGTGTTTGTATTTTTTCCAGACTTTTTCCTGTAATTGATATCTAGTCTCATAGTGTTGTCATCAGAAAAGATACTTGATACAATTTCAATTTTCTTAAATTTACCAAGGTTTGATTTGTGACCCAATATATGATCTATCCTGGAGAATGTTTCATGAGCACTTAAGAAGAAAGTGTATTCTGTTGTTCTGGGATGGAATGTTTTATAAATATCAATTAAGTCCACCTTGTTTAATGTATCATTTAAAGCTTGTGTTTCCTTATTTATTTTCATTTTGGATGATCTGTCCATTTGTGAAAGTGGGGTGTTAAAGGCCCCTACTATTACTGTGTTACTGTCGATTTCCCCTTTTATGGCTGTTAGCATTTGCCTTATGTATTGAGGTGCTCCTATACTGGGTGCGTAAATATTTACAATTGTTATATCTTCTTCTTGGATTGATCCCATGATCATTATGCAGTGTCCTTCTTTGTCTCTTGTAATAGTCTTTATTTTAAAGTCTATTTTGTCTGATATGAAAGTTGCTACTCCAGCTTTCTTTTGATTTCCATTTGCATGGAATATCTTTTTCCATCTCCTCACTTTCAGTCTGTATGTGTCCCTAGGTCTGAAGTGGGTCTCTTGTAGACAGCATATATACGGGTCTTGTTTTTGTATCCATTCAGCCAATCTATGTCTTTTGGTGGGAGCATTTAATCCATTTACATTTAAGGTAATTATTGATATGTATGTTCCTATTACCATTTTCACTGTTTTGGGTTTGTCATTGTAGGTCTTTTCTTTCTCTTGTCTTTCCTGCCTACAGAAGTTCCTTTAGCATTTATTGTAAAGCTGGTTTGCTGGTGCTGAATTCTCTTAACTTTTGCTTGTCTGTAAAGGTTTTAATTTCTCCATCAAATCTGAATGAGATCCTCGCTAGGTAATCTTGGTTGTAGGTTTTTCCCTTTCATCACTATAAATATGTCCTGCCACTCCCTTCTGGCCTGCAGAGTTTCTGCTGAAAGATCAGCTGTTAACCTTATGGGGATTCCCTTGTATGTTATTTGTTGTTTTTCCCTTGCTGCTTTTAATATTTTTTGTTTGTTTTCAATTTTTGATAGTTTGATTAATATGTGTCTTGGCGTGTTTCTCCTTGGATTTTCCTGTATAGGACTCTCTACGTTTCCTGGACTTGCTTGACTATTTCTATCCCCATGTTAGGGAAGTTTTCAACTATAATCTCTTCAAATATTTTCTCAGAGCCTTTCTTTTTCTCTTCTTCTTCTTGGATCCCTATAATTTGAATATCTTGGTGCATTTAGTGTTGTCACAGAGGTCTCTGAGACTGTCCTCAATTCTTTTCATTCTTTTTTCTTTATGCTGCTCTGTGGTAGTTATTTCCACTATTTATCTTCCAGTTCACTTATCTGTTCTTCTGCCTCAGTTATTCTGCTACTGATTTCATTTTTAATTTCATTTATTGTGTTGTTCATCGTAGTTTGTTTGCTCATTAGTTCTTCTAGGTCCTTGTTAAACGTTTCTTGTATTTTCTCCATTCTATTTCCAAGATTTTGGATCATCTTTACTCTCATTTCTCTGAATTCTTTTTCAGGTAGACTGCCAATTCCCTCTTCATTTGTTTGGTCTGGTGGGGTTTTAACTTGCCTCTTCATCTGCTGTGTGTTTCTCTGTCTTCTCATTTGTTTAGCTTACTGTGTTTGGGGTCTCCTTTTCCCAGGTTGCAGGTTCGTAGTTCCCGTTGTGTTTGGTGTCTGCCTCCAGTGGATAAGTCTGCTTCAGTGGCTTGTGTAGGCTTCCTGGTGGAGGGGACTGGTGCCTGTACTGTGGTGGGTGGGGCTGGATCTTGCCTTTCTCGTGGGCAGGGCCATGTCTGGTGGTGTGTTTTGGGGTGTCTGTGAGCTTAGTAGGATTTTAGTCAGCCTCTCTGCTAATGGGTGGGGTTGTGCTCCTGTCTTGTCAGTTGTTTGGCATGGGGTGTCCAGCACTGGAGCTTGCTGGCCGTTGGGTGGAGCTGGGTCTCTGGGAGAGCTTTTGCCGATTGATATTACTTGGGGCCTGGAGGTCTCTGGTCGTCCAATGTCCTGAACTTGGCTCTCCCACCTCAGAGGCTTAGGCCTGACACCCAGCTGGAGCACCAAGACCCTGTCAGCCATAGGGCTCTTGATGTCTGTTTTCCTTCCTGCTACCTTCCTTCTCCCCATCACTTAGAATCCTTGGGCAGCCATCCTGTCACGGAGTCACCTGAGGGCTGGGTGTTGGGTCTGAGTCATGCGGGGTGCTGGGTGCTCTTCTCTGCTCCGGAGCGCAGTGTCAGGGGTCTTGAGTGGCGTCTGAGGGCCAGGTTATGGATTCCACCCAGATTTACATCTGGGCCCCCCATGCAACTTTCACTCACTCCACTCTCATCAACAAACTTTCCTCCCACACCCCACTTCTTCCAGAAGCTCATTCAAGTTTCAAATTCCAAAAATGGTTCAGCATTTTCTCTGTTACATTGCCACGATCACTTCAATGAGGAGTTTAGAGAAAGAGTATGTAAAACATGTGGGGTTAACATATTGTATTCATATGACAGTCTGATTTATTAACTTTCCCCTTGTTTTCCTGACTACATTCTTTCCACCAGTTTCTCAACTGGAGTAATTCTCCATGTAAGAAATTTCTAGATACAAATTTATTTTATGAAAATATTTTTTTTTTAAATAAGTTTATTTATTTAAGTTTGGCTGTGTTGGGTCTTCACTGCTACGCACAGGCTTTCTCTAGTTGAGCAGGGTCTACTTTCGTTGCGGTGTGTGGGCTTCTCACTGCAGTGGCTTCTCTTGTTGCAGAGCACGGGCTCTAGGCATGCGGGCTTCACTAGTTGTGGCTTGTGGACTCAGTAGCTGTGGCTCATGGGCTCTAGAACACAGGCTTAGTAGTTGTGGCACATAGGTTTAGTTGCTCCACTGTATGTGGGATCTTCCCAGACCAGGGCTCAAACTTGTGTCCCCTGCATTGGCAGGCAGATTCTTAACCACTGTGCCACCAGGGAAGTCCCTGATAATCTTTTTCACTTACTTCAATCTCTAACTTTGAACAAATTTGAAATTTCTACATGTAATGCATTTTGTCATGTATTTACTCAATACTTTGTTTTAAAAATCCTTATGGATTTCTAAGTGACTAAACCACTCTGTATTTATCTTGTTAGGCTGAATTGGCAATAGAAGATATTTTGGAATACATGTGCTTTTCAGCATGTATTTCAGGCTCCTTTTATACTTTTGTTCCTAGCATCTGCTTTATTTTGCTTATTGTTACCATTCCTACTTAAGTACATAGTTTATATTCTTTAGCTTCTTCAGTGTCATTTCCATTTTCTCAGTTTGGAAATTTACACATGGTTCTTCAAGTCAGGACTAACACTTTACTTTAAGCTATATGACGCTTAAATTGAGCTGCTTGGCTGCTGTTTCTTCAGCTTTTACAGAAAGCAGCCTCTTGGTAAACAAAACTCAGCAAAAGATTGGACACTTAGTAGCAGTTTTGTCTCAAGGATCAGATAACTTTCTGTGTGGGAGATAGAATAGGCGGGAAACGTGTCACCTAGGTTAGACATTCAGGCTGTTGTACACAGTGGCTGTTACCACAGTTCTCTCTTTATAACCAGGTTGCATGCATGTACATGGGTGCTACGTGAGATTGGCGGGTGACTCGCCTTTGTTGGGAGTCCGGAGGTCCATCTGCACCCCAGTCACCCACCTTTGTCTCCTGTGAAACTAGCTCAATTCTCCCAAACCCTACATGCCAGCAGCTAATTCCAATAACTTAAAAAAAAAAATCTAGTTTTAACGTTTATAGAAATTTAAAAAGTTTACAGAAATTTGTTGGTGAGGTAATGCTTTCAAAGATTTCTGTCGAGTCTCAGCTGAATCTTCCTTTTGTCCACCTAACAGCAGTTTTAGGAAATGTTCAGCAGCTGGAAGTAAACTGCGGCAGAGAAAGGGAAATGTCTGCCACAGTCGTTTCCCTTAAAAGTCAGAGGGGGAGTCAGCATGAAGCACAGCCTGGGCTTCGGCCCCCAAAGAGAAGCAGAGAGAGATAGGGAGACCGAGGGCCAGAAAGGGGACAGACTATCAGAGAGCGGGGAGATCAAGGACCCAGGGGAAAATAGCTCCTCTCAACTCTCATAATGCCTGCCAGTCTCTTGCCAGGAACCTGTGGATGTGTGAGTAGTGAAGTTGTCAGGGACCCAACAAGACTTCCCTCCTCTTCTGGCGGGAAGAGAGGAATCAGAGAAGCTTTAGCTGTTTCCAGCCTCTGTTAATAACTTCACCTCATCTCAGATCTTTGGCTATCCAGAACCTCCTTCCTCCTGTTATTCTTCCATACTAACTCCAGAACCAATTTTGGTTGAAGTGAACTTACCCAGTCCATATTTACACTGCTTATAGTTAGGGCTTGCTTTTTCAACACAATCCTGTTGTCTCTGTCATCCCTTTCCTGTTTCTTCTTGCACCTCACTTCCTTTCAGGAAGGAACACACTGGCCCATGTAGTTAGGCCTGAGAGCCCTGAATGAAAATGTTGAGCTTGGAGGGAAGAGGTGAGGCGAGAGAGAAAGATACATGAGGAATCTTTGAAATTCTCTCTTTCTTTATCCTTCCAACTATGTGCAGCCGTATAGCGTGTACTAACTTAGTACTGAAGCAGGGCCATTTTAAGAGTTTCATAGGACTTTGACACTTTTAATTTTGGAAACTCCATCACACATCATGGCAAACATATTAAAATGCACCCATGTCTCACATTACATATGTATTTTTTGTTGCAAAAACCTTCAAGTGGATTTTATAATTTTGCCTTTAAATTTTATTTGGCTACTGGTAATGCATGGAATATACATTTGCCTATGATTTCTCAACATACGCAGGAATCTGACCAAAAAATTATTTCTAATAGCATCAAATTTCATGAATATTTAAATTTAGCAATTAATGGGGTTGGCATATGTTGTGTTTTGTAGATATTTAATTTAAATTTATTAATTTTAGTATTGCAATTTTCTCATCATATTTCTGAAACAATATTCATTTTCCAAGCCCCTGGACTTCTTCCAGTTATCTGGAAAACTTGGAGGCCTGGCACTGAGACTAACGAAAGAACTTCCTAGGAAGAGGCATAGGCAATGCAAAGGTGCTGGGAGAGGAAAGAGCTTGGCTCATTGGGGTAGAGTAGGAAGAATGATGTGGTTGGGCAGGATTGAGTGAAAGGCAGGGAGGCAGGAGAGGCTGACCAGGTCAGGCCACCCAAGGCCTACCACGAAGCTTTGTGAACCACTGTTCATAGAAAGTAACTACCTCAGCCTATTAAATTTCTTTTTCAACGAGCCAGACATACCTTGAATCTAGATCATGAAAGGCAGATTTCTGTTATTAATTTGTTTAGTGGTACGTTCTCCTACTTCTGAAATCTCACGTAGCCACTTAGTCTAAAGGGAGATTTTTAGGAAAATCTAACTTTGGAGAAATAAATGACTCAAAAGTCAACCGTTTGGACATGAATCTGGGAACATGGCCATTTTATTCATTCCTTTGGCAGGTCCTAAGCCTCTGTTCTCCGATATATATTTTCAAGTGGTCCATCAGCCTGTTCCTTGCAACATTGTAAGCATATGTGGATGACACTACTGGCCTCTGAGCTTAGCTCCTTCTACTGCTTCTCCTATTATCATTACCATCTATGCTCACACAGCAGTTACAATTATATTAAAAATATGATTACATCACTCCCTTGCTTCAAATTATTTACTGGATTCCCGTAACACTTAAAATAAAATCCAAAGTCTCTCTGTTGCACTATAAGGCCCTAACATAATCTATCAATAGTTCCTTGCTTGCCTCAGGACCTTTGCTCTTGCTGTTTCTGCCTGTAATCATTTCCTTGCACACTTTCACATCAGTGTTTCTTTCTCATATTCTGGTCTCTACACTCCCAGGAAGGTTTCCCTAAACATTTTACCTAAAATAGTCTGACTCTCCACTTATGTCATCTAACATTCCATTCCTTTATCCTCACAGCAATTACCACTATCTGGAATATTATTACAAATTTGTTTACTTGCTCAGTTTTGATTTTCTCCTCTAGAAAATAAGCTCCACAAACAAAGGGCTTTTCTATCTTCACCTTTAGTACCAAGTGCTATACCTTCAGGACAAACAGCACTTGTAGTGCAATCAATAAACAGTTGAATGTATAAATTAGCCTATCAACAAATGAAAAATTTCATGTAATGAAACCCTCAGGATGAAAAAGCCTAATAAATAGGATTTATTTTAGAAACTCATTTATAAATTTACTTGGGGGTATATTCAATTATATTACCAATTTTATAGAGGCACTGATTCCCCTGGGTACTGAAAATACTTTCTTCATAGCTGTTGAAAATAATAGTGACTTTTCAGTTTGTCACTCAATGTATTTACCTTATCTTTTTGCTAAGCTTCCTAATCACTTGCTGAGAAATGGTAGTTGAAGTGGCTCTTGGGAGCCAGTTCACCCCAGCTGACTTTCTTCAGTAGCACAATTTGAGTTGATTTATTATTCTAATAGTTTTTGTAAAAAATAATCCCAAGAAGACTCTAGGCTTACTAATAAACAATTTAAGCTGACAAAATTTCTATGTAAATTATGGGTTGATGTTCAATGAAAGAAAAATCCTAAAGATATTTACTTGGCTATCATTTTTATTCTATAAGCAAATTCATTTTATAAAGGGATAGTTATAAATTTGTTTCTCTTGTGACCTAAGGGATCAAGGCTGTCCAAAGTTTCAGCAGGGCACTAATCCAACCTCTCCTTTGTCAATGTTTACCAATGACACCTTCCTTGTATTAGTATCAGGCAACCTCCTTGACTATTTTCATGAGACCAGTCCAAAGGAATAAAGATCTGCATGTAGAAAAGACTCTTGACTCTTAACCCCTGCAAATACATATTCCTATTTTTAAAAATTAACCAAAAGGTAGCAGAAGAAAAGGTAGATCTCGTTAAAAAGTGTTTCGCCCACTGCTTGCTAAATGTGTATTAGATCTGCCTGTGGGCTTGTCAGTCCCCACAAATGCATGTCAGGTTTGTGCAAGCATGAGCTCTGAAGGGATTTTTCTAGGCCAGTTAGGAAATCTTTTTGTGTTATCCATTACTACACATTACTGTTGATTCTTGATGGTTCTTATAATCTAGAAGTACCTTAACAACCACTTTATAGCTCCTATTGTACAGCTTAAAACACATTCCACTCATTGTTCAGTTCTGCTATATTATTATATGACTATTATATAATGCTAAATTATTGGTTTTCTTCAATTGGTAATAGAGCCACAGTACTATTTCCTACCTTTTACTGCAAGTGAATTGTGTTTAATTTGTATTATGAGATAAACAGGCTTTTAGGATCCTTTTAGTCTGGGATTTTCCCCTAGGCAACTCTTGCTTCTCATAAAATATACAAATTCTTTTTTGTTGTGCATGTTTATAGATGCCCCATGAGATACGAACATACATTTTTTGAATCCAGTTTTATTGAGATATAATTGCCATATGCCATTGTATTAGGCATACAACACAACGATCTGATATATGTATACGCTGCAAAACGATCACTGCAATAAGTTTAGCTAACATCTATCACCTCACAGTTACAAAATTTTTTCTTGTGATGAGAACTTTTAAGATCTACTCTCTTAGCAACTTTCAAATATAAAATACAGTACTGTTAATTACAGTCATAATGCTGTACATTACATCTCCAGAACTTATTAATCTTGTAAGTGAAAAGTTTGTGCCTTTTGACTCACTTCACCCATTTTGCCCATCTTCCACCCCCCACCTCTGGCAACCACCAATCTCTCTCTGTATCTATGAGTTTGTATTTTTTCAAAGTCCATCCATATTGTCACAAATGGTAGAATTTCCTTCTTTTTTATGGATGAAAATACTCCATTGTATGTATCATACTGTCTTTATCATACATTCACACATCGATGGACGCTCTTGTTATCTCCGTGTCTTGGCTATTGTAAATAATGCTGCCACAAACATGGAGGGGGAGGAACAAATATATTTTCAAGATAGTGATTTCATTTCTTTCAGATACATACTCAGAAGCAGAATTGCTGGATTGTATTTTTAATTTTTTGAGGAACCTCCATAAAGTTTTCCATAATGGCTGCACCAATTTACATTCCCACCAACAGTGCACAAGGATCCCCTTTCACCACATCCTTGCCAATACTTGTTATTTCTTGTTTTTTTGATAATAGCCACTCTAACTTGTGTGAGGTGATATCTCATTGTGGTTTTGATTTGCATTTCCCTGATGATTAGTGATGGTGAGCATCTTTCCATGTACCTGTTGGTCATCTGTACATCTTCTTTGGTAAAATGTCTATTTAGATCCTTTGCCCATTTTTTTTTTTTTTTGTGGTACCCGGGCCTCTCAATGTTGTGGCCTCTCCCGTTGCGGAGCACAGGCTCCGGACGCGCAGGCTCAGTGGCCATGGCTCACGGGCCTAGCTGCTCCGCGGCACGTGGGATCTTCCCAGGCCGGGGCATGAACCCGTGTCCCCTGCATCGGCAGGTGGACTCTCAACCACTGCGCCACCAGGGAAGCCCCCATTTTTTAAAAAAAAATTATTTATTTATTTATTTTTGGCTGTGTTGGGTCTTCGTTCCTGTGCGAGGGCTTTCTCTAGTTGCGGCAGGCGGGGGCCACTCTTCATTGCGGTGCGCAGGTCTCTCACTATTGCAGCCTCTCTTGTTGTGGAGCACAGGCTCCAGATGCACAGGCTCAGTAGTTGTGGCTCACGGGCCTAGTTCCTCCGAGGCATGTGGGATCTTCCCAGACCAGGGCTCGAACCCGTGTGCCCTGCATTGGCAGGCAAATTCTCAACCACTGGACCACCAGGGAAGCCCTGCCCATTTTTAAAATTAGATTGTTTAGGGGTTTTTTTTGGTTAGTGAGTTGTTTGAGTTCTTTATATATTTTAGATATTAACACCTTATCAGATATAGGATTTGTAAGTATTTTCTTCCATACTGTAGGTTCCCTTTCCATTTTGTTGACAGTTTTCCTTGCTGTGCATAAGCTTTTCAGTTTAATATAGTTAATATAGTCCCACTTGTGATTTTTTGCTTTCACGGCCTTTGCTTTGGTGTCAAATGCAAAAGAATAATCGCCAAGACCGATGTAAAGGAGCTTACTGCCTATGTTTTCTTCTACGAGTTTTATGGCTTCAGGTCTTATGTTCAAGTCTTTGATCCATTTTGAGTAAATTTTTGTGTGTGGTTTTGTGTAGTCCAGTTGTTTTCTTTAGTGTTTCGCTGTTCAGTTTTCCAAACACCATTTATTGAAGGGAGTCCTTTCCCGATTGTATATTCTTGGCTCTTTTGTCAAAAATTAATTGATCATACATGGATTTGTTTATTTCTGGGCTCTCTTTTCTGTTCTCTATTGATCTACATGTCTGTTTTTATGCCAATACCATACTGTTTTGATTACTATAGCTTTGTAATATAGTTGGAAACCAGGGAGTATGATGCCTCCTGCTTTATTCTTCTTTCTCAAGATTGTGTTGCCTATTTGAGGGTCTTTTGTGGTTTTTATACAACTATTCGGATTGTTTCTTCTATTTTTGTGAAAAATGCCACTGGAATTTTGATAGGGATTGCACTGAATCTGTAGGTTACTTTGGGTAGTATGGACATTATAACAATATTACTCATTCCAATCCATGAGCACTGATTATATTTCCATTTTTCTGTGTCTTCTTCAATTTCTTTCATGAACGTCTTACTGTCTTCAGTGTACAGATTTTTCACTTCCTTGGTCAAATTTATTGCTAGGCATTTTATTCTTTCTGATGCAATTGTAAATGGAATTGCTTTCTTATTTTTTCTTTCTGGTAGTTCATTGTAAACATATAGAAATGCTATTGATTTTTTGTGTATTGATTTTGTATCCTGCAACTTTGCTGAACCTGTTTACTAGTTCTAGCAGTTTCTGTGGAGTCTTTAGTTTTTCTATCTATAATGATATAATATCACATCATCTGCAAATAAAGACTGTTTTACTTCTTCCTTTCTATTTTGGAGACTTTTGTCTTTCTTACCTAATTGCTCTGGCTAGGACTTTCAGGACTATGTTGAATAAAAGTGGTGAGAGTGGGCATCCTTGTCTTGTTCCTGATCTTAGAGCAAATGCATTCAGCCTTTCATCATTGAGTGGGCTTGTCATAGATGGCCTTAATTATGTTGAGGTATGTTCCCTTTATATGTACTATGTTGAGAGTTTTTATCATAAATAGATTTTGAAGTTTGTCAAATGCTTTTTCTGCATCTATTGAGATGATCATATAATTTTTATCTTTTATTTTTTTTTAATTTTATTTATTTTTCTACAGCAGGTTCTTTTTAGTTATATATTTTATACATATTAGTGTATATATGTCATTCCCCATTTCCCATTTCATCCAACCACCACCACTACCCCTGCCACTTTCCCCACTTGGTGTACATACATTTATTCTCTACATCTGTGTCTCTATTTCTGCCCTGCAAACCGGTTCATCTGTACCATTTTTCTAGGTTCCACATATATGCATTAATATACAACATTTGTTTTTCTCTTCCTGACTTACTTAACTCTGTATGACAGTCTCTAGATCCATCCACATCTCTACAAATGACCCAATTTTGTTCCTTTTTATGGCTGAGTAATATTCCATTGTATATATGCACCACATCTTCTTTATCCATTCGTCTGTCGATGGGCATTTAGGTTGCTTCCATAAGCTGGTTATTGTAAATAGTGCTGCAATGAACTTTGGGGTGCATGTGTCTCTTTGAATTATGGTTTTCTCTGGGTATATACCCAGTAGTGGGATTGCTGGATCATATGGTAATTCTATTTTTGTTTTTTAAGGAACCTCCATACTGTTCTCCATAGTGGCTGTATCAATTTACATTCCCACCAAGAGTGCAAGAGGGTTCCCTTTTCTCCACACCCTCTCCAGCATTTGTTGTTTGTAGATTTTCTGATGATGCCCATTCTAACTGGTGTGAGGTGATACCTCATTGTAGTTTTGATTTGCATTTCTTTAATAATTAGTGATGTTGAGCAGCTTTTCATGTGCTTCGTAGTCATCTGTATGTCTTCTTTGGAGAGATGTCTATTTAGGTCTTCTGTCCATTTTTGGATTGGGTTGTTTGTTTTTCTAATATTGAGCTGAATGAGCTGTTTATATATTTTGGAGATTAATCCTTTGTCTGTTGATTCATTTGCAAATATTTTCTCCCATTCTGAGGGTTGCCTTTTGGTCCTGTTTATAGACCAAAGCTTTGCAAAAGCTTTTAAGTTTCATTAGGTCCTATTTGTTTATTTTTGTTTTTATTTCCATTACTCTAGGAGGTGGATCAAAACAGATCTGCTGAGATTTATGTCAAAGAGTGTTCTTCCTACGTTTTCCTCTAAGAGTTTTATCGTGTCTGGTCCTACATTTAGGTCTCTAATCCATTTTGAGTTTATTTTTGTGTATGGTGTTACGGAGTGTTCTAATTTTGTTCTTTCATATGTAGCTGTCCAGTTTTCCCAGCACCACTTATTGAAGAGGCTGTCTTTTCTCCATTGTATACCCTTGCCTCCTTTGTCATAGATTAGTTGACCATAGGTGCGTGGGTTTATCTCTGGGCTTTCTATCTTGTTCCATTGATCTATATTTCTGTTTTTGTGCCAGTACCATATTGTCTTGATTACTGTAGCTTTGTAGTATAGTCTGAAGCCAGGGAGTCTTATTCCTCCAGCTCCGTGTTTTTCCCTCAAGACTGCTTTGGCTATTCAGGGTCTTTTGTGTCTCCACACAAATTTTAAGATTTTATGTTCTAGTTCTGTAAAAAAATGCCACTGGTAATTTGATAGGGATTGCATTGAATCTGTAGATTGGTTTGGGTAGTATAGTCATTTTCACAATATTGATTCTTCCAGTCCAAGAACATGGTATATCTCTCCCTCTGTTTGTGTCATCTTTGATTTCTTTCATCAGTGTCTTATACTTTTCTGAGTAGAGGTCTTTTGTCTCCCTTGGTAGGTTTATTCCTACGTATTTTATTCTTTTTGTTGCAATGGTAAATGGGAGTGTTTCTTTCATTTCTCTTTCAGATTTTTCATCATTAGTGTATAGGAATGCAAGAGATTTCTGTGCATTAATTTTGTATCCTGAAACTTTATCAAATTCATTGATTAGCTCTAGTAGTTTTCTGGTGGCATCTTTATGATTCTCTATGTATACTATCATATCATCTGCAAACAGTGATAGTTTTACTTCTTCTTTTCCAATTTGTATTCCTTTAATTTCTTTTTCTTCCTTGATTGCCGTGGTTAGGACTTCCAAAACTATGTTGAATAAGAGTGGCGAGAGTGGACATCCTTCTCTTGTTCCTGATCTTAGAGGAAATGCTTTCAGTTTTTCACCATTGAGAATGGTATTTGCTGTGAACCCATGTCATATATGGCCTTTATTATGTTGAGGTAGGTTCCCTCTATGCTCACTTTCTGGAGAGTTTTTATCATAAATTGGTGTTGAATTTTGTCAAAAGATTTTTCTGCATCTATTGAGATGATCATATGGTTTTTATTCTTCAATTTGTTAATATGGTGTGTCACATTAATTGATTTGCATATATTGAAGAATCCTTTCATCCTTGCAAATAATTCCACTTGATTATGGTGTATGAACCTTTTAATGTGTTGTTGGTTCTGTTTGTTAGTATTTTGTTGAGGATTTTTGCATCTGTATCCATCAGAGATATTGGTATGTATTTTTCTTTTTTCTAGTATCTTTGTCTGGTTTTGGTATCAGGGTGATGATGGCCTCATAGAATGAGTTTGGGAGTGTTCCTTCCTCTGCAATATTTTGGAAGAGTTTGAGAAGGATGGGTGTTAGCTCTTCTCTAAATGTTTGACAGAATTCACCTGTGAAGCTATCTGGTCCTGGACTTTTGTTTGTTGGAAGATTTTTAATCACAGTTTCAATTTCATTACTTGTGATTCGTCTGTTCATATATTCTAGTTCTTCCTGGTTCAGTCTTGGAAGGGTATACCTTTCTAAGAATTTGTCCATTTCTTCCAGGTTGCCTATTTTATTGGCATAGAGCTGCTTGTAGTAGTCTCCTAGGATGCTTCACATTTCTGCGGTGTCCATTGTAACTTCTTTTTCAATTCTAATTTTATTGACTCCTCTCCATCTTTTTCTTGATGAGTCTGACTAAAGGTTTATCAATTTTATTTATCTTCTCAAAGAACCAGCTACTAGTTTTATTGATCTTTCCTATTGTTTTCTTCATTTCTATTTCATTTATTTCTGCTCTGACGTTCATGATTTCTTTCCTTCTACTAACTTTGGTTTTGTCTGTTCTTCTTTCTCTAGTTCCTTTAGGTGTAAGGTTAGATTGTTTATTTGAGATGTTTCTTGTTTCTTGAGGGAGGCTTGTATTGCCATAAACTTCCCTCTTAGAACTGCTTTTGCTGCATCCTGTAGGTTTTGGATCGTCGTGTTTTCGTTGTCATTTCTCTCCAGGTATTTTCTGATTTCCTCTTTGATTTCTTCAGTGATCCCTTGGTTATTTAGTAACATACTGTTTAGCCTCCATGTGTTTGTGTTTTTTTAAAGTTTTTTTCCCTGTAATTGATTTCTAATCTCATAGCATTGTGGCTGGAAAAGATGCTTGATATGATTTCAATTTTCTTAAATTTACTGAGGCTTGATTTGTGACCCAAGAGGTGATCTATCTGGGAGAATGTTCCATGTGCATTTGAGAAGAAAGTGTAATCTGCTGTTTTTGGATGGAATGTCCTATAAATATCAATTAAATCTATCTGGACTATTGTGTCACTTAAAGCTTGTGTTTCCTTACTAATTTTCTGTTTGGATGATCTGTCTGCTGGGTTAAGTGAGGTGTTAAAGTTCCCCACTATTATTGTGTTACTGTTGATTTCCTCTTTTATAATTGTGAGCAGTTGCTTTATGTACTGAGCTGCTCCTATGTTGGTGCATATACATTTATAACAGTTATATCTGCTTCTTGGATTGATCCTTTGATCATTATGCAGTTTCCTTCCTTGTCTCTTGTAACATTCTTTATTTTAAAGTCTATTTTATCTGATATGAGTATTGCTACTCCAGCTTTCTTTTGATTTCCATTTGCATGGAATATCTTTTTCCATCCACTTTCAGTCTGTATGTGCCCCTAGGTCTGAAGTGGGTCTCTTGTAGACAGCATATATATGGTTCTTGTTTTTGTATCCATTCAGCAAGCCTGTGTCTTTTGGTTGGAGCATTTAATCCATTCACGTTTAAGGTAATTATCGATATGTATGTTCCTATTACCATCTTCTTAATTGTTATGGGTTTGTTTTTGTAGGTCCTTTTCTTCTCTTGTGTTTCCCACTTAGAGAAGTTCCTATAGCATTTGTTGTAGAGCTGGTTTAGTGGTGTTGAATTCTCTTAGCTTTTGCTTGTCTGTAAAGCTTTTGATTTCTCCATTGAATCTGAATGAGATTCTTGCCGGGTAGAGAAATCTTGGTTGTAGGTTCTTCCCTTTCATCACTTTAAATATGTCATGCCCTCCCTTCTGGCTTGTAGAGTTTCTGCTGAGAAATCAGCTGTTAACCCTATGGGAGTTCCCTTGTATTTTATTTACCATTTTTCCCTTTCTGGTTTCAAAATTTTTTCTTTCTTTTGTTTTTGCCAAATTGATTACTATGTGTCTTGGTGTGTTTCTCCTTGGATTTATCCTGTATGGGAGTCTCTGTGTTTCCTGGACTTGGGTAGCTATTTCCTTTCCCATGTCAGGCAAGTTTTTGACAATAATCTCTTCAAATATTTTCTCTGGTCCTTTCTCTCTCTCTTCTCCTTCTGGGACCCCTATAATGCGAATGTTGTTTTGTTTAAGAGGTCTCTTAGGCTGTCTTCATTTCTTTTTATTCTTTTTTCTTTATTCTGTTGCCCAGCAATGAATTCCACCATTCTGTCTTCCACTTATCCGTTCTTCTGCCTCAGTTATTCTGCTACTGATTCCTTCTAGTGTAGTTTTCATTTCAGTTATTGTATTGTTCATCTCTGTTTGTTTGTTCTTTAATTCTTCTAGGTCTTTGTTAAACATTTCTTGCATCTTCTCGATCTTTGCCTTCATTCTTTTTCCAAGGTCCTGGATCATCTTCACTACCATTATTCTGAATTCTTTTTCTGGAAGGTTGCCTATCTCCACTTCATTTAGTTGTTATTCTGGGGTTTTATTTTGTTCCTTCATCTGGTACATAGCCCTCTGCCTTTTCATCTTGTCTATCTTTCTGTGAATGTGGGCTTTGTTCCACAGGCTGCAGGATTGTAGTTCTTCTTGCTTCTGCTGTGTGCTCTCTGGTGGATGAGGCTACCTAAGAGGCTTGTGCAAGTTTCCTGATGGGAGGGAATGGTGGTGGGTAGAGCTGGCTGTTGCTCTGCTGGGCAGAGCTCAGTAAAACTTTAATCCGCTTGTCTGCTGATGGGTGGGGCTGGGTTGCTTCCCTGTTGGTTGCTTGACCTGAGGCAACCCAACACTGGAGCCTACCTGGGCTATTTGGTGGGGCTAATGGCGGACTCTGGAAGGGCTCATGCCAAGGAGTACTTCCCAGAACTTCTGCTGCCAGTGTCCTTGATCTCACAGTGAGACACAGCCACCCCCTGCCTTGGCAGGAGACTCTCCAACACTAGCAGGTAGGTCTGGTTCAGTCTCCCCTGGGGTCACTGCTCCTCCCCCTGCATCCTGATGCGCACACTACTTTGTACGTGCCCTCCAAGAGTGGAGTCTCTGTTTCCCCCAGTCTTGTCAAAGTCCTGCAATGAAATCCCACTAGCCTTCAAAGTCTGATTCTCTAGGAATTCTTCCTCCTGTTGCCAGACCCCCAGGTTGGGAAGCCTGACATGGGGCTCAGAACCTTCACTCCAGTGGGTGGTCTTCTGTGGTATAAGTGTTCTTCAGTTTGTGAGTCACCCACCTAGCAGCTATGGGATTTGATATTATTGTGATTGCGCCCCCTCCTACCATCTCATTGTGGCTTCTCCTTTGTCTTTGGATGTGGGGTATCTTTTTTGGTGAGTTCCAGTGTCTTCCTGTCGATGACTGTTCAGTTAGTTGTGATTCCGGTGCTCTCGTATGAGGGAGTGAGCACACGTCCTTGTACTCAGCCATCTTGAACCAATCTCTATCTTTCATTTTATTAATGTGGTGTATCACTTGACTGATTTTCACATGTGGAATTACCCTTGTGTCTCAGGAATAAATCCCACTTTATCATGGTATATATTCTTTTAATGTGTTGTTGAATTAGATTTGCTAGTATTTTGCTGAGGATTTTTGTATCTATGTTCATCAGGAATCTTGGTCTGTAATTTTCTTTTCTCATGACACCCTTGCTTAGTTTTGGTGTCAGAGTAATGCTGGCCTTGTAAAATGGGTTTCGAAGTATTCCTCTCTCTTCTATACTTTTTGGAGGGCTTTGAGAAGAACTGGTATTAATTCTTAGAATGTCTAGTAAAATTCACCAGTGAAGCCCTCTCTTTATCTTTTGTGTATCTACTCTGAGTTTTTACTTTGTGGATACCATGAGGTTTATATAAAACGTCTTACATTTGTAACAGTCTATTTTAAACTGATAACAACTTAAGTCAAATGCACACTAAAGCTCTACATTTTTACCCCCCTCCACCATGTTTCATGTTTTAGGTGTCATAATTTACATCTTTTTTATCTTGTCTATCTGTTAACAAATTATTATAGTTACAGCTATTTTTTGTTTTTACTATTTTTGTCTTTTAACCTTCATACTAGATTTATAAGTGATTTACTCACTACCATTACAACATGAGAGTATTTTGAATTTAACTATATATTTACCCTTAGCTGTGAGATTTACACTTTTATACCTGTTCCTGTTATTAACTAGAGCCCTTCTGTTTCAGCTTGAAGACTGTCCTTTATCACATTTCTTGTAAAGCCCATCTAGTGGTGAACTCCTTTAGCCTTTGCCTGTCTGGAAAACTCCTTATCTCTTCTACTAAAACGAACTGCCAATTCTAATATGCTATGATGAC
Organism: Delphinus delphis; assembly: GCF_949987515.2. Taxonomy (NCBI): domain Eukaryota; kingdom Metazoa; phylum Chordata; class Mammalia; order Artiodactyla; family Delphinidae; genus Delphinus; species Delphinus delphis. Next base: position 21,079,629 of record NC_082691.1, on the reverse strand, counting down.
CATACCCTCATAGTTTTACACATTTTGAAACCAAAACTCTAGATAATATGATAGCAATGTCCTTTCCACCTGTATACTTAGCTAGTCTACTAGATAAGACAGAGGAATGTAAAGGTCCCTTGGTATTATCACTAATAGTATTAGTCAAATAATCTTTAATAAATCTCAATTAAAATAACTCCCTTAGTGATCTTAAAATATATGGAAGAGGCTTTAAAGACTATTTTTAGAACACAAAGCAGACAGAGGTTCTGATTTCAGACACTATGTATGGAAGAAAGGAAAGTACTACAAATAATTAAAGGCAATTCATTTCCCCATGGAAAAATGTGCTCTAAGATGACATATTGTAAAGTGATTTATAGCATATTGACTGTAGTTCTTCTAATGAAAAAACAATTGTCCAAGTTTTCCCTGGAGAACACTCTCAGTAACAACAATCCATGCTCATGAAAAGCCATGAGTTAGAAAATGAGAACCAAATGAACTCTCAGCTGGCAAAAGCCAACAATAATTAATTTAACACCAGTCATTTATACAGAACGTGTATACATTTCAAAATTTCCCTTGAGAAAAACAGGTCATTGAACGGCAGAGGCCACATATTTGAATATGTTCGAAGAATTTTAACTTAATAACATGCTCCAAAGGTTTTACATTTAAAAAAACCTTGTTTTTAGGACTAGGTAGTTTCGATAAATAGTTGGTCAATATCATCATTTGAATTTCAGTATCGTAATAAGTGTTTCTGAAAAACATCGCTAAAGTGAGTTCACACTGAACTTGGAACTTGGACTATATATTCTTCAACAGCAGCAGAGAGAAAACGGTGTCATTAAATGGGGCTTTATTCTGATTCATTGGCTAAGAAAATGGGAATAGTTTGAAATCTTCCATGTTGTTTCATTTTAATGAGCAGAGAGCATTTTTCATGTCCTTATTAAAGCGGTTAATGTGTTTCTCTAGTCTCATTATCACCACCAGAGTATAGTCTCTGTTGTTTCATAGCCAAGACAACTCCTTTTCGTTTCAGAGAAGTCAAATTTGATTGCTCACATGTGGTTGTTAATAAAACTCCTGTGGCGCTGCTCAAGGTGCCCATGGGGATTGTACAATTATTTATATTTTCTTATGGTTTTCTATAATTATTGTGATTGTACTTTCACAGAGTAAATGTATCTCCACCAATTAAAGCAGTGGTGGGTTAAGAATATTCATCAGACTTGTGTGAAAGGATATTGTTCTTAGCGTTTTGCAAAGCACAGAAATTAAACTGCTGTTATCATGTATTCAACCCAAGTGTTAAAATTAAAATGCTCAGCAACTTTGGAGTTTATCTGAGCAGATGTTAACTATTTACGAAAAAATAAACATTATACAGGACTTGCATTCATGATATGATTCTTTGTTGTATTCAAAGTGCTGGAAAGAAAAACTGCTACACAAACTTGGGGGATAGTTTATGGTATATGACCAATTTGGATTATTGTTAATGTAGGTCAATTTAAAATTGCAGAACCATAAAATTCCAAGAAATCTCATTTTGCTTTACATCTTTGTATCTTACTTGCTTCACCCCTTTATTTTCTTTGAAGACTCCAGGACTAAGAAACAGCATGCATAAAAATAAGCATCTGAGGCTATCAACTAGAAAACACACAATATAACCTTTCATATTTTGTCATAGAGAAATTTCATTCTATCTAGTTTGACAGTGCTTGCAGCAAAAGTGATCAGCTGTACTTCCATGCCATTAGCTGTCATTTTGATGCTAGAATTTTAGCCTGCTGTGTGTGAGATGTGACTGTCCATGCACAATTCCCATCAAAGGTAATTTTATGTGCAATGGTGTGTAAAATTTACCTCTAATTATGATAAGGTCACTGATGGGTCATTTATGATATGTTCTCGGGAGACAATTGCAGTGAATAGCTTTTGGCAAGATTCATCTGGAGAAATTAAATTGGTCTGACCATGACTCAATAGAAAGTAAAAGACTCTTAGAAAATTATTCCTCAATCATGTTTAAAGTTCTAAAGGAACCCAAAGAGGGGCAGTTTGCACAGTGGTGAAGGTTGTGAGTTTTGAAATTATACAGACCTGAGACTTAACCTAGGATCTCTATGCCTAGAAAGTCCTATCTGATCTGGCTTCTGCATATCTCTTGGCTTCTATTTCTGACATTCACTCCCTCATTACCTGGGCTCCAGCACCATTGGCCTTCTTCCTGGTTTTTGAACATGTCATGGTCACTAATGCTTTGGGAGTCTTTGCACCACAGAGTTTCCTGTAGTTGTACGTACGTTCTTCCTTCAGATCTTCATGTGCCTGGAACTTCCTGCTCTTTTACTTTCCAATTAGTGGAATGTGTTGTATCCACTCTCTGAACTACCCAAACACAGCCTCCTCGTCTCTATCTAAAGTTGCCACCTCCTAACTAGGTAATCACTATTGTGTCATCCTACTGATGTTCTTGAAGTACTAATCATAGTCTTAAGTTATTTATTTACTGCTTAATGTATAATTAAGTTTGCATATGACGATAGGGAGAAAAAAAATCTAAGAATGAAAGGTATCTTGACTAGGAAATCCCACACGCTTGAAACCCCACTGACATTAACTATACAAGTCACTGGTCCAATATTGCTTGATAAAATGGACTAAAAAGAATATCTTTGGGTTGGAGAAACTTCTTGGACTTTATGTAAGACAGCACGAAAATAAAACATGTGATGAGAAATTTTTTTAAAGTAGTCATTAGAGTGATTTCACTTTTCACTATGATCATGATGGACCTCCATGAAGGGAGAATACGTTAGTCACTTTAGTTATTAACACTTCTTGAAGAGGGTTTTTATATGTAATGGTGGGAAAATGAAAATTTGAGATGAATAAATATAGTGAAATTTTATATTTATTTAAATCTATCAGTGTTTTGTTTTTAGTCTTCTTTCCCAAGATAACTTTCCCAAGATAACTTATAGACATAACAGCGACTTTTCAAATGGTTCATGTTCAGCTAATATTTGTCAACAAACGACTAAGTACTGGATGGACTGGAAGATCATCTTTGGGTTTCAATCCTTAATGCAAATTGTAACAATAACCACAAGAACAAAGATGAAATTCTTACCAAAGGGTCCAGTCGTGGCCACAGTATGGCTGAACATTTCCAAGGTAGAATCCCAGAGATTGAGTGACCTCCACAAGATTGGTAAAGTCAAGACTAATGCTATTGAAAAGTACAGATGTCATGATAATCTCATCAATAGCCCATACATCCTCTCCCTGGGAAGAATGATATGGTTGCCACCATCTGAACTGAATTCCAAACTGTCTTGCATCATCTGGTAATTCTACAGAGATTATTCTGAAGAAGAAAATAGAAGTAAAAATTCAGATTACTTTGATTATCTTAAAATACAAACATTTATAGCAGGATCTTTTTTTCCTACAGTATAATATTTGAAAAAATAATTCTCCCACTATGACAAACATTCTTGAGATTTCCAATTTCCTGTCTGACTCCAACAAAGTCTTCTCAACACATCTAAAACTGTGACTTTGCTTGCACTCAGCTGCTCTCAGAAAAGCTAACTCAATAAAACATAGTTGTCAATGTGGCAGGATTTGCCTAAGTCTGGTAAAGGATCTTGGGCAGCTTGTTACACACATTATACTTTTGGGCTGGTTGGAACCATGGCACTTCCTCATTCCCAGGAGTTCAGCATAGTGTGCGAGGTCACTTGCTGTGTCATGGTGGCTATGACAGTAAACCTGTATCTGACAAATGGGGAAGAAAATTAAGAATAATATCTAATTTCCAGAAGCAATCATTGTACACAGCAGCAAGAACTATGTATTAATTGCCACTGCAATGACATCTGCTTGAAAGCTCCATAAATCATAGTACCATGCTGCTCAAATCCGTACACAAGGTGCGATGTGAAACAAATGGCAAATGGAACATTTATCTCCATCAGTGTACAATTATACACCAGGAGAGGTGTTTGCAGTAAACGTACACTGAAGCGACTGAATCTTCTTCCTAGTGAGCAAAGAAAAACTCCCTAAGACAGGTGACTAGCTGGATAACTTAGAAATAAATTATTTAAAAACTTCAATGTCTAAGGCTGGATTTACTGAGAAATTAGATTGATTTTCATATTTGTATTATGTTCATCTTTAATTATTACACAAAGAAACATTAAATCACATCTTGAAAATGTAATTTTTTGCATACTGAAAGTTATTAAAAGTAATATCTATTTTTACTTTAAATAATCTGCATATGAAAATATGGGGTGGAATAACACGATTATCACCATTGATTATTTAAACAGTAAAAAATTGGTAGGACTTTTTGTAATGTGAGAAAACATACTTTTTAAATGATGAGAAATCAATGTTCAAATACAGAAATATAAATTAAAAAACATTTCTTAAACTAAAAAGACATAGCTATAACAGGTTTATGATTTTTTTAAGTACTTTCCACAATCTGCTGAATTTTTTTAACCAATGTGAGTTTATTAAAAGAAAAGTACTTATTAAATACTTAATTATTTCAGTAATTTTCACTTTAATTTTCTAAATATTTATTTATTTATTAAATAATTAAAGAATATTTATGTTTACATATCAAATATAGAATAAAATAAACTATATTCAAACTGGCTCAACAATGAAAACATCATGCATTAATTTAATAATTTAATTTGATTATCATTGTTATTAGAAAATTATAATTTTCTTTTAATATTAATAATTTTAAAAGCAGTTACTGTTCTCGCTGATGAAAATAAATATAATATTAAAAATTAACAACTGAGAAGTAGAATTTTTCGGGCAACTTTAAAGGAAAATAAAGTGCATATGTGTGTGAGAACAGTAACTGAAGTGCCCAATATTTTCCCCAGCAGAGATGTGAAGACTGTGAGTCTGTAGTCAGACTCTTGGGTTAAAGTATGCACTTTGTCACCTCATGATTGATAACTCTGCAGCTTCAGTGAAGGTATTTAACTTGTATGTGCCTTAGCATCTTCATCTGTGAAACTGGGATAATAATATCCTTATGGCAAAGTCAGAGACTTTTTTCTATTTTTCACTAGTGTATCTTAGCACCTAGAATAGTGTCTGGCGTATAAAAAGAGTAACTTCTTGCTGCGTAGATGAAGTACACATTATCAGGATACTCTGACAGAGATTCAAACACAGAGGCACAAGGAGGTTAAAGATTTTCTTTTAGGTTAAGCAGCTTTTAACTGACAATGCCAGGCTATGGACCTAGGGAACATGGCTCTAGAGTCTGCAACCTTTACCTCTACGTTATATCTTGGAGTGGGGTGGGAGTCTCTGCTTTACCACTCTATGCATATTACAGTGGCTGGTTAGAATGGCTATGGAGCCATTTGATCAGAATATTCCTAGATGAGAACCTGGGGACTTAGGTCAACTTTCTGTCTCAAACTTCTTTTTTTGGATAGGTACTAAGCTCATGGATTTCCTGTAATCAAATATAATAATCAAGACAAAAATAAAATATAATTAGACTTCACAATAATTTTAGAATAAGAAACCAAGCCCTATAATTAAGAAAAATCTAGAATAATTTGTCTCACCAAAAATATATAGTTTTATATTAATAAGAATGCCAATTAGTTCACAAGGCAGTCTAGTCAGTTAGAATTAAAAGATTAACTTAGATATATTTACAGACTTTAACTTTTATTAATATCAAGCAGATAGAGTTCTTTCACTTACTGAGTGAATTATACGTAAGGAAATTATTAGAAATCAGCTAGGAATAACGGTAGTTAGTCAACTATCACATCTAATTTATGGATCACACTTCATTTTCGAACAACCATGGCAGAAAGGAACAATATGGAATTCACAGCAATTACAGACAGCAATTTATACTGAAGAAAACACAGCAAATGGCTAAAGGCATCAATAATTATCTGTCTCATGGAGAGTTTACATGGTTTGTACTATTTCTCATATAAAACATAATTTAGTGCCTAGAATATATCAAATTCTACTTCTGCCATGTCACCTTTTATTAATATTTATAAGAGAGAGGGGGAGGAGGGAAGAGTCTCTTGGACAGAGGCAATATATATAAAATGAAAGTGTTCTTGGTTCCACTACCACGTTCTCCTTTTAAAAAAATCTCCCCTCTGATCTTAATCTTTCAAGCTGTGCACATACCTAATGCTGAAAAGCCACCTTGGTTCTGCTTAGAAGAAAAATGTTGCTGTCAAATGGCAGACAAGATTAAATGTACCTGTGCAATAGTACATTAAATGTATAATTTCTTTTCATATCAACCAAGATTAATTAAATTTCATGCTACAAATTGATTACTGAATTTTGAAGCTGTCCATCCTTGTTAGAAAAAATTGTGTTTTGGGCCAATTTAACTTAGGACAATGATATTTTCTTCATGCTTTCATCATTTTTATTATCATCTTGATTTTTGCTTAATTTTCTTTTAATGCTTATTATGGAGAACCTATGAAATGTTTCTTTGGGATTCATATGTCTCTACTGAGTGAGAAAGTTGAGTTTAGTCTTACATTTACCCTTATAGGGAAAAGACTCAACACATCTGGTGCATTCCCTTAAATTTTACAACATATAGTATTTACCACTTATAATAGTTGTTAACTATTATCTCTGTTACATGCTACTTCATCTTCTAATGAAAATAGAAGTTCTCATCTATTTGCAAATACTTAAATGAAGGGATAGCTCTAGGCAGAATTTTAAAGTATATAAACTCTATCATCATTGCCCCTGTCCTTCTGCCATGGTGCCAACGCACACTTCAGTGCCCAAAGTCCTCACTCTTTTTTTTTTTCTTTTGCGGTACGCGGGCCTCTCACTGTTGTGGCCTCTCCCATTGCGGAGCACAGGCTCCGGATGCGCAGGCTCAGCGGCCATGGCTCACAGGCCTAGCCGCTCCGTGGCACGTGGGATCTTCCCGGACCGGGGCACGAAGCCGTGTCCCCTGCATCGGCAGGCGGACTCTCAACCACTGCGCCACCAGGGAAGCCCTCCTCACTCTCTCACATCTTTCCATGATCAACATGTATGTACTTCCAGGAAGGTAAACTGTATTAGCTCTTTATATCGGAAAGTGAATGTAAGTCACAGTGATACCTCCTCTAGTGCTATTTTAACTTTCCCATCCTCCTCTTCTCCTGCTATTTTAAAGGAATTTCAGTGAGCAAGTCAATAAGTGTTCTAGAAAAGGAGAGGACTCTCTGGACTCTTCTGAAATTGTATCACAAATGCTGATTACCACTCTCCCAAACTGAAGGATGGCCCTACTTCAAGTAAAACTTAAATCTCACAATTGTGACTATATATTATGAAATATATAAGCCAAAGAAAAATAGAAGTGGCCTGAAGAAAGGGCTTTAAATACAGCCTCCACTCCACCTTTGCCAGGGACTCTATACATGCTAGAAAAACTTCTTTATACTCATTACTTAATTATATTACATGCAAATTGGTCATCAGATTTTATGTGTTATTATCTCATATTATTTATTATAATATATTATCATACATTGCTAAAAATATTTATCAACAGCATTTATAATTTAGTACCATATTAAAATCGTACCTAATAGTTTGCACTATAGTTGAATAAGGAAAGTAGTGTTAGTTATTTTTCTCTTTCCTAGGTATCAAAATATTTCCCTTAGATGCACATTTCAGAATATGAGAATAAATTTCTTCAAATTACCAGAAGTCAGTAGGGCAAATGAATTACAAGAATGCAGCTTTCTAGCTTTTCATTGCAAGAGGCATCAATCTTTGTCCTCACCATCTCTCAATGCAAAAGCATCTGGACTCTTACACCACTTGAATGATGATTTCCCCAGGAAGGAGATATCACCCTTACCATTTTTTCCAAGTGTTTTCCAACATACCTGGGCTCATGATAGTTGAGATATGAATAATGCTCCAAGAGTTTCCAAGTTATCCCATTATCATAAGAATAATGCAATAAAACACCTTCACCAGGCTGGTCAGGGGCTTTGCATGTGCTCAGAACAGACTTGCTCCCCAGCCTCAACGTGAACTGGAGAAACCTAGACACGAATTGTCTAGAATTAGTGTGCATAAACATTTGAAATCATAACATTCATTTTGGCTTTTAAAGAATTTTGAACAAATTTAAATAAACTCCTCAAAAGCTGTAGGTTTCCACTCATCCCTCTTCTATAAAATGTAAGTAATTTCACTGTGAGATGTATGAATATATGTAGAAGATGAGGTCACTGCATGTGTTTTGTAGACAGATATATCTATACAAATATAACGGTATGTTTATACATATTTGTATACTACATACTTGTGTACATACAGTTAAAATGCCAATCATTCCTTTGCTGCATTATTTATTAAGCACTGGGGGAAGGAGAGATGTAGAGTAAATCTAATCAGCCTCTGCAAGCTGTCAAATAAATAAAACTACATAAATAATTAACTAGCCCTTGGCTTAAGAACAGTTTTGATGCTAACAGTTCATATTTTAAAAAATCTAGTCAGTCATTAGTATCTTAACGTCATCAGTGAGCCTTTTAATTTATTAAAAACCAGGGCAAATTAACTCTATATAAACTATAAGCTTCCTCTCAACCTGGTTGAAAATCAGAAGATATATATTAGTAAAAAAGAAAAAATTGAAAATTAATAGATCTGAATTCAACTGTTATCTCGTTTCTGTATGTATTCCACCCTGCTTTAACTCACCTGGATTGTGAGCTGTCAAGGAAAGATGTAATTAGCTGACGCCTCCCATCTTTGTTGAAAACCAGGGCCTTACCACTGGCCAAGACACCACAGCCAAAGCTGACTTCAGCACCACGGATAGAGTAAAAGTTATGGTAAGAGGAGAGCCTGGAACTGCCGAAGCTTTCAGAAATAAACATTGGGAATGTCTGGGATGCCATCTCACAAGCTGGGCCAGAAAATCCAGGGTCACACCTGAAAAAGAAACCATGATATTAAATCTTAAACTGTTGGCCCTTTCAGGGATTCCTTTATCCACTTTGGGGATGAGGAAGTCCAGAGGCCAGGACTGGATTGAATGGTAATCAAAGCTCATTCGTCTTTGGAGAATACTGAATGTGAAGACTTGATATGGGAGAAGTAATTGTAAATATCCCAAAAGAATACAGCCTTTGCACAGTCCTGCTGTAAAAAAAAGCTTATGATTAAAACAATAATTCAGCACTCACCTTCAACCAATGCCAGTAATTTATCTGCAAATGCATCTATGCTTGTGCACATTTCCAGTTTAAAATCTTTGTAAAAGGTATATTATATGTATATAATTTTATTCACAATGATGTTCATTAAATTTGTAAAAGAAACAACATAAATAAAATACTTCTATACGATATCTAGAATAAATTTCCTTTATGAACAAATGTAAAAATACACATTCTGTTTTTGACAGTAATTACTGGAAATATTTGGAAAAGATTGGAAACTAGATTGGCATTATAAAGGGAATGTATACACCCTTGACCTAGATAGATGTCCTTAGCAGAACTGTGTTGTCTCTCAGTGGAATTCCACATTAGCGGTGCTTCAAGAAACACACACACACACACACACACACACACACACACACACACACACACACACCAGCCTGCCTGCTGCCATGTAAGGATGTGCTGTATTTATGTTAGCTGACTAGAATATATATGGAGCTCCCTGAGTCTTCTGTCAGTGAGAAAACTCATCACAGATGACTTAATAATTAAATATCAGAAACTTTCTATATTTTAAGGAGTTTGCTCATCAGGAATTAGTTTCAAATTCTTTATTTTTACTGCACTATTTCTTTCTCACTATATTTACTATGTTTCCCATTATAAAATTAAATTGGTGTCTTTTTGGGTGGGTGGCAGGTTCTCATCTAAGCATTCAAAACACTCTAAAATTTGAAGCAAGCCTTTTATTTTTATTTATTTATTTTTAATTTTTTATTGAAGTACAGTTGATTTATAATGTTGTGTTAGTTTCTGGTGTACAGCAAAGTGATTCAGTTATACATACCTATATTCTTTTTCATATTCTTTTCCATTATGGTTTATTACAAGATATTGAATATAGTTCTCTGTGTTATACGATAGGTCCTTGTTGTTTATCTATTATATATATAGTAGAGTGCATCTGCTAATTCCAAACTCCTAATTTATCCTTCTACCACCTCTTTTCCCCTTTGGTAACCATAGGTTTGTTTTCTATGTCTGTGAGTCTGTGAAACGAGCCTTTTATAAAGCAAGTGTACCAATGAAGTGATATTATGGCACAACTCATAAGGTTACTTCTTTAGCACTAGTGCAGAAACTGGGATCTATGCTGGCCTCACAGAGGGTCCATGGAGTGTGTGAATGTCCTGAAATCAAACGCCAAATTTTATGTGTATTGGATATTCTTGGGGGGCGGTTATAGTTATCATCATTTTATCAAAAAGGTTGCACCTTGGGCTTCCCTGGTGGCGCAGTGGTTGAGAGTCCGCCTGCCGATGCAGGGGACGTGGGTTCGTGCCCCAGTCCGGGAAGATCCCACATGCCATGGAGCGGCTGGGCCCGTGAGCCATGGCCGCTGAGCCTGTGCTCCGCAACGGGAGAGGCCACAACAGTGAGAGGCCCGCGTACCGCAAAGAAAAAAAAAATATATATAATATATATATATATACCTATATGTGGAACAATTCTCATGGAAAACTAACCGGAAACTGGCAGAAGAACTCCTATACAGCCAAGGCTGCCAAGAAAGATGGCCATGTAACGAGGCAGGGTGGGAAAAAAAGGCATCAGTTTGGGATCTGTACCTCTGGGAGGGGTCTAAGAGGAAAGGAAGGACTGTATGGTTGGACCCTCACCCTGGGAAGTGAGCCACAGACTGGGCTTCCCAGTCCTGGGGTCCTACATGGAGGAGACAAGCCCCCTTGGCTGCTGGGAGAACAGCTGGGACAGACAGAAGGGTTGGAGAAGCCTAGACTCCACTCGCAAGGAACACATGGGTGCTGGCTTGCCAACAGACAGGGCAGAGCGAGCTCTGGACCAGTGGCTGCTACCTCGCCGTGCTCCCCAATCCACGCTAGGTGAACAGCCCGATCCTGCTCACTCTGCAACATGGCTTGGCATGGGATCTAGGGCAACCAGGACCTGGGAAAAGACTCCATCTAGGGACGCAGAAATGGCCTGGGGTGTGGTCTCGGTAGGGTAGCGGCCATTGCTGCTCCTTACTAAACAGTGCTTCTGAGGCAGCCCAGACCCCCGGTGACAACACTGCTCCTCCAGCCCCCATGGTCAACACAGTGACCCCCATTCCCGGCTGAACAAATGCTCCAACCCTGCCCACATCACAGCTTGGCATTGGATCTAGAGCTGCCAGGTTCTGGGAGAAAACTTGATATAGGGGCACAGGAGCAGCCTGGGGGGCCTGGGGTTTGGGTGGGGCAGTGCGGCTTACTCTGGCAGCACCGTGAAAGCAGCACAGACCCCTGATGGCTGCGCAGCTGCTGAAGCCCCTGTGACTGGCTCCCAGCCAAGCAAATGCTCCAGCCCTGCCCACTCCATGCCGCAGCTTGGTGCTCCATCTGGGGAAGACAGGTCCTGGGAGAAAACTCGATCTAGGGACAAAGAGGAGGCTTGGGGGCTTGGGGTGTGGTCCATGTGGGGCGGCGGCGGCCATTGTTGCGCTTACACACCCCAGAAGCAACCCAGACCTCTGACGGCGGCTCAGCTGCTTCAATTCCTGCAACCACAAGCACCGACCCCCAGTCCCAGCTGAGCAAACTCTCTGGCTCCGCTCACTCCATGCCACAACCTTGCACTAGACCTAGGAAATGACAACAGGCAAAGGATGCAAACTTGGGTTGCATCTGAGCAGAGCTGCAGATACCTACACAAGCAGCACATCAGACTTCTGTAAGTGCAGTAGCCTCACTTACTTCAGCACTCTCCTCCACTGGGGCAAAGGTCCCAGTGTCAGGAGAAGGCATAACGTACACTTAAAGGGAACACAGCCAGCTGGAGCCCTACCCTCAGGTCGTCCCCTCCAGCAACTGTGGAGCAGACCCCACCCCTGACATGGCTCCAACACTCATGGAGCAGAGAGGAAGTCCTGCCTCACACCTTGCGCAGGCTCTAGCTCCTCCAGCATCAACAACATCCCCTATCAAGGTGATAGTGGCCACCAGACCCTGAGGAAAGATGTGGGTGGCATCCACGTCAAATCCAGTCCTCACACCAAAGACACTGGGCACATGCAGTCTACATGGGGATGCTCTCACATAAAAACACCCCCTTAGGCTTCCCTGGTGGCACAGTGGTTAAGAATCCACCTGCCAATGCAGGGGACACAGGTTCGAGCCCTGGTCCAGGATGATACCACATGTCGTGGAGCAACTAAGCCCATGCGCCACGACCACTGAGCCCACATGCCACAACTACTGAAACCTGCACACCTAGAGCCTGTGCTCCACAAGAAGAGAAGCCACCGCAATGAGAAGCCTGCGCACTGCAACGAAGAGTGGCCCCCACTCACTGCAACTAGAGAGAGAAAACCCCTGAAAAAAATAATGGAACAGAGATAATTAGTCTACCAGACACGGATTCAAAAATTTGGTAATAGGGACTTCCCTGGCAGTCCAGTGGTTAAGACTCTGCCCTTCCAATGCAGAGGGCGTGGATTCAATCCCTGGTCAGGGAACTAAGATCCAACGTGCCATGTGGTATGGCCAAAAAAAATTTATAAAAGATAAGAAAATTCTTAAAAGTCAAATCACAACTCTCACGTTGTGCATTTAAAAAAAAAAGTTGGTAATATAAATGCTAACTGAATTAAGAAAGACTATCAATATAAATGCAGATCATCTTAACAAGGAACTAGGACCCAATCAAAAACAGATAATTCAATTTCTGAGATAAAAAACACTCTAGAAGCTATGAATAGCCAAATAAATAATACAGAAGAATGCATAAATGATCTGGAAGACAGAATAATGGAAATTAATCAGAACAGCAGACAGAAAAGGAAATGAAAGCAACATATGAGATCTATGGGATAATATAAAACATGCCAACATATGCATAATGGGTTCCAGAAGGAGAAGAGAGAGAAGGGGATCAAAAACGCACTTGAAGAAATTATGGCTGAAAACTTCCCCACCCTAAAGAAGGAAACATATTCAGGTGTAGGAAGCACAGAGGGTCCCAAACAAGATGAACCCAAAGAGACTCACACTAAGACATATAATAAAAATGGCAAAAGTTGAAGATAGAGAATTCTAAAGACAGCAAGAGAAAAACAGTCATACACAAGGGAAACCCTATAAGGCTATCGGTTGATTTCTCTGCAGAAACTTTTCAGGCCATAAGGGAGTGGCATGGTATATTCAAAGTCCTGAAAGGGAGAATCTGCAACCTAAGATACTCTACCCAGCCAGATTATCATTTTAAACAGAAGGAGAGACAAAGAACTTCTCAGAGAAGCAAAAACTAAAAGAATTCAGCAATACTAAACTTACCCTAAAATAAATGTTGAAGGGTCTCCTCTAAATGGAAAAAGAAGCAAGAACCTACAGGAAAGGGAAAATCCCAATAGGAAAGGAAAATATATAGTGAGGACTGAAGATCACTTAAATAAGCCAGTATGTAGATTAAAAAACAGAAAAATTATAAAAGCAACCATAACTACAATAAATAGTATAGGGATAAGCATGAAGATGTAAAAAAATGACAGCCAAAACACAAAATGTGGGTGAGGAGAGTAAAAAATGTAGGTTTTTTAGAATGTATTTGAACTTAAATTATCAGTTTTATCAGTTTAAAGCAAGTAGATATAGTTATGGGTCAACATATATGAACCCACAAATAAAACATATAAAAGAGATACACAAAAATCAAAAAGAAAGAAATTCAAGCATACTACAAAAGAAAATCATCAAGCTACAATAGGAAAAAGAAAAAGAAATGAACAAAGAAGAACTATAAAAACAACTGGAAAACAAGAAATAAAATGGCAATAAGTACATACCTATCAATAATTTTGGAGAGGATGTGGAGAAAAGGGAATTCTTGTACACTTTTGGTGGGAATGTAAATTGGTGCAGCTACTTGGAAAAGAGTATGGAGGTTCCTTAAAAAACTAAAAACAGAACTACCATATGATCCAACAATTCCACTCCTGGGTATATATCCGGAAAAAACAAAAACTCTAATTTGAAAAGATACGTGCACCCCAATGTTCATAGCAGTACTATTTATAATAGCCAAGATATAGAAGCAACCCAAGTGCCCATTACAGATGATTTACATTAGAGGATGTGGTATATATAATATATAAAATGTAATATTACTCAGCCATAAAGAATGAAATGCTGCCATTTGCAGCAATGTGGATGGACCTAGAGAATATTATGCTTTTTGAAATAAGTCAGAAAGAAAAACAAATACTATATGATATCACTTATGTGTGGAATCTAAAAAATAATACAAATTAATGTATATAGCAAAACAGAAACAGATTCACAGACACAGAAAACAAACTTGTGGTTATGGAAGGGGAGAGGGAGAGGAGAGAGACAAATTAGGGGTAGGGGATTAACAGATACAAACTACTATATATAAAATAGATAAAACAAAGATTTACTGTATAGCACAGGGAACTAAATAACCTATAAAGAAATATAACCTGCAAAAATACTAAATCACTATGATGTACACCTGAAACTAACACAATATTGTAAAGCAAGTATACTTCAATTAAATAACAAAGTTAACCCGACACTCTAACTTCAGTGGTGACCAATGTCTTGCCTCATATATATAATTTCTAAATGATCAGGTTCAAAGCACTTTTATGATTTTTATGATTTTTTAATGATTTTTAAAATGAGTTTTCCATTAATTAATTATTTAACTGGCTAATTAATGACTCTTTTTTGTTTGGAGGACAAGAAGAGAGACTAGATGATCCATTGTTGAAAACTTATCTGTATAAAAAAGACTGTGGTTTCAGTAATTCTCAGGATATCTTATAATTAAATATGATAGGTGAATGACATAATGACTATCCATTCTTGCTATAAATAAATATAATGCAATGCTCCGATGGTGACCGGATATTAAACTGTTTATGTGTAATTTCATACTTCATATTCAACATCATTATTATATAAAATTCTTTATATATCATTTTGAAGACTCAAAAGATTTTCAAAAGTAAGCAAGATTTGAAGTTACATTTAGAGATGATGAATTTTCTTATCAAATCTGTTAATTTGGCCCACTCCAGTTTCCTTGAACATTGGGTCTATGGGTCATTATTGATTTTTATAATTCATTTACAAAGCATGCCAGGAATTAAAATATGACTCATGAACACTAGAACAAGTTTATGGGGAAATACCATATTGAAGACACTAAAGATGGAAAAGGCAGCCATCAAACTATGAAGAATTCCAATTTGTTCACGAATTTACATGAAGTATGCTACATCTGTTCACAATTTAGCCTAACAGAAAATGTATTTATTAAGCAACTTCCACTTACAAAATACGTTTAATATTCTATTACACTTAAATTCCATTTGGAGTATGCTACTTTTAGTCTTGCAAAGACCTTAAAAGCCTAAAAAGGAAATTAAAACAAACTAATATGACCCATGGTTTCAGTAGATAAAGCACATATCAAAAAAGAGAAGTATAGATATGACTCAGAACTGCTTACTTGCAACCATGTCGAGTGCACTGTCCTCTGCCAGAACAGAATTTGAGACACGATGGACCAACATAAACTGCAGGGCAAAAGAGAGCATGTGAAAGATGGCAAAATCACTGGAAAGACGACCAAGAACACCGTCAGCATGTGAAACAATTTTGTGAAGCAATACCCATGAAATCTCGTTCCTTGTATGTATGTTGTGCACAGGAATCCAGATGACATATAGAGTGCTGCGTGACAAGGTAAGTGCTTAGTTACAAATCTGCCAGAACTCTTTTAACTTAAATAACCCTTTCAAGATTTTAATCTTTCATAGCAGAGAAAGTAGGGCCATGTGATTTGGGTTCCTTAATGGAGTCTCTTCAGCTAACGTGATTTCAGGCAGAATATTAGTGCTTCTGTTTTGAACTCTCCACACAGTTTATATTCTTCAGGTGGAAATAAAGAATTTAGAAAGGATCAATTTGATATATCAAAAAATAAATAGATTATAATTTAATTTAAAAAAACTATAATTTCATTTTCATCTGAGGAAAATCTATACCACGGCAGATGATTGTTGTATGTATTTCTAAACATTAATTCATCCTTCCTGAAGTGGGGAGTTAAAATCTGTGGTTGAGCATAAAGTCTTCTCTACAATGCAGACCTTTTTTTAAATGGTGGGCTTGACTGATAATGATCTTACAAACCTAAATTCTAACCTTGGGAATGCTGAGAAAAGGGCCCCTGCCTGTCGAATGGTAGGTTCTGAGATACTCAGACTCAAATGCATTTAAAGATATTAAACCTTTTGATAATCAGTACAATCAGTAACACACCAAATAGTGTGAAAGTGGGATAAACCAATGAGGAATTAGAGACGCAATGGTTACTGAGACCTCCCGTATTCAATTTCAGGCATAAACAAACTTACTATTCATTATCATTTTCTCCTCTGTCTTGTAATCACATCAAAAGAGTTAAGCAATTTTATTTTTTAAAAAACTTTCCTGTGGTCTAGGCTTCTACAAGCGTTTAATCCCAGGAAGTCAGTTAACAGGTGCAGCTGTTAGGGAAATGAGAGCTAATGAGATGCAAAGCAGGCCAGTGGAAAAACTCTTTCTCAAGGAAACTGTTGGTTTAGGAAGAGATTAGATAGCAGGCTCAGTTGTTCAAAAGGTATTGGTTTTAGGTGTCAAAAAACCCTGGATTCAAATTTTGGCTTCACCTGGGAAACTGTGGATAAGTGATTTATCCTGGCTAAGCCTATGTGTCCCTATCCTTTAAAGTGGGATAATATTCCTTGAGGAAAGAATAAACTAAATGTTTCATGCCTGGAACCTGGCACCATATGGTTATGATCATCATCTCATACTGGAGTCAAGTATCCTTCGCAACCTTCTTGCCCCACCTGCTTTGATGGCTCCACTGGACACCGAGTGCTGAGGAATCAGAAAGGGGTTTCATCCTTCTTTAGCATGGAAGAGTGTATGGATTGTTTTCCCAGCCCTCTTGATTTTATGGCTGCTGTAGGATTTGCTCTAAGTCCTGTAAGCGGTTCATTGCATTCTGCGGGGCTGCCCTATAGTGTACCAATGTCATACATCACAAAGTCCCCATCATTAAAAAAACTCAACAGTAGAATAAGACTTTCCAAGTCAATGAAAAAATTGGAAAAAAGAATTTTGTTGTCATCTTCCCCTGCTAATGATGAAGTCATTAGGATTTGCAGTATGAGTAAATTTACAGGCTCTGTTTTTCTAAGAGTGTGGAAAAGATAGTTTTCTTCACTATTATCATTGATGCAATCCAGTTTTAAAAATTAAAAAGTGGTAATAAACATATTGGGCTCTAGGATCTTCCATTTTACTAAGAATTTCAGGATAATTTCCAATATTGATCTTTTTTTTCTGTTTGTTTTCTTTGATATAATTCTGAAATTCCATAGTGAAATGGAGGAGACTTCAAGGGTTCTTTGGCAAGTTGACACACATTTCCCTTGGGAGGGAGTGACAGTGTGTCCTCCTCTTGCCTTTTGAAGAAACCAGAGAGCAGGTTCTGCTTCCGCGAAAGCCTCATGTATAGAATAATGTCAGAATTTAAGAGATTCTGCCTCTAGTTCTGCATTCGACCCACACTCCTAACCATACCTATTCCATGTGTTTTTATCTTTTCTCATTCTACTCAAAGCTTGATGTTGGGAACTCAGGACTTTCTGACTTTCTGACTTAGAATCATGTTGTATTAGCCTTCTTTAGGAAATTTAGATATTCTTTTCACAGGCTTATGTGACTTCCTTTGTGCTCTTAGTTTCCTTATATGCTTTATTTCATTACTGACTTTCCAATTTCTTTTATGATTATTTAAAGTAATCTAAGTTCATTATAGGACCACTGAAAAGTATGACAGCAGGAAAATGTCATCCATATCCCATAAACCAGAGGCACATACTCATTCCCTAGAGCTAATTAACAGGTGTATTAATTCAAATACTATGCAAAATAGTCTACCAATGGAGAAATTCCATCTTAACAAATTCATCCTTAGACATTTTTGCAAATACACTATGTTTGTGTCCATATGTTTATATCCATACAGCTCATAAGGTCTTTGAAGTCTGGGTCTTTTATTGGTCTTCTTTGAATACAGATTGTTTAAAAAATTTACATCGGCTCATCACCAAATTATCTTGCCTGAAGTTACTCCTGAGTTTCAAGAATGTAAAACTTCTTGAATTATGTATCAATTTTTAAATTTTCAAAAATAACAAAAATATTATTAAGAGATGGAAAATCAGCATGAAACAACAGTGTAGGCTTTTCCTGCTTTATAAAATGGACACAAGTCAGTGGCTATACTACTAAATTTGCTTAAGTATTGATATTTTGTCCTTCCTTCCTTCCCTCTACTTCATTGTAGTATAACTCTTCAGTCAGATTTATATACTCTCTGAAAATAGGGAATCTATGAATCTGCCTGTAATGAGAATTATTAAAAGAGTTGGCTATTAATAAAAAATATAAGAAATTTACAGTCATGCACTCCAATAGATTAAATATTATCTTTTCTCAGTGCACTTGTCATAAGTGATATTGGCTTTAATGTAATGCAACAACATTGTTTATCAACAATTCACTTAAAAATGAAAGATAACAGGATATTTTATGTATTTCTGAATTTTCCTTTTATACTGTTTTCTGAAAAAGAGGTAAAAGTTTCACTTCAGAAGTTTCATTTTAGAGATGACGTTTCCTGATGTGTGGTGTCTGCATCTACAGGAGAAGCATTCCAGATGTTGTGGTAGCTACTAAGAGAAGAATGGGTCTTATTTTAATACATGCAGGATGGTATGTATGTTAATTTTGTAGAAAACATTCAGGGAAAATGTTAGGATATCCCTTGTCATCAACTACAAGTCTGAGTTTCACGACTTTATGCATTTTAAAATAATGTATGTTGCAACATTCTAGCCTCTAATATTGCTGACTCCACTGTCTTTTTTTCTGATTGTGCATCCCTGGGCTTCTAACGGAATGCAAAGGAGAAAGGGAAGAAAGGGCATTTAATGAATCGCGAGACCATGACTTAGAACGGTGATTAAGTCTGTGCTGATGAACAAAAGCACAGGAAGATGCTACATCAATGGCATGTGATTATGACAGACATAAACTAACCATTATCAATTGCCCACATGTTTCCAAGGATTGGTCCCATTTGTCTCCAGCAAATTCTGGTATCCCGGGTTAGTGCTGCGTTAGGAAGAGGAATCGTTATTCGGTTCCACCTGCAAGAAATTTAGTACAAAAGAGCTTCTTAGCACAAAACAGCTTCACATCCATGTTCACATCTTTTGAATCTATTTTACATGCTTTTGAAGTTCTAGTCTCTGTATGCTTGAGATAGCACTTAAGTTTGGTAATGAACTCTTTAAATTCACCTGTGGAGTTTGTTGATCTATTTATCTAGTGCTTATCCTGTAAAGTGGCAAGTATTTTACATAGTCATCTTTAATTCTCTTAACAGTCCTTAAGGGGGTCAATCACTGTCCTTAATTTACGTGGAAAGTTAGAGTAAATAGCATTACACAAGTATCAATAGCCGGCAGAACCAGGATTTGAGCCCAGGTTCAATTCCAAAGCTTGACTTTCTTCCATTTGTCTATCTTTTCTTAAGTATTTTGGCAATAAGCCTTCTGGTAGTAACTATAGGGTCATCGTATAGAACTTAAATTTATGTAATTCAAAATATAAAAGCCAAATACCTAAAGAATGAATGACTCTACAAATTGTGTTCTTGCATCAGATTTACCAAAGTTACTGTCTGTTTTAAAAATGAGATCACTACTAAATCAGATGAAAAAGAGAAGGCAGCTTCCTTACCTGTTATGCCAAAAACACTAATCTCAGGCTTACTCATCGACTTTGAGTCTGCAACATGGATTCAGATCTCTTGCTATGTTAGAATGCACTCACCCACTGTAGTTTTCCGAGGAGTAGATCGTGCTGTGGGGAAGGTGCGGTCCAGCACAGATCTCAGGCAAACATTCAGTGTGGAGCAGGGACCAGGAACGCCCATGGTTGGTAGAAAACTCTAAGCTGACACTGATAACACCAGACCAAGCACAACAAAAAAGGGGCAAAGATAACAAATGTAATGAAATGACTCATCTCTGGCGAGGGACATTAAACATCTGTAGAACTACTGTACAAATTAAGATGCTGTTTCCAAAGCATCTTCCGTTCTACTGAAGTCTGACCAGCTTTCAAAGGGCAAGCAGTTAATTTACTGCTATAGAAACAAAATATGTTTAAAGACAGCGAATGCGAACTTGAGTTTGTGCTCCTGAATCTGATAGATGGCAAGGCAATTACCATGTCTCACACTGCCGCTTCATCCTGTGAATGTCAGACTGACAAAATCCTTAGAAAGGACAAGGGCAACACTTCAGCAAGTGAAACCGAGAAGTCATAGCTCTTGAAGTGCTAATTGATTTCTGTGCCTATTATTACGGGGTCACTAACCAACTGGGGTCAAGCTTTTCTTTGGTTTGTTTTTTCTGCTCTCTCAGCAATCTGTCAGAATGGATGGCTGCCACAGCTCCTCCAAACACCTCTGATACCTAAGACCAAGCTCTTAGAATAAAGCCATTTCTAATCAAAATCTATCTAATCATACTCTACATATTAACTGAAGAACTTTTTTCTTCCTTTGAGGGAAAGTGTGTACTTTGTTAATGGATATTTTATTAAAAATTCAGCTGAAAACCTACTGAGAAGTTGCTCTGATTTAATAGCCAAGTCCACGTGTTCATTGTTAATTTGTCCACAGGCGCACAGAATGCGGCTTCCTACCTGTTCCCAGGTTGCTGTGTTCCACATCCCAGATTAATGGAAAACTGTATCATGTGAGACATTGTAGAAGGGAGAACAGGTAAGACGTGGAAAAAATCTATGGCCCAGACATTCCTATTATGTCCTTGATGGTTCTTTTGTCTGAGACAAAATCTGGTAGCAGGAGTCTGAAGTTCAGGATTGATGACTACAGAAACCAAAGATGGAACCTTCAAAACAAAGGAAACCAAAATCACTCATAACCTTCCCTACGGGAGTCTTGTGAATTCTCCTAAATTCAATCTTGCAATTACTATGTACATAACTGCCGTTGATTAAGCACCAAGCAATATTCTGTATGTTCCATTTGTTATTTCATGTAGAAGATGCTGTCCTCATGGGGCACTCATTTTAGTCACTCAGAATTCCTCCTTTGCAGACACCTGGAACTCCCTGTGTGTGACTGATCAGGCCCTCTCTACCTGAAGATAAACTGGTTTAAGGTCTTTAAAAGTTATCACAGCATATGTATCCATTTTATCTACCTTAGCACAAGATAAAAGCAACTTATTTACATTTCGTCATCAGTCTTCTTTTAAAGTGTATTGTATAATATGAATTCTTTGCCAAACTAGGTATTCTGAAAATAGGACTCTAAGCGGAAACAGCCAGAGCAAAGAGTTAATCCACGATAACT
The DNA here is from genome assembly GCF_949987515.2 of Delphinus delphis. NCBI lineage: Eukaryota > Metazoa > Chordata > Mammalia > Artiodactyla > Delphinidae > Delphinus > Delphinus delphis. The sequence goes on along the minus strand of NC_082691.1, from coordinate 21,057,853 downwards.
GACGTATTGATTTGGTCTGAGGCATGCAGCTGACCAGAGCGGGTGGAACCCTACCTAGTCACAGCTGGAAGAGTGGTCCATTATGAAATCCCAAATGGTATAAGTTGGGTGACCGTAGCATGTGGAGTGTACTGGGTACTTTCTTTGGTTGTTCCCTATTCTAGCCTTGATGCTTATCTCCTGTCTTCCTAACTGAAGCTATGAGATGCTAGAGGCTGGCTGTGTTCAAACTTTTTAAAGTCCCGAAGGTGCCATCAACGTGGAGGGAAGGCTAACTAGTAATGAATGTGTGAGTGTACTCTCAGCACTAATACATCTACTATTAGAAGAGGATAATTTTCTACCTTGTGATAAGCATCACATAATTTTGAAGATGTTTGCAAATAACTAGAGCCAACATCTGTCCTAAATCCAAAGGGCAAATCTCTGGCTCCAAAGACTCAATCTCTGGCTCAAATTATCAAAGAAAAAAGCAAAGGTAATAGCAATCTGTACTTTTACAACGTCTTCTGCCTAGGAAACCTCAAATGCTAAATTAATAGTCACTATGCCTGATGCCAAGTCTGTGAAGCTGCATAGTTAGAGCCACTTTTAGGGCTTTCTTAGGGACGAGAATAATTGTCAGAGTGTTGGGCTCCTCCTTATTGTCTCTAATGGGCTGTAATTCACTCTTCCTGATAAAACCTCACGTTTTGTTTGTATCAGGAAAAAAAAGTGAACGCTAAAATAATGTCCATGTCACTGTTTTAAAGAAATGTGGCAACTTTCTGGGCTGCCAGAAGAGAGATTTATCCTCTAGCACGGCATCTAGCATGGTCTTCATGGTTTTGACCTGGACTGGGGTGGGGCCATCTGACACACAGATTGGCATGGGTACCTTATATGAGGAATAGGAAAGGGTATCCAGTGTAATGTGCTCTTTTCTTCCTTCAGTCTTTGCATACAGGATGATATCATTTTCATGAGACTCTCCAGGGTCACAAATTCCTCCTGCACAAAAAATTTTAAGTGTTAGTACCAACTTGCATCCATTAACATGTAAAACGTAGTGTTAAATTTCAGGATAAAAAATAATTATGAAACCCAGATGTCACTTAAGAATGACCCTAAACAAAGGTAACCAGACCCAAAGGAAAAATTTATGAAGATAGTTCAGATAGGCCATGCTAAAGATCAAAGACTTGACATTTGTGAAGGCCAAACTATTTACTTAATGAGATTACTCAAATAATAGTCTGCAACAAACTGTGACTACCTGTCCATATCTTAACTCTCATTAAAGAAGTGTGCTCTGCTTTTTAATAAACCATTACTTCCTTATATTTGAGGTCTTTATAGCCCAAGTTCAGAACCTATTGATTACGGTTTTAAAAAAACTGTGGTGACTCACTGAATCAAGGATTTCTGAAGCAGTGTGTTACTTAAACTGTTGTATGTAGTATCTTTAATATTTTAGCACATATTAGGTATTTGCATTTTTTTTTTTTTTTTAGTACTTAGGAAAAAGATTTTTTTTTTAACATCTTTATTGGGGTATTTGTATTTTAGATGCAGTTCATTTTACATTTTTACTTTTGGTACTTCATTTGATTCTTGGAAGCTATATAGGGTAGTTTACTCTCTATCACACTACTTTATAGTCATATGAAATGATATAAAGTTAGAACTGAGAGGTAGTTAAGATCATCCTGATGATGCAACTGAATAACAGAGCAAGTACCTGAAACTGAAGATAATTTAACCAGTTGGTGGAAGAGCCAGGAGTTGATGTTATGTCTCAGCCTTTGACCCTCTATTCTACCGCATTCAGCCAATAATCCTTATTACTGCTGGCTTCTATCAATTGTCTGCTTAACCTGGATTTTAAAGGATTACATGTCTAACCAGAAACCTCTCCCCACTCACCATTATCCTTCATAACAGCACCAAACATAATAGCAGGAGTGGTGATATGTACATGGATTTCCTGGCAAATATTCTACCCCTAAGGTCCAAAATTTATAACATTAACTTTTTATTATTATCTTTTAAAAAAACCCTCTTCCAGTTCTTAAATCAACCACCATCAATGTTAATTTTTATCTACAGGCAATTTTTGTTGCTAATACTCTACGGTGACAAAAAAGCAACCTCAAAAACTCTAGAATAAAGTCACCCTTTAAGAGTTAATCTAGTAAAATCAATAAATAATGCCTGAGGGCTTCCCTGGTGGCGCAGTGGTTGAGGGTCCACCTGCCAATGCAGCGGACATGGGTTCGTGCCCCGGTCCGGGAAGATCCCACATGCCGCGGAGCGGCTGGGCCCGTGAGCCATGGCTGCTGAGCCTGCGCGTCCAGAGCCTGTGCTCCGCAACAGGAGAGGCCACAACAGTGAGAGGGCCGTGTACCGCAAAAAAAAAAAAAAAAAAAAAAAGCCTGAGACTCACCATCTGTATAAAAAAATAAAGTGTCAATTATTGCAAGCGTCTGGCTTAAACTCGATCTGGGTAACTGGGATCTATCTGATCCTGGGGAGAAATTACTGAAATGTGATGTTAGGTAAGAAAGCTAGAACCTGACCAGTACAAGAAAGACCATGATAACAGAAGTAACTTGGATGGTGGTATTTGTGAAGTCTGGCATGTTACATCTGTCAGACATATGTAACTTGGCATATAATAAATATTTACTGAGTTAAGTAATCTGAATTGAGAATAGAGAAGCCAGATATAGGGATAATGTAGACCCCATCCTAAAAGATGTTTATTGTTCAATGGCAGCAACCTGTCGAGAAAAATCTCATGATTTTGACAACTGATATCATATTTTTAGCATTTCATTACATACTTTAAGATTATAGTAAATATAGCAAGTAAAGCCATTCAAAATGACAGTCTGGTGGGGGGGGAGAGGTGGGGGAAAGACCTCCATGAAAATTAAATTCTCTTTTTTAAAATGTAACTTTTAAGAATTGACTATTGAGCCCATATTAAAGACTTACCAAAAAAGAACAAAAAAAGGTGAAAGGTCACAGGCAGTGTGGGTTTAAAGCACCACATCCAGAGACATAGGAACTGAAACAACAATTCTCTCTAATTTCATTAAAATTTGTTCCCTGTAACTCCTCTCTGCTCTCTCAAGAACAGTTCGTGAACTGCACCTGAGTTTCAGAGAGAACAGAAACCCACATGGGAGGCTCATCCAGCCCAGAATGACAGAAGAAGAAAGTCCAAAAGGAGCCAAGACTTTAAAATGATGACAGACTTTATCTGAAAGATCCCTCTTGGGGCAATTTATCAGTTCTGTGAAGTTTCAGTGACAGCAGCTCCTACAGAAAGACACGGATTCTTCTTCAGCTTCATTCACTTTGATGTATTGTGGAAAGGTATGACTCAAAGGGCGTTTTGTACAGCAATTAAGGTACAGAAAATTTCAGTAGAAACTAGATGGACAGTTAGTTTTAAAGTATTTTAAATCCTGTTTTAAGTAGATTTAAGACACTCATTTATATTAAGAAAGTGATTTTTTTTTTTATTGACTATGTGCGGGACATTGGGCCTAAAGGGGAGATAAGCCCTGACCTCAAAAAGTTTGTAATTCAGCAAGTAACTAATACACATGTCTAATATACATGAAAGAATGATGATTAGCAGTAAACTGTGTTGTGCTGCCATAACTGCAGTCAAAATTCAGAGAAAAGAGATACAAGTGTAGGCTAAAAGGGCTGGGTATATAGGAGATGCTAAGTAAATATCTGTTGAAGGAATAATAAAGAAAACAAACCAAAAAACCCAAATGAATGATGTATATTACGTTATTTTTGTCATGTTCACTGCATTCCGGCTCTAAGAACAGTGCTGGATACTAGTCCTCAAATAATTTGTGTTGTATAAATGAAAATGTGTGAATGAAGGAAATAGAACTTGAACCAAACTTTGAAAGTTGAGCAAATTTTCCAGAAATGGTAGTCGCAGCAGACTGATATGAACCAAAGGATGAAACCAGGAAGGACACGTAGGCAGTGTCTAAGAAGAAAGGAGTGTGATCTGGTCTAGATTAACAATCAGTCACTGACTTTCCTAAGGCACCATACTTAGTGAGGGGTTACTTATAAACTGTCTATCATATCTTAAATCTCTTCCCATATTGTTTTCTTTTCTATCAGCTACCAAACTTTTGAAGTCTTTTCTGTAGAATCCAGTCTTATCCTACCTTATCCTACTGTCATCCTGTCCTAGCCTAGCCTAGCCTAGCCTACCCTATCCTATTCTAAAAACACCTTTGCTGATTCTGCTTTCTCCTCAAGGTCAGACCCCATTTCCTTCCTTGTGTTTACTGGTGAACTTCCTGAAAGAGCAGTTCTCAGTCAGTGCCACGTCTCCATTTCTTTTAACTCTATGCTCTTTGGCTTCCCAGGCACCACACCATGGGGAGTCACAGGTGGGCTCTCAGCCCTGTCCTGGTTGACCTCTGACCTCTGTCTCTGTGGCCTTCCTACACTGCTGATCACCTCCCTGTCATCCCACCCCTGAACCACTCTCTTCCTTTCCCTCTTTAGCATAGAACCACACCCTCCTCCTGCATTTCCTTATGCCCTTTCTCAGCATCCTTTGTCTACTCCTTTTCCTTCTACCTATACTTAGGTGAGGGTTCTCCTTAAGGAGTTTTCATGTCCTTTGCTTACTCTGTCTCCTGCTTGGGAGAACACAGCAACTTTAGTGGCTCCGGTTATCACCTGTATGCTGACAACTTTCAAATCCGATTCAGCCCCTGAGTAGAATTTCTGCCTTCATATGGCCTTTCAGAACCCTCAACCTCAACAAATCTAATATCAAAATCCTCTACTGCACACTTGATCTTTATTGTGATCATACTTATTTTTGACATTTCCTATTTTGGGAAATGGCACCATTCTTCCAAACATCCAGGAGAGAAATGTGTCCTCTCAAGACTGTTCTCATAGTCCCTAGTCAGTTGGGTGTGAACTTCAGTTGGTTCCTTCTCCAGTTATTCTATCTCTGTCCCCTCCTGCACATTATTGCCACCATCATTGCCATACTTCCTTTGTTGCTTGGACCAGTGCAATAGCTTCCCTAATTTAGGGTTGCCAGCTAAAATACATTGCATGACCAATACTTATACAAAAAATTATTCGCTGTTTATCTGAAATTTAAATTTAAATAAGTCTCCCCCACCACTCACTAAATCTGTCAACTCTATCCTACCTGGTCTTCTATCCTCTAATGTCTGATTATTTCAGTCTTTCCTTCACACTATGCCAGAATTATCTTTCTAAAACAAAGATGAGAATATATTATAGAACTGACAGAAATCATCTGATGGCTACATGTTGCCTAGAGTAGGAGAATCCAAATTCCTCTGTATGATGTTAAAGAAAGTCACTCACTACTCTGGCTTCAGTTCACTTTTCTAGTTCCAGTTTATGTCTTTCCTTTCAACTATACTGGGAAAAATCACCCAGCCCCAAACATGTCATATACCTTTATACTTGTGATTTTTCTCAAAATGCTGGCTTAGCTTGAACCTTCAAGGCCAGTTCAAATACCATCTCCTTCGTGAAACTCTACCCTAATCCCTCCACTACAATACCCAGAGCTTCCTCTGCACTTCCATAACATTTTCATTCCATTACAGCCAAACTGCAATCTCTTTTATAGTTAAGTGTTACTTGTGGGCAAGGGCTCTTAAGTAATTTTTATACATAAAAAACCAAAGATATATTGAGTCTTAAGTATTTATTAGACACCATTTTGAAGGCTTTGCATGTATTAACTCATTGATCAGCAACTCTGTGATTTAGGTATCATTATTTTCCCCAGTTGTAGTCTCTATATATGCTAGCTCAGTGCTCTACATTCAATAGGGACTCATTAATTTTTTTAATCGAATGGAGATGCTTTTATTTGGGATAAGGTACTTCGGGTCTATTCAAGTGAATGTTTTCCTCCGAGTCAATATAATTTTAATTGATTCATTAATAATCTGCTTTGTTCTAGAAAGAATTAAAGATGACTTAATCTCTTATATAGAGATGACAATCTCTCATATAAAGGCATCGAATGGTTTGATTTACCATAATTTACTACTAAAAAATGAAGAATTCAAATATATTTTGTGAAAAATGAAAAAAAAGGAAAATACTTAAATTAGACGGGCATATTAAATGTTTATTACAATTTGCCAGGGGGTGAGGGCAGTTCTTAAAGTTTCCCAGGAATCACTCTGAATAAAATGAGAGCCAGTTTGAATTCTAATTATTTAAAGGAATTGAGGTCTGGGTCTTTAAATATACAACTCATTTCAGAGTTAAGGTGAGGATATCCTTATGGCAGGAAGATTATATTATTATATTTTATATCCACAACTTCCCTGTTTCCAAACAGATCATTATTGAAAATGAGGTAGCATCACACAGGCAATGTATTTGAGAGCATGATACAATCTGAAGTTTGCTTTGCCACTCTGAGCTGTAGGAGGTGAGGAATGTGAGAAAAATAATAGGCACTGCAGAAGCCTAGACTTGGAAGTTCTGTTTGTCCTGATGAATTGACATCTTTGCTAGTAAGGTCAAAGGTGGACAGTGTTTATTTCCTGTTTCACTTCCAGGTGTTGCCTATGCTTTTCCAGTCATTTAACAAAAAGGCATGTGACACCTACTCACATTTCTGGAATGACATCTAGTGAAAGAGTATGTAACTGTGGCTCTTGCTGACGAAAATGATAAATTTCAGAGGACGCCCATTTCAACCCCCTAATTCCTCCTTGGGTATTTTTCTAAACTTTTAACTATTTATTTGCTCTGCAGTCATCTGAAGAAAAATAACATCTTATAAGCACTTTTTTCCTTTATGTGTTTGCCAACATATTAGAAAGTAGAGAATAGTATTAAAGCATTAAAAAGTATAATAAATCTGTTTCTTTCTTAGCTTCCTACAACGAAAGAATTATGCAATGATGAGATATCCATGAAAACAAATGATTCACCTTGATAATTGTATTTGGGGGAGGCTAGAGGCTTTGGACAAAGGAGTTACTTTGTTCTTAGCTTCTCTCTTGTTGTCTTTTCAGCTATGACCATTGCAGGAAAGGTGGAAGGAAGGTCTAAAGGCATTTTGTCTTTAGGCCTAGTCATGCAAGAACAAGACTAGCTCTTGCACAGGATGGTTCCAGCAAGGCTGGTGTGAGGCAGATGTGAGCACCACAGACATTTGCTCAACCAGTAGAACTCATAGTTCATGAATTTTAATTTTATATTGTAGACAACAAACAATCTTACTTCCTCAGGAATAGGTGCTCATCTAGAATTTGCCCTAGGTCAAGAAAATTTGTTCAAAATGTACCTACCCATAACAAAGTAAAACCTCAGGTTCCCGTAACCAGTTGTGTCCAGGTAAGGAGTGCATATTTTCCTCTCTCCATCTTTGAGGAAGACCATTGATAAACCTGATTCTATTGTTCCACATTCTGTACCAATGACAGCTCCCAAGATGTCCCACCTTGAAAAAATGACAATCACTAAGAGTTAAAATAGTAAGTCAAAACTTTATAGAGTATAACATTTTATTTTTAATGAGGAATATATACTTAGTAATGAATAATTCTGAAATAAAGATGTGGTGCTACAGGCACTTCCCTGGTGGTGTTGTGGTTGAGAATCCGCCTGCCAATGCAGGGGACATGGGTTCGATCCCTGGTCCAGGAAGATCCCACATGACGCAGAGCAACTAAGCCTGTGCACCGCGACTACTGAGCCTGTGCTCTAGAGCCCACGAGCCACAACTACTGAGCCCGTGTGCCACAACTACTGAAGCCCGTATGCCTAGAGCCCATGCTCCGCAACAAGAGAAGCCACTGCAATGAGAGGCCCACGCACTGCAATGAAGAATTGCCCCCGCTTCCCACAACTAGAGAAAGCCTGAGCATCAATGAAGACCCAATGCAGCAAAAAATTTAAAAATTAAAAAGAATAAGATGGGGTACTACAGATCGTGGGTAATGAACAAAGTTTAAAACACATTCCATTCACAATTACAGTTTTTCTGTACAGGATAAGTTTAATCAATACTACGTATAGTTTGTCTACTACATGATAGCCTTTATTCTCAAAGCACTTACAGTTGAGGTGAGGAATCAAATTTGAACTAAGGAAAAAGGAAATCATAAAAGATAGTGCCATAGTATCATAAATACTTGTATGCTGTTTGGCACATTAAAAAATAGTCATAGGATGAAAAGTCATACAAGCTGGAAAGAATCTAGCAAGTTTTCAAAAAGGGGACCGGATTTAAACTGTCAAATAGGTATTTGAATATGTAGGAAAATAAAAATATCTAATATATAAAAACTCTTATATCTCCTTAGTATTTATCTCTGCTCATGTCTAATTTGGCAACCGCTTTTCACACAACTAACTTGCTTACAGACAGAGGAAACTGGGACACACAGAGGTAAGTGGCTTGCCTAAGGCCGACTGCCTGTTCAGTTTTAAATTGAGATCTTTTGTTTCTTAGTTCACTGTTATTTTAGTAGTTACAGTTCTAAAGAGGACACTGTACCAGGACATTTATGTTGAACTGGTTGAGACCAAGATGTTTAGGAAATGCTTAATTTTTTGTCTTTTAAAAGATTATTATCGGGCTTCCCTGGTGGCGCAGTGGTTGAGAGTCCGCCTGCCGATGCAGGGGACACGGGTTCATGCCCCGGTCCAGGAATATCCCACATGCCGCGGAGCGGCTGGGCCCATGAGCCATGACCGCTGAGCCTGCGCGTCCGGAGCCTGTGCTCCGCAACGGGAGAGGCCACAAGAGTGAGAGTCCCGCATACCGCAAAAAAAAAAAATAATTATTATCAATCATTCAAGGAGAAGCAGCTCTTTTTCCTTTTCTTCTTTCAAAAAACTTTTTATTGCAGATACTCTCCTTGTGTTACAGTCTTTCAGATTTATCATTTCTTTTCTTTTTTCTTTAATTGGAGTAAAATTGCTTTACAATGTTGTGTTAGTTTCTGCTGTACAATGAAGTGAATCAGCTATTCAAGGAGAAGCAGCTCTTAATAGTACTGGACCACTGTAAATACCAGGAACCTCTCTCGACTCATACAAGAAAATTTCACACTGGTTCATTGGTCTTTCACCTGCTCCATTTATCCCAATAAAGCCACTCAGCCTACTGCTCCATAAAGCAAGTTAAGGTTATAAATGATGCATATGATGACTCCTTTTAGGCATCCATCTGCTTTAGGGTATTTTTAAAATGAAAAATTAAATTGGAAAAGATCAGATTGTCATGGACTGAAAGAACGTTTTATTCAAGTGAGAAATGAGATTAGTAGTCTTTTTCTCTTATTAGTTGTAAATGATTAACTCTTTTAGATTAATCTAAAGAAATTATTTTCATTGACTTCTACCACTGAGAGGGCTATATGAGATATGATCCAGGCTATACATTTCTTTTTAATCTTTATTTTAAAGTCCAACATATTCAATTTTACTCCAGTCTTTATTTATCCCACTGTAACGGTTGGAAGATAACAAAAGTGAGGTTATTTTCTTTGGAAACCCAAATATTTAAAATCAAAGGCTTGATTTAGTTGGCTCTGAAGAGAAAAAAGCAGAGAGAAATCTGAAAATCATTTTGTAGAAGTCTCATTGCTTTAAATAAATTATCTTGCATTTATTAAAAATTCAGTAGGAGCTTCTTGTAGCACAAGCTCATTCTTCGTGAGTTTGTATAAACACTGGCTCGAGCTTAGTTGGAGGCAAAGTATCCTTGAGGGGATCCCAGAGCTGCATCAACTACTGAGGGACCTCAGAGATGCCCTTTCACCTGCCTGGACTTCAGAATCCCTCTCTGTAAGGTTGCAAAGTTATGGTCTTTTCCAAGTACAAAAATGTCATGGTCTCTGACTCTCTCTTAATATAATAATTACATGAAGTAAAATTATAGCACGACCAAATCTTGGAGGCCAGCAGTGGTATTTAAAGAGCTCTATAGTTTGGGCAATATCTTGGATGGCACCACAATTTCCCTGAAAAGGAGTGTTACTTTTCTATGGTTTAATTATGTCTTCTCCAAGGAAATGCGGTTCTTTGTGAACTGCCTCTGAAGGAATGTCTGCTAGAGGGGAGAACTCTCTGCAACAGAGCAATTTATATTTATCTTTGATGGCTAATTCTAAAAAAAGATCCCTTACATTATTTATTATAAATACATTGGTATCTATTATTTATAATAGAGTGGGGCGAAGTTGGAACACACAAAAAAAGTTTAATAATCAATAAAATGCCTTAAGGCAACTTCGTTCCTTAGAGGTAGAAAGGTCACAATAATATTTAATTTATATTTTAAAGTATGTCCTTCTACTTTCTGTGTCAAAAAGAGAGTTCTTTTTGTAAGCAAAAATAACTTAAAGAAGTTTCTTAGCTGGAAAGCTGATGATCCTCCCTATCAGCTGCTTTGGAATGCTTTGAGAATAAAATTAATTATGTTTGCATTAGCTTATACTTTAATAGTTTTAAGAATGATATGAGAGTATACGTATAACCGATTCACTTTGCTGTACACCTGAAACTAACACAACATTGTACATCAACTATACTCCAATAAAAATTTTTTAAAAAGAATGATATAAGAGAGTAAAACTTAAATGTTCTCACCAAAAACACCCCAAACAAACAAACAAACAAAAACAGATAAATATGTGAGGTGATGGATATGTTAGTTAACTAGATGGAGGGACTCCTTTTACAATGTGTATGTATATCAAATCACCACAATGTACACTTTAAATATCTTACAACTTTATATGTCAATTGTATCTCAATAAAGTTGAAATTAAGCATATTTTCTTCACAAGCTTAAAAAAATAATGACGCATATTCTTTGAAGGGCAATCTGGCAGTAACTATCAAAATGAAATTACATACATACATATATATGTATATATACACATACATGTCTGATTCTCTAATTTTCTTTTAGGAATATCTCTTTCAGAAGTACTTTAACAAGTATACAAAAATTTGATTATAATATTCTTTGTCTATTAATAGAGGTTTAGTTAGATAAACTGGTATAGTGCCTTTCTGAAATAATGATATATATTTACTGGCAGAAGAGACATTCATAATATATTGTTAAGTTTTAAAAAAACAAGTTGTGGGACTTCCCTGGTGGCGCAGTGATTAAGGATCCGCCTGCCAATGCAGGGGACACAAGTTCGAGTCCTGGTCTGTGAAGATCCCACGTGTCGCGGAGCAACTAAGCCCGTGCACCACAACTACTGAGCCTGCGCTTAGTACAGCCCGCGAGCCACAACTACCAAAGCCCGCGCACCTAGAGCCTGTGCTCCACAGCAAGAGAAGCCACCGCAATGAGAAGCCTGTGCACCGCAACAAAGAGTAGCCCCTGCTCGCCACAACTAGAGAAAGCCCGCGTGCAGCAACGAAGATACAACGCAGTCAAAAATAAATAAATTTATAAAAAAATAAAATAAAATATCAAGTTGAGTATAGTAAGGGAAATGTGACTCTAGTGTTTTTTTTTGTATAGCCAGCAAAATTTCTGAATGATATATGCCAGATATGCCTACATTTCAACAGTGTGGAGTGGGATTAGCATTGGAGGACTTTTAGTTTTTACTTTACACATTTTCTTTTTTTTTGCAAAAGGAAAATCATTTTCAGAAAAAAGAAAGGTATTCAATTTATAATTCAGAATGAAAACTTAAATGATCTCATCATAGGTTGATAAAATTACTAAGAATATGAACATAGGCAATAGAGGTCTTACATTTTAATCACTTTTTTCCCTACAAATATTGGCATAAAAGACTCTAAAGGGTAGTGGAACATTTCACATTATCTATGAAAATTTATTTATTTATTTATTTATTTATTTATATATTTTTTTGCGGTACGCGGGCCTCTCACTGTTGTGGCCTCTCCCGCTGCGGAGCGCAGGTTCCGGACGCGCAGGCTCAGCGGCCATGGCTCACGGGCCCAGCCGCTCCGTGGCATGTGGGATCTTCCCGGACCAGGGCACGAACCCGTGTCCCATGCATCGACAGGCGGACTCTCAACCACTGCGCCACCAGGGAAGCCAAAATTTTTTTATTATATTTCCCAGAATGTATTAAACCACCTAAAGTTGGTGACTTTAGGTTTGAACTAAGATATAGAATAGAGCCTGGCTATTAAGATCCTACATTTACCAAATTCATAAGGTTTTTTTTATCTACTAGATATTCTCTGAGGTTGAATAAGTTCATTACATCCATAAGGTCTCTCTCTATTTGGGATGAATTCTCTGATATTTAATATGGGATGTGCCATAGGAAAAGACCCTCCACATTCCTTTATATTCATGAGGTTTATCTCTAGCATGAGTCCTGTGAGGTCATTTTGACTAAAGGCTTCTCCACCTTCATTGCATTTATAGGTTTTTCCTCCAGCATGACAGCTTAGGTGAAGGTAAAGGATAAGCTCTATTTGAAGGCTTTCCTGCATGCACTGCATTTCAAAAATTCTTTTCTTCAATTGGTTCCCCTATATTTCACTCAAATTCAATTTTGCTTTAGGTTTTTATTACATGCATTGTATTTATTTACACTCTTGCTGGAATAACATTAATAAAGAATATTGGCTTCAGAATGGTAGAAAGCACTCAGCTTTCTCACTAATAAGACAGAAATATGACCTAGACTGAGGATGTTTAGAGAAAATGATGTACTGCCTGGCGTATTACAGTTTCAATAAATGTTAGTTTCCTTTTCTCCCCCTGTAAAATGTAGTACTATTTTTGTTTTAAAATAAGTGAAAGTGGCAATTCAAATGAACTTCTAAGTTATAATGAGTGTTTTTATTTTTTTCACACTAGAATTAGCAGAGCAGCAATCTTAGACAATGTTGTAGTACAATATGCAAAGGGTAACTGCTTAAACAATTTAAGCTGAAAGAAAAACTGTACTTTCTATCCGTGGATTTTTTGTACAGTTTAAGATTTTGGTTACAAATCTATCGGGGTGCTTAAACTTATTACTTATGTGATCTAAATAGTCAAGTGGGTTTTACTTTAATAATAATGAACATGCCTGTAAAAAAAGAAAGACCCACTTAATACAGTGTTAACTCAGTCTGTCAGTCTATCTTAAATTCACTTACCCTGAATTAGAAGCTTAAATAAAATGCCAGAGGTAACATAATTCTTCTGGGTAGGATAGAGGGAAGAACTGTAGAAAATAGCAAGAAGATGCTCAAACTGTTCTGAAGAGTTCTATGTAATTTTAAAGCCAATTTTTAATAAAAGCATCAACTGACATTGAAGGGGCTATAATGGAGATTGTTCTTGTTGGTCTATATGCAGTTTTGGTTTTCAAGGTATATGTAACATTCTTTGGAACTGTCTCCTCAGAACAAGGAAGCCAATATAAATTTGTTTTATTGAGTTTATATTGCTTTTTTCTTGGTTTTATTCCAGTGGATAGCATTGAAATTTAAGAAAGACATTTTGAGTCAGTTTCAGGACTGACCCTCTTTTCTAAGCAATGCCATTAAAAAAACATAACTAATACTTGTATTTTGGTCTCTTTATAGTAAATCACCTATCAGAGACTAAGTCATGGCTGACCTGAGGAAAACATTATCTGTGCTCAAATTTTTTTCTATAATCTTACATGAGCTGTTTTAAAATATATTTCTTGAAAGAGCTTCTTCAGAACAAATTTATAAAGCAGTTAATAGGGTGTGACAGTAGCAGAGCAGGATTGTTAGGACTGGAGGTTGGAGAGAACTGGAAATAGTCAGGTCAGCAGTCCAGAGACTAATCTCTCTGACCATTGGATAAGTCCTGTTTGCCCTCTGGCATCTTTTCTATGTCTTGCTGGTACGTGGGAGAATTCTGGGTATTCCATCTATTTGTTTTCTAGTATGATAGCAATATTCTCATTATTGGAAAATTGGAAAATAGAAAGAGTAGAAGAAAAAAGTCACCCATAACCATACTACCCCAGAGACAAGAACAATTTCTATTTTACTATATTTCTACTATTTTATATGTATATTTCCAAGCGGTCATGATAATATTATACAGATGGTTTTGTATTTTGCCCTTTTTCATTTACATTAGTAATATACACATTTTCCAGGTTACTATTAACTCTTTATAAATGTGTCACATAATATTTTATTACATATATGCCAAACTAGTCATTATGCCATTCTCATGTTTCAAAATACAAAGCTAAATAATTATACTACTTAGCATACTTTATGGGGCTGAGGAATTAATTCTCAATTTCCTAATGCTCCTGAATATGTTCTAGATAACCTGGAGCTATGTTTTGTGAGGTGTCAGAGCTCTGCTTTTCCTTCGTATAAACTCCTACATATTCAGGACTACCTTGTGGTCAGTGTGCAGCAGGTGAACTACTGAGGAAAGACTACAGAAAATGAAACATGCTGAAGAAGTGGGCATCTGAACATTTCAGTGCCAGCAGCCTCCTCTAAAGCCTTCTACAGAAAAATCCTATCATGGGCTAGTGTTATGCCAAGCTGTGAGGAATTAAATCACTTTGGGAGGATTCAGATTTCATTCTCTTCTTTCTGTGTCTTCAGTAAAGAGTGTCCTCTCTTGAAGAGGGACTGAGTTGCTGTATTCTGGATGCTCACAGGGACAGCTGGTTTGGAGAGGGGAAGTGGTTATTAACCAACTCAAGAATGGCAGTGCCAAAAGCAAAGATGTACACATGCTGCAAATTAAAGAAGGGTTTAAAATTTCTATGAAGGAATTCCAGAACAATTTTAGCATACCTAATCATATGAACTTATTCTTTTATTATTTGAAAATTTACTATGTTTCAAAACAGAAAAACAATCTGTGTAAACAGAAAGTAATCTTAGAACCCACATCAAAAGCAAACCAGAACAAGTAAGAAGTCTTTTTTTTTTTTGCGGTACGCGGGCCTCCCACTGTTGTGGCCTCCCCCACTGCGGAGCAACAGGCTCTGGACGCGCAGGCCCAGCGGCCACGGCCCACGGGCCCAGCCGCTCCGCGGCACGCGGGATCCTCCCAGACCGGGGCACGAACCCATGTCCCCCACATCGGCAGGCGGACTCTCAACCACTGCGCCACCAGGGAAGCCCAAGAAGTCTTTTAACAGCTTGCAACAAGTTTACTCTGATCCACTTTAGCACTTCCATGGTTTTAAAATATATCCAATTATCATTTTAACTAATACTGTCTTTTTTAAAATGACATTTCATTGGTTTATTTAGAGAATCCAATGTAGGTTTCACTGGACTATTCAACTTTGTGTTTCTTTCATATCTTATTAGTTACTATGAATATAATTTTTCTTTGAGTACCACTTTGGTCATATCCCATTACCGATAGTAAGCATAGTTGGAATAACAACCAATTTTTAAGTCTTCTGATTGCTTATTATATGTCATGCGTTGTGCAAAGTGTTCTTCATATACTGTTGCATAGGAAATTGAGTCATCTGTGGTGATGTGGATGGACATAGATTCTGTCATACAGAGTGAAGTAAGTCAGGAAGAAAAAAACAAACACCGTATATTAATGCATGTATATGGAATCTAGAAAAATGGTACTGATGAACCTAGTGGCAAGGCAGGAATACTGACACAGATGTAGAGAACAGACTTGTGGACACAGTGGGGTAAGGGGAGGGTGGGACGAATTGAGAGAGTAGCACTGACATATATACACTACTATGTGTATAATAGATAGTTAGTGGGAAGCTGCTGTATAGCACAGTGAGATCACCTCGGTACTTTGTGACAACCTAGAGGGGTGAGATGGGGAGGGTGGAAGGGAGGCCCAAGGGGGAGGGGATATAGGTATACAGACAGCTGATGCACTGTGTTGTACAGCAGAAACTAACACAACATTGTAAAGCAACAATAATCTAATAAAGATGTAAAAAAAAAAAAAGCCACACACACAAAAATACTCCTTTTTAGCCCTTTTAATGCTTAAATCTGAATTCTACTTTATCGGATTTGAATATCTGAAATTAATATGCCTCCTTGCTTCTTTTGCTGCATTTATCTGGTATACTAGTTTCTCTTCTTTGACTTTCAACTTCTTGTGTTGTTCTAGTTTGAGTCTCTCATAAATAGCAAACATATAGCTGATTTTTTAAAAACCTACTGTGAAAATCTCACTTAATAAATGAATATATCTACTCAAATTTATTGTGTACTGATATGTTCAGATTGTACTGATATGTTCCTGCCAAATTGTTTTCTGTTTTCTATTTACCCTGTTTTTTATTGTTTATTTTTTGTCACTTTCCTGGCATTTGTTGGACTAAGTATTCTTTGTTTTATATTAACCTAATGCTTTAGAAGTTATGTAGCCTATAAATTGCAATTTTTTTTGAATTTTTGTATTTTATTTAACTTATTTTTTTATATAGCAGGTTCTTATTAGTTACCCATTTTATACATGTTAGTGTACATATGTTAATCCCAATCTCCCAATTCATGACACCAACACTTTCTCCCCTTGGTGTCCATACATTTGTTCTCTATATCTGTGTCTCTATTTCTGCCCTGCAAACCGGTTCATCTGTACCATTTTTCAAGGTTCCACATATATGTGTTAAAATACGATATTTGTTTTTCTCTTTCTTACTTACTTCACTCTGTATGACAGTCTCTAGATCCATCCATGTCTCTACAAATGACCCAATTTCATTCCTTTTTATGGCTGAGTAATATTCCATTGATATATGTACCACATCTTCTTTATCCATTCGTCTGTCAATGGGCATTTAGGTTGCTTCCATGACCTGGCTATTGTAAATAGTGCTGCAATGGACACTGGGGTGCATGTGTCTTTTTGAATTATGGTTGTCTCTAGGTATATGCACAGTAGTGGGATTGCTGGGTCACATGGTAATTCTATTTTTATTTTTTTAAGGAACCTCCATACTGTTCTCCATAGTGGCTGTACCAATTTACATTCCTACCAAGTGTAAGAGGGTTCCCTTTATTCCACACCCTCTCCAGCATTTGTTGTTTGTAGATTTTCTGATGATGCCCATTCTAACTGGTGTGAGGTGATACCTCATTGTAGTTTTGATTTGCATTTCTCTAATAATTAGTGATGTTGAGCAGCTTTTCATGTGCTTCGTAGTCATCTGTATGTCTTCTTTGGAAAAATGTCTATTTAGGTCTTCTGCCCATTTTTGGATTGGGTTGTTTGTTTTTTTGATATTGAGCTGCATGAGCTGTTTATGATTTGCAGTTTAACCCTTTCTCTGTTGATTCGTTTGCAAATATTTTCTCCTATTCTGAGGGTTATCTTTTCATCTTGTTTATAGTTTCCTTTGCTTTGCAAAAGTTTTAAGTTTCATTAGGTCCCATTTGTTTATTTTTGTTTTTATTTCCATTACTCTAGGAGGTGGATCAAAACAGATTTGCTGTGATTTATGTCAAAGAGTGTTCTTTCTATGTTTTCCTCTAAGAGTTTTATAGTGTCCGGTCTTACATTTAGGTCTCTAATCCATTTTGAGTTTATTTTTGTGTATGGTGTTAGGGAGTGTTCTAATTTCATTCTTTTACATGTAGCTGTCCAGTTTTCCCAGCACCACTTATTGAAGAGGCTGTCTTTTCTCCATTGTATATCCTTGCCTCCTTTGTCACAGATTAGTTGACCATAGGTGCGTGGGTTTATCTCTGGGCTTTCTATCCTGTTCCATTGATCTATATTTCTGTTTTTGTGCCGGTACCATATTGTCTTGATTACTGTAGCTTTGCAGTATAGTCTGAAGTCAGGGAGTCTGATTCCTCCACCTTCATTTTTTCCCCTCAAGACTGCTTTGGCTATTCGGGGTCTTTTATGTCTCCATATAAATTTTAAGATTTTTTTGTTCTAGTTCTGTGATAAATGCCACTGGTAATTTGATAGGGACATTGCTCTGGCTAGTATAGTCATTTTCACAATGTTGATTATTCCAATCCAAGAACATGGTATATCTCTCCATCTGTATCATCTTTAATTTCTTTCATCAGTGTCTTATACTTTTCTGCATACAGGTCTTTTGTCTCCCTTGGTAGGTTTATTCCTAGGTATTTTATTCTTTTTGTTGCAGTGGTAAATGGGAGTGTTTCCTTCATTCCTCTTTCAGATTTTTCATCTTTAGTGTATAGGAATGCAAGAGATTTCTGTGCATTAAATTTGTATCCTGAAACCTTACCAAATTCATCGATTAGCTCTAGTAGTTTTCTGGTGGCATCTTTATGATTCTCTATGTATAGTATCATGTCATCTGCAAACAGTGACAATTTTACTTCTTCTTTTCCAATATGTATTCTTTTTATTTCTTTGTCTTCTCTGATTGTCGTGGCTAGGACCTCCAAAACTATGTTGAATAATAGTGGCAAGAGTGGACATCCTTGTCTTGTTCCTGACCTTAGAGGAAATGCTTTCAGTTTTTCACCATTGAGGATGATGTTTGCTGTGGGTTTGTCACATATGGCCTTTATTATGTTGAGGTAGGTTCCCCCTATGCCCACTTTCTGGAGAGTTTTTATCATAAATGGGTGTTGAATTTTGTCAAAAGCTTTTTCTGCATCTATTGAGATGATCATATGGTTTTTATTCTTCAATTTGTTAATATGGTGTATCACACTGATTTATTTGCATATATTGAAGAATCCTTGCATCCCTGGGATAAATCCCACTTGATCATAGTGTATGATCCTTTTAATGTGTTGTTGGATTTTGTTTGCTAGTATTCTGTTGAGGATTTCTGCATCTATATTCATCAGTGATAGGGGTCTGTAATTTTCTGTTTTTGTAGCATCTTTGTCTGGTTTTGGTATCAGGGTGATGGTGGCCTCATAGAATGAGTTTGGGAGTGTTCCTTCCTCTGTAATTTTTTGGGAAGAGTTTGAGAAGGGTGAGTGTTAGCTCTTCTCTAAATGTTTGATAGAATTCACCTGTGAAGCCATCTGGTCTTGGACTTTTGTTTGTTGGAAGATTTTTAATCACAGTTTCAATTTCATTACCTGTGATTGGTCTGTTTATATTTTCTATTTCTTCCTGTTTCAGTCTTGGAAGCATATACCTTACTAAGGATTTGTCCATTTCTTCCACGTTGTCCATTTTATTGGCATAGAGTTCCTTATAGTCGTCTCTTAGAATGCTTTGTATTTCTGCGGTGTCTGTTGTAACTTCTCATTTTCATTTCTAATTTTATTGATTTGAGTCCCCTCCGTCTTTTTCTTGATGAGTCTGGCTAATGGTTTATCAATTTTGTTTATCTTCTCAAAGAACCAGCTTTTAGTTTTATTGATCTCTGCTATTATTTTCTTTGTTTCTATTTCACTTATTTCTGCTCTGATCTTTATGATTTCTTTCCTTCTGCTAACTTTGGGTTTTGTTTGTTCTTCTTTCTCTAGTTCCTTTAGGTGTAATGTTAGATTGCTTATTTGAGATGTTTCTTGTTTCTTAACGTAGGCTTGTATTGCTATAAACTTCCCTCTTAGAACTGCTTTTGCTGCATCCCATAGGTTTTGCATTGTCGTGTTTTCATTGTAATTTGTCTCTAGGTATTTTTTGATTTCCTCTTTGATTTCTTCAGTGATCTCTTGGTTATTTAGTAATGTATTGTTTAGCCTCCGTGTGTTTGTGTTTTTTACGTTTTTCCCGTGTAACTGATTTCTAATCTCATAGCATTGTGGTCAGAAAAGATGCTTGTTATGATTTCAATTTTCTTAAATTTACCGAAGCTTGATTGTGACCCAAGATGTGATCTATCCTGGAGAATGTTCCATGTGCACTTGAGAAGAAAGTGTAATCTGCTGGTTTCGGATGGAATGTCCTATAAACATCAGTTAAATCTATCTGGTCTATTGTGTCATTTAAAGCTTGTGTTTCCTTATTAGTTTTCTGTCTGGATGATTTTTCCGTTGGTGTAAATGAGGTGTTAAAGTCCCCCACCTTTATTGTGTTACTATTTCCTTTTATAGCTGTTCATATTTGCCTTATGTATTGAGGTGCTCCTATGTTGGGTGCATGTATATTTATAATTGTTATGTCTTCTTCTTGGATTGATCCCTTGATCATTATGTAGTGTCCTTCCTTGTCTCTTGTAACCTTCTTTATTTTAAAGTCTATTTTATCTTATATGAGTATTGCTACTCCAGCTTTCTTTTGATTTCCATTTGCATGAAATATCTTTTTCCATCCCCTCGGTTTCAGTCTCTATGCATCCCTAGGTGTGAAGTGGGTCTCTTGTAAACAGCATATATATATATATATGGTTTTGTTTTTGTATCCATTCAGTAAGCCTGTGTTTTTGGGTTGGAGCATTTAATCCATTCACATTTAAGGTAATTATCGATATGTATGTTCCTATGGCCATTTTCTTAATTGTTATGGGTTTGTTATTGTAGGTCCTTTTCTTCTCTTGTCTCCCTCTTAGAGAAGTTCCTTTAGCATTTGTTGTAGAGCTGGTTTGGTGGTGCTGAATTTTGTTAGCTTTTGCTTGTCTGTAAAGTTTTGATTTCTCTGTCAAATCTGAATGAGATCCTTGCCTGGTAGAGTAATCTTGTTTGTAGGTTCTTCCCTTTCATCATTTTAAATATATCGTGCCACTCCCTTCTGGCTTGTAGAGTTTCTGCTGGGAAATCAGCTGTTAACCTTATGGGAGTTTCCTTGTATGTTATTTGTCATTTTTCCCTTGTTGCTTTCAGTAATTTTTCTTTGTTTTTAATTTTGTCAGTTTGATTACTATGTTCTCGGTGTGTTTCCCCTTGGGTTTATCCTGCCTGGGACTCTCTGTGCTTCCTGGACTTGGGTGGCTATTTCCTTTCCCATGTTAGGGAAGTTTTTGACTATTATCTCTTCAAATATTTTCTCCAGTCCTTTCTCTCTCTCTTCTCCTCTGGGACCCCTGTAATGCGAATGTTGTTGCATTTAATGCCCCAGATGTCTCTCAGGCTGTCTTCATTTCTTTTCATTTTTTTTCTTTATCCTGTTCCATGGCAGTGAATTCCACCATTCTGTCTTCCAGGTCACTTGTCCATTGTTCTGCCTCAGTTATTCTGCTATTGATTCCTTCTAGTGTATTTTTCATTTCAGTTATTGTATTGTTCATCTGTGTTTGCTTCTTCTTTAATTCTTCTAGGTGTTTGTTCTTTAATTCCTCTAGGTCTTTGTTAAACATTTCCTGCATCTTCTCCATCTTTGCCTCCATTCTTTTTCCGAGGTCCTGGATTATCTTCACTATCATTACTCTGAATTCTTTTTCTGGAAGGTTTCCTATCTCCTCTTCATTTAGTTGTTTTTCTGAGGTTTTATCTTGTTCCATCATCTGGTACATAGCCCTCTGCCTTTTCATCTTGTCTATCTTTCTGTGAATGTGGTTTTTGTTCCACAGGCTGCAGGAATGTAGTTCTTCTTGCTTCTGCTGTCTGCTCTCTGGTCTAATCTATTTTCTTTACCACACATATTTACCCTTAAAGTTTTCTATTAACATTAAGAGTTACCCAAGATCTATATCCTCACTCCAAGCAAGTTAAGAACTTTGGCAGTATTTTAATTCCCTCTTCTTCTCTTCTTGTCAGTCTCCCTCTGTACCTCTCATATTGAGGTCATCTGGGCTTTAATTCCAATTTTTATTAAAAATTTTCAATAATCAATACTTTTTTCAGTCTGAACTACAAGCTTTACTTTTTTCCTTGCTCACTCCTCTTTCTTGAATCTATCATATTTCTCTTGGATTAATTTCCAGGTATACATCTTCTAGTAATTCTTTCAGAGAGCATTCAGGAGTAGTAAACTTTCTGAACCCTGTGTGTCTGAAAATTTTTATTTTTCCCCAATACTTGAATGATATTTGACTGGAGGGGAATGTTATGTTCCAAATAATTTTCTCTCATAACATTAAGATAACTGCCTCATTTTATAAAATTATGCTTAGTGTTACTAAGGCAAGTATTACACAGTGAATCTCATCTAGAAGCTTTTAGCATTTCCTCTTTTTTCTGCATTCTAAAGTTTCTCCCTGATGGTCTAGGACTGGATATTTTTCCATCCACCTTGCTAAACATTTTCTTTCTTCTTCTTTTTTAAGTATTGGGAACTTGTCTTCAATTATATTTTTGAATATTTCATTCCACATATTCCCTCTGACCCTTCCTCCTTTTGGAATTCCTATTATTTCTAATGTTAGAAGTACCAATCTCCCCCGTACACTTTACATTTCTTTTTCTTACATCCAATAACCCTAAGTTTTGGAAAGATTTCAAGACTCAAATTTCCAGCTCATTAATTTGTTCTTCAGCTATGCTAATGCTCATATTCAGAGGGAAAAAAACCATTAAATTTGTTTCAACAATCATATATTTTCATTTCTCACATCTCTATTTTTTCCTCACAAAATCTGTTTTAATTTCACAAATGCAGTGTGCTCTCTTATCTCTCTGAAGGTATCAATTATACTTCTTATAAAATCTCCATTTGTTTATTCTGCTACTTCTATTTTCTCAGCTCTTAGTTCTCTAGTTTGATGAATTTTTTTTAATGGAGTGGATTTTCCTCAGATTTGATGATTCTAGACCATTTGCTTAGATTTGTATCTGCTATTCTTCCTTAGTTTTGGTGTAAAAATGCCCACCAATGGGAGCAGATGTGCCCTTGGGTGGGGGGTACCATAGGGGTCCTGGAGGTTTTCAGTTTCCTGGCATTGCCCTGCTTCTCCATTCCAAGTGTCCACATTCATTGTTTGTTCCTAGGGGCAGACATGCCTGCACAGAAGTGTGTGTAGTCAAAGACTCACCTACTTAGCAATCTCGACAGCAGGACTCCAGAGACCCATCTGATTCCTGTGTTCAGTACCTAGGACCCTTTTGTAGTGTGTCATTCAATATATGTTTTGGGTTATAGTTTCCTCCTTCCATCAGATCCTTTTCTCCTCTCTCTTTCTCTCTCTATTTTTTTTTCTTCTTTTGTGCAACACTTCATAATTCCTGACTCAATTAGGGCACACTCTGTTGTCATTATAGATTCATTTGCTTGTTTTCTGTAGTTTCCAAGGATTTGGGGCAGGTGGGGAAGACTAGAGCATGCTGTGTTGATTCAATAGTCTAATATTCAATTATACAGCCATAAAATATGAGATAATGCCATTTGCAGCAACATGGATGTACCTAGAGATTATTACACTAAGTGAAATAAGTCATAGACAAATGTCATATGATATAACTTATATGTGGAAGTTAAAAAAATGATACAAATGAACTTATTTACAAAACAGAAATAGACTCACAGCCATAGAAAACAAACTTACGGTTACCAAAGGGGAAAGGTGGGGAGGGATAAATTAGGAGTTTGGGATTAGCAGTTACAAAATACTATATATAGAGACTTCCCTGGCGGTCCAGTGGTTGAGACTTTGCCTGCCAGTGCAGGGAGTGTGGGTTCAATCCCTAGTCGGGGAGCTAAGATCCCACGTGCCTTGTGGCCAAAAAACCAAACCATAAAACAGAAACAATATTGTAACAAATTCAGTAAAGACTTTAAAAATGGTCCACATCAAAAAAATCTTTAAAAAAATACTATATATAGAATAGATAAACAATAAGGTCCTACTGTATAGCAGAGGGAACTATATTCAGTATCTTGTAATAACCTATAATGGAAAAGAATCTGGAAAAAGAAAAGGAAAAAAAAAGGATCTGAAAAAAGAATATATATATATATATATATATATATATGTATAACTGAATCACTTTGCTGTACACCTGAACCTAATACAACATTGTAAATCAACTACACTTCAAAAAAATAGTTTAATATTCATTACATGTGTGGAGCTTCTCTAACATGAATACTTTGGTGACAGCAAAAAAACAGATATTTTTTAAAGTTATCTGAATAGTTAAAAACATACAATGTTTTCATTTGGGATGAAAGACAAGTATACAAATTCCATATTCTAGTAATGTGTTTTTCTACAAAGCCCCCTCCCACCCAAAGACAGCCTCAGATGGGTGAGATATGGTAGTTGCTAACTAGATGTGTTTGTGAGGTTAAGCCAAAGTTCAGAAAGGCTCACATAAATTAACAGTGTATCTATTTAACTTTCTCTCTTGCTGAAGTAACAGATGTGTCTTTAGGAAAAAGAAAAGAAACTTTAAAATCCCACTTAAAATAAACCTATCAACATACAGCTTTATGATGTAAAAGGCAAACAGCTTTTGCATCCTTGTGATCTGAGATCAAATAATTTGACTCAAATGGAAAGAAAACAGGAATATTTGGAAAGTGGTTTCCAAAAAAGTCATAATGACACTGGCTTTTTTTTCTTGCCATTCATATGAAATGTTTTGAAGCTATTATTAGAGAGGACTGCATATTCTTTTTTCTCTCTCATAATTCTTTTTTTTTTTGCGGTACACGGGCCTCTCACTGCTGTGGCCTCTCCCGTTGCGGAGCACAGGCTCCGGACGCGCAGGCTCAGCGGCCGTGGCTCACGGGCCCAGCCGCTCCACGGCATGTGGGATCCTCCCGGACTGGGGCACGAACCCATGTCCCCTGCATCGGCAGGCAGACTCTCAACCACTGCGCCACCAGAGAAGCCCTCTCTCATAATTCTTATGGGAGAAAAATATAGTTAAACGAGATGAAAATATTATATCCATATTAATAATCTAATTTTTCTGTCTTAAAAGAAAGTGACCTCAAAGCTACAATCCAATCAATTTAATTGGTCACTCTTGAATAGAGTGGGGATTTACCACCTACATTTTATGTCTATTTTAGCATGTGAGCTTTTGATGATAAATTCTGTGGGTGGTGATGGCTGAGGGGAGGAATGAGACAAATATTCAGTAAATCTGGCTGATAAAACACAACAAGAATTTCACTACCAAGTTCCTAATCTGTGTTTCTTTGTCAGCTCGTACCCTAGGTAAAAATGCTTCATGTTAATTTGATTGTGACAGGATTTTTTCCCTGGAGCTTTGATTATAAATTATTATAACAGCTTTCTTTCTCAGATCAATAAAGCATCGTTTGGGAATGCGTGGATGTGGAGAGGGGGCACACACACACACATTCACATACAACGCTATGGATTAAAGCAGCATTTTACCATCATCCCCAAACAGAGAAAACACTAGATAGTCTCATTATCCTTTTATACCTTTTTAAATAATATAATGCCAATGTGGATGAATGGTTCACCAGATGAGAGCACAAATGAGGTAGTTCTGAGGGGGGCGGTGTGGTCTGATATCCTAGGGGAAAAGCTACAAATAAACCCAAGGTGTGGTTGCTAGAATAATTAAGCTGCTTTTAGAATTAAGGTGAATTAATTGTGTTCTAATTAGAGTGGCACAGGTGCTTTTGTTGAGCACATTATTCTACCTTATTGGAACAGAAATCTGCTGACAATGTCACAGCCTGAAAGTATTGGCCTCTTATCTGTGACCAAAACCTGATATATCTCAGTACTGAGAAGTGGCCAAAGAAACCACCTGAGTCACTGAGCGAATGGAATTTGCACTGATGTTCCTCTGTATCTGTGTTGAATTTAGCTCTTTTTTTAAGCATAAATACTCTTAGTTCATTTTGTTTGTTTTGGGAGATGAATATTTTGGTTTAGCCACAAATTCTCACATCAGTAGTGCTCTGAGATAGCAGAATGTCTGATCTGTTAATTGGAATATATTTTTTGCCAGCTATTTTTCTGGATTAGTACATTAATTTTCTAAAATGTGCTTGGTTTCCTCTAATATCAAATCTATTCCTTTCTAAGCTTAATTCATAAAGGTGTTTTTGTGTGTGTTTGTACTAAGTCTCCACTAATGTTAGTAGCAGAGAGCTGTATGGACCATTAATCCATCCAGTAAGCATTCTTTTGTTCTTTTATAGATGCTTTTTGATAATACAACAAGCTAAAACAAAAAAGAGGGCATTCTAGGAGAGGGAATATGTGGATATGAAGGCCATAGGTAAAAATAAATTGTATCTCTTCCCAAAAGAATAAGAGGACATTAGGACTTCGAGGAAAGAGATAACTTGGTAACTAGCTAGCCAGCTAGCTACATAAATAACAGGAAAGGGTTCACGCATGTATCAGAATGGTACCACTGGAGACTTGTGTTTCTCTCTCTGCTTTAGTGGGATGGAGACTGGGTATCTGGACAACACTGTGGCATCATTTGTGTTCCTAGAGGATGTAGGTCTCACTGAAGAAAATGACCTACAACTGCTGCATAGGTGGTATTAGCTTGGAGAGGTGAAGGAGTGGAGGTCACGAGTCTCTGGTGCTTCAAAATTTGGGACCCTCTCATAGGCAGTTAAGCTCCATCATCAGGAAAGGGATTTGAATTGGTCTTTTATATCAGGGGTCAGAAAGAAAGAACTGATATGGTGATGTAAAGCTGGTGATGGATCTTTTATCTCTAGAAGGTAGGTAAACAAGACTTGGCATGCACTGTCAAAGTTCTAGACCCCATCAAAGCCCATGGGTCTCTGAGGGGAGTGGAATGAGCCCTATGTAGTACAAGGGCTACAAAGGAAAGCAGCCAGGTTCCTGGGGAGATCCTGGACACGAGAGAGAGGAACAATGGTTGCTGGTCCCTCAAGGAGACACCACAGCCACACTGGACATGGCACTTCAAGAGTGACAGGAACCTTGAAAGAGAAGGTTCTGTGGACTGAAGGGATTGTGCATCACTGCTAGGCTTGGAAAGGTCAATAGTGCACCCTTGAGGGGGTGGGGTCCCTCAAAGTGTCAGTCTCCTTCAGAGGCTTCCCACAGCTGGACTTCCCTGAGGTGGGGAAGAGCAGGGCTGGGTCAGCTGCTGTAGAAATCTAGCTTTCAACAGTGAGAGACCTTGATGTGGCAGCAGAAGGTCAAGAAGCAGTAGCAGTGGCTTAGGCTGCTGGTCAGACTTCCCTTTTATTGGGTCCAAATGCAGCTTCTGGGCAATGCATAGGAAGTGGGGAACCCAAGAGGTCATCAATAGTGGCCTTCTCTCCCCTCTGACACTTAGAATCCCATCCAATTTTGATTGAATTGTTGAGATCAGAGGGACGTGACTATCTCAAATGTTGTGTTCTGGGAAAGTTCCTCGTAGTTAAGCACTAAATTATTGCTATTTCATATCCATCATGAAATTACACTTTATGTTAATTTCATTCATCTTCATCATAGTCTTAGAAAACATACACTAAACAGCAGTAAGGACCTGGTGTTATGATTACAAGTGTATACTGCAAAAAAAAAAAAAAAAAAGCCAGGTGCAAACCAGAGAATTTCTAGAATTTCTTTCCAATTCATACTACCTTATGAATTTTGTTTCTCTGAACCTATTAATTTTTTTCAACTTGAATTTCTGAAAGTGCTACTCAATTAATAGGAAATATCTTAGGGTCACTGGACCCAGAAGAAGTCACATAGTTCAGAATGGCCAGAAAATACTACCACCAAACCATCCTCATTGTTTCAACCTCAACCCCATATTCTTTCTTTAAATATCTCTCAGGGACTTCCCTGGTGGTCCAGTGGTTAAGAATCCCCCTTCCAATGCAGGGGACGCAGGTTTGATCCCTGGTCAGGGAACTAAGATTCCCACATGCTGCAGGGCAACTAAGCCCACACGCCACAACTAGAAAGCCTGCACACTGCAACTAGAGAGCCCATGTGTCACAACTACAGAGCCCATGTGCTTTGGAGCCCGCACACCACAACTAAGAGAAGCCCACACACCTCAACTAAGACTCGACACAGCCAAAAATTAAAAAATTTAAAAATATTTTTAAAAAATCTCTCAAAGATTAAATTTTACCCCCTAAATCAATTTTTACAGATCACAGCCACACTCCACTGAAAATCAGGTAACAGCATCTGTAAATCTCAGACCCCAGGAAGACAACTGAAAGTCTCAATATAAAAGTAGTGGAAAGATTTTATATTCTATACGCA
Organism: Delphinus delphis; assembly: GCF_949987515.2. Taxonomy (NCBI): domain Eukaryota; kingdom Metazoa; phylum Chordata; class Mammalia; order Artiodactyla; family Delphinidae; genus Delphinus; species Delphinus delphis. The sequence continues at coordinate 21,029,882 of NC_082691.1, read as the reverse complement.
TTGAAAAATAAAACACATTTTCCCAGTAAAAGCTGAAGAAACAAAGATGAGATATAAGTGATTCAACTGAAGTTAAAAGGTATTTGCAATCACAAAAATTAGTATGCATAAAAATAGTTGATTACTTAATAAAGAATGTTTAACATAAGTGTACCCCTTTTGGCTTGTCTATGATAAGGATCACCAGTATTAAGTATACTTTTGCTATTTAACAATATGCATTTAAAATATTTCCAGTGGAATAAATGTAAGTGCTATACACAGCATGGGAGATAACAATTACTTACCCTGTAGGCTGGCTCTCAAATTCTTCTGACCACTGCTCTTGAATATCCTCTGTAGAAAGATCTACATCCCGGGTGGTGGCAAAATTGAACTCACTGCCTTCATTTCCATGGAAATAAATGGAGTTCCCATCTGACTGACAGCTATGCTGTAGATAAAAAGAGAGCATGGGGTGTCTGTTGAATTGGTTTTGTAGCTATATCTGTCTTACTCATGTATAATTAGAGTTTTTAGAAAACTCATTATGTTATTCCCTCTATGGTGGACTCCGAAATCAAAAGAAATTGTTACCTCTTTTTTTTTGGTCTTGTTTAATTCAATTACAGTTTCTCTCTAGCTTATTAAGTTATCACAAAAAAGGAGTCAAGAGGCCATTTGAGCTTTGCCACCTCAGCCTTCAGTATGAAACAAGAATATTTTAATTGGAATAATTTCCCATCTTTACCACAGTCCTTGTTGTGGGAATTAAGTGTGATAATGACTTGTCATATATTTTCAATACTGTGGTTACAGGCTAAATCACACTGACCTTTTCAATATTCCATATATTTCTGGCTTGCCATTCAAGCCTTTCACAATTTGTCTATAAATGGGATATGAGCCGAATAGCTTGCTAATCAAAACATGGAATACAGAAAAGGTCAAAGTAATCCCTGATATGATCATATATTCTCAGCCAGCTTTTGAGTAAAAGTGTCTGACAAGACCTAGGAAGTGCATGATGTCCCCAAGGAGGAGCTCATAAACAACAAACTTTGTTATTCTCCAAAAGAACACCAGGCTTACAAAGAATAAAGAAAAATAATTTTTTGTGATGCTTTTTTTATAATCTACATTTTTTCAGCTTAAAGTGAATAGTCAAAGGCAAGATCCAACTCTGGAGCTGAGTAAACTGAGTATTTAGTTTTAAAAAATATGATAAGTTTTTGCATTAATCATTTTTTGGTAATGTCACACATAGAGAAATGCTAAAAAATGAAAAGACCAAACATTCTTTTAAGTTTTATATACTCTTAAAATAGGAATGAAGAAAAATAACTGGACAGAGAGTATCAGTTGGGCCCAGTGACGGTAAGTTCTGCAGGGCAGGGGTCATGTCCCTGTATTCCAGGTTTTAGCACAGTGCTTGGCATATGGTAGGAATTCAAAAATATTTGTTGAGTAATTCAATAAATGAATGATATGGTTATGCCTTTCAGGTAATTAACTAATCTGTTATGGAGAACTCATGATGTAGTAAGCGTTAAGGAAGGTACTGGAGGGAAGGGGTTTATAAGAGTATAATAATATCCAACCTTTGCTCTACAAAATTACAGTCTAGTTGATATTTATCAAAGGCAGCATATGGAAAGCTAATGAGTGGAGGAAAGTAGGAATCACTGTGTCCAGGGCTCTAGATGTGCAGGCTTCATGTATGAGCAGGTCTTCAATTGGCTTTAAAGGACTGAGAAAAATCCAAGTTGGATGACAAATATGAATAAATTACATAGGTGATAAGTAGGCATAATTTTGAGAATTAGACTGGAGCCTGACCGTAAAGGATCTTTAATGGTAATCTAAGAGATCTCTGCAATATGCCATCAGCAGTGATGGTCTAAAATAGAGCAGTGATGTGTGCAAAGAAATGTTTTATGACTATTAAACTAATTATGGCAGGTAAAATCAATGGGGAGGGATATCAGACTTCTATACTGAAAGAGTAAAAAAGCTTTCAGAAGCTTCCAGAAGTTCAAGAGAATTGGAGCATATGATCTTGGGGGAGTCATTTCACAGCACTAAGACGTAAGGCATACCCACTGGGCCTGCCATCAGCTTAGATAATACTGTAGTGTGTGGCAGGCTTCACCTGCCTGAGGCTCTTCTTCACACCACAATGAGTACAGATTATTCACGGATGTTAAATTGAGCTCATTATATATGATCCTTAACCCAGATACATTGATCAAAACTAGGATTCAGGGCTTCCCTGGTGGCGCAGTGGTTGGGGGTCCGCCTGCCGGTGCAGGGGGTGCGGGTTCGTGCCCCGGTCCGGGAAGGTCCCGCGTGCCGCGTGAGCCGTGGCCGCTGGGCCTGCGCGTCCGGAGCCTGTGCTCCGCAATGGGAGGGGCCGCAGCAGTGAGAGGCCCGCGTACCGCAAAACAAAACAAAACAAAACAAAACAAAAACTAGGATTCAGTTTATTTAGACAATAGATTTTAGAAGTTTCACTACAAAAAGAAAAGTTGTAACTACGTGAAGTGATGGATATGTTAACTAACATTATTGTGGTAATTATTCTGCATTAAATACATCTATCAAAAAACCCCAAAAAACAAAACAGTAAATAGAAACTGTCAAGCAAGGACAAACCCAAGGATCCTCTACTACTATGCACTCTGTAAAGATAATGAATGCTAACTAGAATAACAAAGATTACTTTCCTAATAATAAATCCACCGAGCTCTAAATAGTGGTTTTCACAGTTATCTTCCCATTCTGGAATCCTGAACAACTATGGCCTATGTTTACTTAGAATTAATATAAGGACTCTGACACTGATGCAAATGACATTAGGTCATTGTCCAAGGAAAGGGCATATATGAAATATCTATACATGTGAAAACAGAATAGTCTATATTACAATTTAAAAGGATATATTTGTGTAATGAAAAGAGTGACTTGCTTAACATAAAAGCTTGGTCATTTCTGGCTAAACATCAATTTAATTATTTCCATTTTGATTCTGTTTACCTCAGAATTATTTGTTAATATTTTAAGACTGTGTTATACATAACTATGCTTTGCTACTCTTCCAAGATTTATATTATTAACATATTTGATGCATATTTTAATTTAGTTGAGATAGAAAATTTATGTAAAGAAACACATCATTATGAAACTGAATACCATACTGTTAAACTCACTTTACAAAATTAAAATGAGTTGGTGTTTTAGAAAAACTGAAGTTTTTTTTTTTAAAGATTTATTTATTATTTATTTATTTTTGGCTGCGTTGGGTCTTAGTTGCGGCACACAGGATCGTCGTTGTGGTGCGTGGGCTTCTCTCTAGTTGTGGCATGCAGTTTTTCCCTTCTCCAGTTGTGGCGCGCAGGCTCTAGGGCGCGTGGGCTCTGTAGTTTGCGGCACTTGGGCTCTCTAGTTGAGGCGTGCGGGCTCAGTAGTGTGGTGCATGGGCTTAGATGCCCCACGGCATGTGGGATCTTAGTTCCCCAACCACGGATCGAACCTGCGTCCCCTGCATTGGAAGGCAGATTCTTCACCACTGGACCCCCAAGGAAGTCCCTTAAGTATATTTTAAAGGATCTTTTTGTTAGTTATTTGGCTGTTACCAAATACATTTGGTAGTTTAGTAGATCATTTGTAATTATACAACTATTAAAAACTGGCTATCAAAAATATATTTTTTATATTTAATATTGTATCTATATGAAATGATGGATGTTCACTAAACACTGTGTTAATCATTTCAGGTATGTTAGTCAAATCATTATGTTGTACACCTTAAACTTCTACGGTGTTGTGTATCAATTATATTTCAATAAAAGTGGAAGAAAAAAATTAGCTATCAATATACCTTTCTGTCATTATAACTGCTAGCGCCAGTGTATGAAATACAAGTAATATTTACCATAACAAGTATGAAGAAAACAACCTGAAAAAAATGAACACTCATTTTGAGTGTTAACCAATTTTCATAATTGCAAATCTAAAAACTAGTAGGATGTCTTTGCCAAGTTTCCATGAAGGACAGCATGGTATAGTTTTTTACATAGTTTATTTTTATAGGGAAGGAGCTGTTCTTCACCAATTGGCAGTAAAAGGACAATACTCGAAGTCTAAATTCAAACAAACAGGGCAGTGGTTTATAACAGTCAGTGCTGGACTTGCACTGAAACATCTTAACCCTGTCTGTCGAGTTTAGGGGAAGATTCATATTCCACTCTATTCTCTCTTCCCAAATGGGCCCAATGCCCTTTTGGGTGTGGAGGGGGAAAAGTATTGCTCTTTGAATGTTTTCTTCATCATAGTCTTAGTACATCAACACATTGCTAAAGAAAGTCTGTGACAGACCCAAAGCGAACAGCCACAGCTCAGCGTGAAGTGAATCAAATCCCCCTGTCTCTTAGCAGGATGGGGCTGCCAATTTCAGGGCAGCAGGGCCTGGAGATGCACTGAGTGCACACACTACAATGGACGGCTTGCTCTGCTCCCCACCATGCTAAGGAGATCACGACATAATTTCTGCCTCAGCCATTATGAGTAGAACAGATGTTTTCAAGGTTTGGAGTAAGGGTAATATAAGCCAGCTGGGTACTATTGGGACTATAAAATAGGGGATAGTCTGTGCAAAACTGGTGAATTACTGAGCCATTTGAGCAGGAATGGGCCTACCAAGAAGTTGATTATGTATAATCCTTACATTTAGGAATCCTGGGAAAGATAGGGGGCCAGTCAGGGTTCTCATTCTGAGGACTCCTGCATCAATTACAAGGCTAGTTAGAGTTTTACATTAATTCTACTTTAGAATTGGTCACAGGGGGCTCAGTGTCTTAGTATTGGACTGGTTTCCCAGATGCTCTCCAAACTAAGAATTTATGCCTGACTATATTCAGATTGAGATAGAGCCCCTGTGCCTCTGCTTGTTTGAGATTGCATCTCTGCCTCTGAATGGAAATCCACCACCTGTGTGGGTAGGGGTGCTTGAACTTTCCCCTAGAACCCAATTCAATTAATTTAGCACTTACATGAGCTGAGGTGATTAAGGTTAGAAAAAACCCCAAAATACTGGAAACCAAAAACATTCCTGACAAAGAATGAAAACTCAGTTACTGTCCATCCTCAAGGAGTTTGGGGATTGGAATCAGAAGGCATGTTCCGATGCATTTTCTCTACTGAATGGCTACATGGTTTTGCACAACTCATTTAACCCATCTAGGCCTGTTTCTTAGGCTGTGGAATGGGGCCAATAATATCTATTTCCTAGAGACGCTGTTAGAAGCACAAATTATATTTTATGTGGAAGTATTTTTTTGAAATCTCTAAGTGGTATAAAATAATTGTTATTTTATTTCTAAATATGCACTTTTCCACAAATTTCTAAATATGCACTATTATATTCCCTTTGCAATATATACCCTTGGCAGTAGGTTATAGAGAAATAGAATATTTAAATCTATTTTAAATTGTTTCTCATTAGACTAGTCACTAAAATTCTTCAGATCAACTTAAAACCTTTAGTAAAATGTAAAAGAATATGTTGCACAATACAATATGGTAAAATACTACAAACATTCATTCATTTTCAGGGCATACTGAACCATCAATTAGAACTTTAAAAGTTCTCCAAACTTTGGCAGATTACCAAACATTTTCCTTAGGAAAACTTAATAATGCAAGATGTGTGCCGCCACTTTTCTTACAGATGAAATGTACATCTATGTATTTATGTTAAAGAGCCAAACAAAATGTGAACTGAAAGAATTTCAGAAAGTTGCTCTCAGTGATTTTAATACCCAGCTGTTTTTGTTCAGCATCTATTCAAACTCATGTCATTTGCGAGACAATTAAAATCTAAACAACTTCGTAAGACAGTTAAATGTCTAACTCTGTGAGATACGTGAGCTTTAATATGACAAGAAGAATACTCTGGAATTCAGGGCTACTTTATTTTGAGTATGGTAAAAATATAGCAGGTTTTCTTGAGTAAATGATTACAAATAACATGTGACTTCCTGAGTCTTAGCTTTTTTTTTTTTTAACTGTTGAATTGGAGACAGTTTTAATAACTGAAACGTCCAGCATAAATGAGGGTACAAGAAAAGAAGACTCTATTGGTTAGGATATAAATTGACAGGATTATTTTGGTTGAATAATTTCACAGTATCTATTTTAAAATTTTAGTGTTTAATGCAACTGTACCCAGAAATTCTACTTCTAGGTATCTGTGCTATAGACAAAAATAGCATGAGTGCTTGAAAATATATGTACAAGGCTGTTTACCACAGCATTTCTGGTTATAGAAAAAAAAGAGGACAAATTTCCATAAATAAGGAATACTTAAATGAATTACAGTAGAGCCACATGATGAATACTACACAAACATGAAAAAGAACAAAATTGATCTGGAAGGTGGATGAGCTGCTATCTTAAGTGGAAAACACAATTAACAGAACATATTATCATGTGAGTCTTAGCTTTTGACTGACTTATGGTGAGTATATATCAGGTAATTAAGAATTTATTTTTGGTAAAATAAAGGTATAAATTCTGCAGATGGCTCTATATATTTCTTTCTATCCCTAGCCTTCCTAATTACATTAATGATGATGTTAATTATCATTATTTTTACTTCATTATTTTAGCATTGACCAATGAGTTTTTAAAATCACTTAAATATCATCCTTATTTGTTTCCATCTGTCAATCAAAAATATTTTTCTACTTTGCTGTTAAATGGGTTTCCTTTACTTGAAAAGCAGAACACCCTGTAACTGACAAGAATTTGCCATTCAGAAAAGCATCAACAGGAAACATCAGTGAAAATTCCTCAGTATAACAAGTCTTTGGCCACAATTCAGGATAGCATTTTTCTAAGGCTGCTCCCTATACGCTGCTGGAAATGTTAATGATTTCACCTCTGTACTTGTAAAAGTACTTACAATTGCCTTCACCATAGTTTAATTAGGTTTTCATCAAAGATGAACACTGAGGCACCTCTTAATATTATCTCCCTGGGGTCTAATGGCCCTGATGATTCTTTCAGACATCTGTAGCCTTACAATTTAGTTTTGACGATATCCTTTTAGTTGGAATGAGTATATTGGGCATTTGGGCAATGCCAGCTTGCAGAGAGCTGGTGGCAGATGGAATGAAATCTGCCTGGTATGCCTTCCCCTCCACATGAGCAGAGAGCCATCCATTTCCTCCATTAAGGAGTTGTCACTCAGCCCACCCAGCTGGAAGACCATTTTTGATAGCCAAGCTGGCTGATGGCAGACAATTCAGATACAAAGCACACTTTAAAAGGAGCTAAAACATCATTTGTAGGAAAATTGAAAATGCACAGCTTCCACCACAGCCAATTTTTTAATGACTGTAATATTTTAAGTGATTATTTTTGCCACTTCAGATTGCTCCTTAGAGAGGAGAGGTTTTTAAATTAAAATCTAGGCAACGCATAACAGTTGAGATATGAGGAGCAGAGGAAAGAGAAATAAGATGAATAAAATGAATTAAAATGGCATTGTTGGCAGAGCCATAAATTAGCCACTGGTTGGAAATAAAATATATTGGTATAGGAGTTTCTGGATTAAACTGGTATGTATGACTGAGTGACTAGAAATGGACTGATCTACACCCTACAAATCACTGTGTTTCCTAAGCCTTTCACCATGCTATAGCTATTATCATATAGAAATATATATATTTCCTACATCCTGGTTCAATGGTCTTTAATGGTACAGACTTTCATGCTTATAAAAAAAATAGGAAGAGAATGATTTCTCTCATGAGGCAAAATGAATTTCTGTCATTTTCCACACATTCAATTTCTAGGTAATTTAATGCCAGTTAAAAAACTGAAAACTTGGCTATAAACACAGTCCAGGTGCAGGAGGGCTGAAGTGCATTTTCTCTAGTCAACACAATAGATTCAACCACAGTGAGCAAATTTTAGGGAGCTTAAAAAGTGTTTCTTTCTCATTATTTTATGGATTCATTAAGCATTTGAATCACTTTGTACTATGATTCATAAAGATTCAATTCACGGTATATTTTGTAACAAGTGTGTAATTATTTGGCAATAGTTATGACAACTCTAAAATGGCAATAGTGACAGATTTGAATTGGAGTAATGAGAGAAAGAATAACAATGTAAAATTCCATAGGGCAGTTGTTAACCTTGTCTGTAGGGATCAACTTAACTTTCAGAGCATCTGAAGTTTTCAGACTGGCCTCCTCAAATTAAGGCCAAGAATGCCAGGCGCAACGTGGGAGGCTGCAAGATACTGAGGAACAGAAGGGCTGGGGCTTTATAATACAATGTAGTTGGCTTTGAAAATCAAAGCTGTTTGATCTTGGAGAAGCCACTTGACCTCTCTGAGCCTCTATATTTTCATCTGTGAAATGGGGCAATTGTGAGGATTAGATGAGATAGTGTTAAGTAACATGCTTATTCTAAAGACTGATGAATCTTAGGAAATCAGTAAATGCTAATTCCCTTCCTTCTTTCATCCCCTATCTTCATTCATTTATTTAAAAAACCTTACCTTAATGAGTGCCGCTATGCAAATAATTGGGCTATGTGCTGTGCTAAGTACAAAGATGATGGGTAATGTTACTATGTTTTGGATGTTCAGACAGAATAAAATAAATTTCACATTGAATAACGTATTAACTTAATTAGTGATTAAACGTGTCAGCTTCAGACCATAAACAAACAAGAAAAGGGTGCATAGTCAAGGAGGCTCTGGGGATTTGTTTGGTTATTTTTAGTAGAATTTATCGAAATTATTTGTTTCTGTGTTACTGCCACTCTTGTCATGGTGATTTGGCTCAATTCCATGTTTCACTAATGCTATTCCACATTAATTACTGTACAAATAGGCTGCATTGGGGGGAAATTGTGAAAAGCACACTACTTACGTTTAACCCTTCATCCCCAAAGTACTCTTATTAGCTTAAAATATATTCTGGCTCATTCTACAATATCATGTAGCCACCTCTTGGGGGAAACATGACAATAAGAGCAATGCAATCCAAAGTGAAGAACATCCCAAGCAAAGGGAATTTACAGAGACAGCATGCAATTAACCAAGCTGGAATCTGGCCAGAAAATCATAGGTAACATTCCGATTCTTAATGGAAAAAGACGTGGGAACATGGTCTCGCCACAAGTCTTACTGAGCTCAGGTTTATCCTCATTAGAAAGCCGGTACTCAAATCCCTCAAGTTACAGACCAGATAGTTTCCAGTACAGCGATTTGCAAAGCACATTTCTGGAAAGCATATCTGATTTCCTCCTGTTTGTCCTTACATTCTAAAAAAGGAAAATCACTGAATGGATTTTTTAAACCTTTTTCTGGGGTGCCCAATTCATGGAAGACAAGTTAGGCATTATAGTAGGCAGATACTGTTCTGCCAGGGGATTATATTCCCAAAAAGCACATTTAAAAATAAATTCTGCTTTGAATGTGATGACCCCTTTCACCATTTGTCTTTGACTTTTTTCACTAGCCTTGACTTGTGTTAAGACTACATTTTCAGGCAAATAAATTTACATTTTTTTTCATAATTTGGATATTATAACCTTTATTCTCCATTAATGATTCAACAGTTTGTGACAATAGTATTAGACAGGTGACAGCAGAATTCCAGAATGAAAGCTCCAGTTTTTATTCAGGACTGGAGATCTGCCTAGTGTCCACTGGGACAAGGAATTTGGCAAATGCATAATGTACAAGAGCTATAAGAAAATTAATAGACTCTCTTGCTCTGACTTAATTCTTCTCCTTAATGGGTTGTTGAGTCACCTGATGGCTGTTGACTTCATTAGGGCCTTTTGGTGTTTGTTCAACTAGGAAAATTGTCACTATCATTGGATATTTATCAACAGTAAATGGAGGAGAGAGGAAGCAGTCTAACCGGAAGTAGAAATACTTCTAAATTCTGTATACTTAGTTACTCCCAATCCTTGGCACACATCTGCAAAATTTAATAATTTACTTTTTAAGAAAATTTCTTTTAAATACATTCGAGCACAGCCTATTCTAAAGGACAAACCTTCACAACAGAATCTGTGACATTTAGTACTGATTTACTTCTCAACACAAGTTGACATAAAAGTGTAAAAGGAGTAATCTGGAATTCTTTGCTATCCATACAATGAACTAGGGTAATAAATAGAAAAAGATTAGCAGATACAGGCACAGAAATCAGAGTGGGAAGATTTCTTAAAAATAAAAAAATACGAGGAACAGCCCATATCTCCTAGTGATCTGCACTTAATCTGTGAGTCAACTCCAGAGTTGACAGAAGCCAGTGATTTATGCCTTTGCAAGCTGAGGGTAACCAGGCTAGCTGAGCAGATATAAACATTTATTAACAGTGAGTGAGCAATGTGTGCTCTCTCTCTTTCTCTCTCTCTCTCACACACATGCAGATATCAAGGAGTTGTGGATGATTCCTGCTTTCAAAATACAAATTTTGGCTGCCACCAAAGATGGGAGTGAACAAACAAACAAAATGAAGCAGCTGCTTGACCAATATTTACCTCCATGGCATATTGATCCATCTGGAAATTCTGCTTCATTGGGTACTATTAAAAGATGAAGAAAACAGAAAAAAACAAAAACCAAAAAATCTGCTCATAGCTCTGTCCAAATCATTTGTTCCTGGGTAGTCCTCTGAGTACTCTCCTGACCTTTGCAGCTCTTCTCTCTAAGGGTGAGTTACAGAAAGCAGGTAGCTGGAGCAGCTCCAGCTTGACCCTTTAAAATCCTACATTTAGTGTTTTTCTTTGAACTTGAAATTAAGAACATTTTCAGATTGCAGGATGTGTTTTTGAGGAATTGGGAAGAGATGACTTTGATAGATTTGTCCAGATGTTTCAAGAATGACTAAGGACAATTAAGCACTAAGTACTCAGGGCCTTCACAGACATGCAATGTTCTCCTACCACAGATATAAAACTTGGAGGATAAGGCCTTCCTCATAGTGCTGGCACCTACAGATGATTCATGAAATGTCACCATTACTACTGCTGCTGCTGCTGCTACTACTTATAATTATGGTTATTATTATTTATTATCCAGTATCCATGCTACTCAATGGAGATGGACATGAGAATCCTACCCAAGGTGAAACGTTGATTCTTGATTCTATATGTCTTAAATGGAAGGGGCCAAAACATTCATTTCCCTTAAACCTTGATGACAAAACCAAGACCGTCTGCAATGAGTTGGAGTACCAGAAGTTGCCCTGAGATTAATCATTCCCCCATTTCAGGCAGGAAGAACGTGCCTCCCACTATTAAATGTGGCAAAACACCCACAGCCAGCTGATAGAGAGCAGTGCTGTCAGGGGATGGCAGCTGTGGCAGCAACAGCCAATTCTAGCAACTGCAAATGATGGACTAACAGAGTATATTCCGTATCTTTAGAATAGACACCAGTGACACAAATAATTCTTGATTAGTTTAGAAATTGTATATAAAAGTAATTTAAAAAAAGGATGCAATATTCTGTAAAAGAAGGAAATACCATCGTAACTAATAAGGAAGGCAGGTGTTTCACTGTCAAGTGGGTTCAGGCTCCTTGCCTTGCTGAGTCCACAATGGACCTGCTGTGGAGACTGCTAATGAGGCTGGTGCTGTGCCTAGCTTTCTGACTTGCAGTTCTAGACTTATTGGCATGCAGACCCCCACCTATTTGGTTGTGAACAGAGGCCTGCTTAGGGATTCATGGGAAATAAAAAATTATGATGGTAATTAGAAGCACGATAAGAATGTGGTGCCCCTTTTCTTCCACGTGGGCAGGTTCTCTGGAAAAACACTGGAAGCTGAGTCAGGCAAGGCCATGACCTTGTAAAGAGAATGGAGGAGAAACACAGACAGCTGTCTAGGAAGAACATATTAATTCTGTAACCTCTTACAGTCCTCTTCAGCTTACCAATACAAATAAAAAAGTGCAACAAACATAAGGTCGGGTTCTACATTAAAAGCCGATACTGTTAGACATCTACTTCCTATTAATTACTAAAGAGCCAACAGATGGTAATGGCCTTCTACCAGCCCAGGGCAGATTTAAACTGGTGACCTATAATTGCAGTTCTCCAGATCACATAACTCCTTAAGTTAATTACTCCATTTGGTCTTCTATCATTCTGCCCTACTTGAGATAAACAAGGACAGGCTCAGATGAAATGAATTAAATAGTACCAAAGAAATTGAAAAAAAAAATCTCAAGAAGATAAGGAGAAATATGTACTATGAATGCCAGTGACTCATTTTTATATTTCCTATTTGACCTGCCACCCTCAAACATTATTTTCAACATCAACTGGACACTTTACATACTCACTACTCTCTATTACCTTATTTTATGAACGGTAGCACTTAAAAAATCACTTGTTGTTAATAAAGGAAACTACTATTGATATTATAATTACATGAATGTCATTTCAACTTAATTCCAGTGGAAACTATTTCTTATTTTGATTGCCAAAGTTACACCTATGGGCAATACTTGTGTCCAACCTAATCAATTTACTGCATTTGATTTTGATATTACTTTAATGACATATAAGGATGACATAATTTTTGAGTTCTGTATTTTTTCTATCGTTATCTCCTCCCATTGTAGCTATCAGCTCAATCCTTTTGCCTTTTACATATTTTTCTCCATATTCACTTCCCTGTAGAGTTTATTTGTTCTCAAAGTTTTCAGTGAAGAGGACACATACTTATTAGTCCTTTATATATGCCAGGCACTGTTCTAAGGGTTTTACATGTATCTTCTTATTTAATTATCACAACATGAGATGGATACTATTACTATCCCTGTTACAGGTGAGGACGCCAAGGAACCAAGAGGTTAAATAACTTGCCCAAAACCACATGGACAATAAACTGTGAAACCAAGATTTGAACCCAGTTAAGCCCATTTTCTTAACAGTTGTGCTATATCCAGTCCCATTCACAATATTTTTAGCTGCCTGCATGTCATCGCTGAATATAAAATTTATTTTCTTTCCCCACAAACTAGAGCTTGATATTTTTTCAGCTTTTCATTCGTTCAATTAGCACAATGTATCATGTACCAATACTGGAGATTCAAAAATGGTAGAAACAGTTCCTGAGCTTAAGAAGCTAACACGCTAAACAGGGAAACAGAAACATAACCACAAAGCAATGTTGTAAACGCTCTCATAGATGTATATTTACGGCATAACAGAATGTTGAAATGGAACTAGGTTAGTGTTGGATTTGGTTAAGGTGCCAAGAAAATAGGTAGCAACTGCTCCACATTCCAAAGAGAGGTGATGGACCAACTATAAGGACTTAGCAAAAGAGGCAGTAAAATGGCTTAGCCACTTACTCAAATTGAGAGCACACAAGCCTGAAGCTGAAGTATGTAGGCAGCTGGAAAGCAGAGACATGATTCCTTTAGAGAGGGGTGTTGGTGAACTGTGGGTCACACCCATGCCCTCGTCAGGGGAGGAGGGTACCTTCCCCTTGCCTCAAGCCTGGTGATCAGGACTTCAAGAACACCCCTTGGAAGGGATGCTCTAAAGGCTTAGACTAGTGCCCGGGGCTGCCTGGCGGGTAGCTGGGTAACAAGAGGGCTGCACTTCAAAGTAATTAACTTCTCTTCTCCCAATGATGGATTCAAGGTGAATGTTTACCATAGACTAGAATTGGGCCCATGCACACAAGAGGCAGTCTGGTTTGTCTAAGATCCTGCCCCCAAGGCCTTCCTGGAGGGGCAAGGAGCCCTTAGCAGAAAGAGGCTGAGGTCATGAGTCAGAGGCCCAGTGGCTAGGAGTGGAAGTAGACATGACCTGAGAGATGTATTGGGGAGCTACAGGTGAGAAATCCCCAGTTCTGGTGAAAAGTAGGGGCATTTCCAAAGAGCTTTTTGGTAGAACCAAGAGAGAGCCAGCTTTGATCACTTGCCAGACCAAGGGATCAATAATTCCGGCTTACAGTGTCTGCCTCTTGATTCTTCTCCTGCCTCCTGACCCAGCCCTGGATAGTTCCGAGGCTAAAACTCATGGCGGTTAGCAAGGAGGGAGAAGGAGCTGACCTCTATCTCTATCCCTACTCAGCAGACCTAAGCTGGAGGAGAGGAGAAGCTATGGGCAAAGCTTGGAGTTTGCATTATTACGGTGAACTATGTGGTATTCGTTATGGAATGGAGACTGGTGACTAAAGTGACTGATTGCTTTTTTGGTCTAACAGTAGTCTGGGGACCTGCCTTAGGTTTGTGCAAAAAGGATAGAGATTTAAAAAGCTGTCTGAGTGAATGCGAATGGTCACTAGCGAGGAAGAAAGAATGTTTTTTTGTAGCCAGTCTCCAACCTCAAGTCCTGCTTATTCAACCTCATGGTTATAGCAGCACAGAGAGGAGCCAGATGTTAACTACGCAAAACTTCACCCAGACAATGACATTTGAACTGGGCCCTGAATGATGCTGGGGAATGACTAGGCATAGAAAAAAGAAAGGTGGAAAAGCACGTCTAAGGGGGTGGGAGTGTGAAATTCTGTGTTGTGTTTGTGAGGCTGGCACACAGGGAAGCAGGAGATGAGGATGAAAAGTTAGGCTGGGCCGAGATTGGAAATCGCCTTGAATTACATGCTAGGGAGTTTGGCTTGTCTCCTCTAGGCCTACACAGGAAGCCATCAAAGGTCTTGAGTATGGAGGGTGCATGATGTAATTTCTTTTAAGGAATGACCATGTCATTTTTTTGTCAGTGGCGTCCCTTTGTATGAGCCTTGGCTCCAACATCCTTGTCACAGGAAGTCTGCTACCATGAAACTGTTGATTTCTCTTTCTTTAGTGTCCCCCTGTTCTCACTCTATTTCACCTTCCCTATAGATTACTGCAAATGCCTCCTACCTCCATATGGAAAATATTTTAATACTCCTTTCTCCTTAAGTTCCCTTTAGGTCAGCAGTGGTGGACCAGTAACTATGATTGTGAAAATAATATCAGCTGTTGTAGTGTGGAAGAAAAGGAAGCAACCAGTGCTTGGCCTGAACTTACTAAATTCTGATGTATCAACATCTGTCACCCAGAGAAAGGAATATATAGTACAAATGGAATAAAGCTGGAGTGAGATCAAGAAATATGAGAAAAACAAGAAGCTTTCAGCCTATAGCCAGAGAATGATGGTGAAGAAAATAGGCAGATAAATTAACAAATAGATGATGGGAAGAAACACAGGACCAATAGGGAGCATGTCAGTTTATATTTACTACTTGTAAGAGCAAAGTTATGTGGAGCTGAGAGTAAGAGTTCTGAAGTCGGATTCTGTATTTGAACCCTGGCTCTGCCACTGGAAAAGGGGCATTCTGGACAAGTTACTCAACACCTCCATGTTCACTTTCCACATCTGTAAAATGGGGCTAATCGAGCAAATTTTTATAGGTTTATAAAGATCAACTATATGAGATTATACATATATAATCTCACACACACATCTGGAAGAGCACGTCCCTAGAATAATAAGTGAACGATAAAAAGTAGCTGTTCAGACTTCCCAGGTGGCACAGTGGTTAAGAATCTGCCTGCCAATGCAGGGGACACGGGTTTGATCCCTGGTCTGGGAAGATCCCACATGCTGCAGAGCAACTGAGCCCCTGTGCCACAACTACTGAGCCTGCTCTCTAGAGCCCGCGAGCCTCAACTACTGAAGCCCGCATGCCTAGAGCCCATGCTTCGCAACAAGAGAAGCCACTGCAATGAGAAGCCCGCGCACCGCAACGAAGGGTAGCCCCCGCTCGCCTCAACTAGAGAAAGCCCGCGTGCAGCAATGAAGACCCAACACAGCCAAATAAATAAATAAGTAAATGAGGAAATTGTTCACGTTCAGAGCAATTAAAAAAAAAAAGTAGCTATTATTATTTAACCAAAGGGTATCCTATCTGTGCTTGGACAATTTTCCTTGAATAAACTCTACTTTGTAATGATGCACACTTTTTTGATTGCTGTTAGACTCGATCTTCAATTTAGTTAAGATGTAAACATCTTGGAGAGTTTTAATGAATATAGAAAAGATAACGTATAGGTTGAACAAACGAACACCCTCAAAACTAAAAAGTCCAAAATAAAGCAATGTTCAAAACATGTCCTATGACCAATAGGAACATCAAAATATGCCTTCTAATTGGTTGTATTTGGTTTTCATCTCAGAGGCCACCCGGTAAAGGAACAATATTTGGTGGAGAAATTGCATACAATTTAAATAAACAATTTTTATTTCTAGAACTCCAAATCACTTGGCAAAAGCAATTTTTCATGCTTAAATGTTTGAGCCAAAAAGCAAAAGGTTGGTCATGCAAATGAGTTAAAATGACAAACTCTTAGATTTTATCATTGCACTTATTTGAAATTTTAAAAAGAAATATCAGAGAGACTTCCCTGGTGGCCCAGTGGTTAAGAATCCACCTTCCAATGCAGGGGACGTGGGTTTGATCCCTGGTCGGGGAACTAAGATCCCACATGCCGTGGGGCAACTAAGCCTGCACGCCACAACTACTGAGCCTGCACGCTCTAGAGCCCGCGTACCACAACTACTGAGCCCACACGCCACAACTAGAGAGAAACCTGCACGTTGCAACGAAGAGCCCTCCTGCCACAACGAAAGATCCTGTATGGGGCAACTAAGACCCGATGCAGCCAAATAAATAAATTAATTAAAAGGGAAAAAGAAACATCAGAGAAAAGTTTCTACTTGATAGCCAAAGACCCTTGTATAAATCATTACTACAATGACTTTTTTCTTAGTAGGCCTAGGTAACTAGGCAAGTCTGAAACATGTGATTAGTAAGCTTATGAGTAAGATGAGAGACCACAAAGCAAAAGTATACTCCACACAAAGTTGTAATTTAAGTAACCATTACTATGAAGCAAAACCACACTTCATGCATTTTTATCATGGGTGGTACCAAAGTACAGTGCATTAAGGCACCAAAAAGCTAATTATATAAGTATAATGATGACTTACAAAACAAGGCATAAAAAGTACATTTATATAGTAACGGGAACTGAGACCAAATAATCACCGATGATTATCACGGGAAAAGGATGTGAATCCCAGGCCCTGAGGTCTCCATGTGTTTCCTGGGTTTCTTCTTGCCAATGTTGAACAGTGACAACAGAAATCCTTCTCTTCATCAAGTAGTAGTGGGATATGACATGGGATATCCTTACAAAGGTTCTTTTCCATACCCATATGAAAGGCATCCATGGACTCTCTTTAAAGGAACCTAAGTTTTAGAGTCTTTGTCAAAACAAATTTCCATAAGGTTTCCTGGGTGTTTTCTCATGCTGAGCAAAGATGATGCCTGTTCCTAATGCTAGTCAATTGGTGTAATTTCATCAACTTAAAATAAAACATCTAGAGTTTGATTTGTTAAGCAACAAGTTATTGTGTCAGGGGAGTTTCCTAAAAAGGTGAAGGTTTTCTAAATAATTTGGAACCATTTTGGACCATGTTTCTAGAATTCAAATAAATTATTCAAAGGAGATGAGCATTTTAGATCTTTATATTCTGCTTGGGACTCCTCCTGTGACCTCACCCCCATGCAGCACAGGATTTTTTTTGTACCAGTGAGTCACATTTTAAAAAATTCTCCAATCTGCATCTGTACTTTATTTGTATATACTGGAAACTTCAGAGAGTCCAGTTGAGGGTCTAATGGTATTTTTAAATATTGCCTAGGCACAATTTCTTACTCTACACACTCTCTGGACAGACAAGCTCATGATTTCAATTCTCATTCAAAAGGTTGATAATTGCCAATTTTGGATCTTCCTCTGAGTTTCTGATTCATACATCTAACCTCCCACCAGATGCTGCTTCTTGCCTGCCCCGCCCCCCAGGATTATCAAAATCAACATGTCCAAGGTGAATTCAGCTCCTGTAATCCCGTTCCTCTTCCTGTTTCCTGTTTCAACAAATGGCATCGTTGTTGAAACAACGATGCCCAAACCTTGTCCTTGACACCTCCCACTCCATCATCATCTCAGTCAGTCCCCAATCTTCTCCATTTCCTCCTAAAAATCTCTGAATCCATCCATATTTTCCCATCATCTCTCCCCTACTTCTGGTCAATGTGATCACCCATTGGACTACTGTTTGCAGCCTTCTATTTGGTTTTCCTGTATGCACTCTTTCCCTTCCATTCTGTCCTCCAGCCTCGAAGGGATATTTCAAAACTCAGATCTAATTATCTGACTTATTCAGAGTACTTCGGCGACTCCCCATCAACTTCAGGATAAAGTTCAAACTCTACAGCAGCTTTCAAGAGCTTTAAGGTTTCATCACTGGCCATATCTTCAGACTTTATCACAAGTCTCCACTCAAAATCTGTTAGACAACTATTTGGAACATTGTCCAAGGCCTCTGCTTTATGCTATCACCTTCCAGCCTTTATGTATGTGATTTAGGATTCTAGAAACACTATTCCTCCCTCCTGGCCAATTTGAAATTACCCTTCATTCTCTGCTTGTATCCCTATTCTCCTGGATAGTCTTCTTAATCCCTCAAGTCTGGATTTGGTACTGTATGTTGTATTTCCACAGCACTCTAAACTTTCCCAGCAAATCAACAATGATGCTACTTTGCACATGCATGTTGACATGTCTAACTCCCCCACTAAACTGACAGCCAGTGAAGGAAGAGACATATCTGCCTTTTTGTGTTTATATTCTCTAGGTTCAGCCCAGTACATGGCACCATGGATTCTCAAAAATACTTGTTAAAGGGATAAATAAATGAATGATTTTCCTTGCTTACAAGGGAAGGTAAAGTAATATTACCTGTTCTTTTAATAGTGGCTTTAGTAAAACTGTTATCTTTGTACAATTTGGTTTACTGAGCTTTAAGTTTTAGAGGAGAGGAGAAGGAACAAAAGAGAGATCAAACCTTCACTGTAGCTCCTGGGAAGAAAAGCCAGTTGCCCGTGTCTATTGGATCCAGATTATCTTCTAAAACAACTTGTCTGTGAGCTGAGTTGATGACCAGGACGTTATCTAAAGCCCAGCAGGCTTCATATACTTCACCTACTCGGAGATTTTCCTGCTTCCACTGAAACTGGACGTTCTCCCCTTTGGCGTCTTCAGGAAGGTAGAGGATATGGACGATTGTGCTGACATTGGAAGGGGCTCTGGAGAGACGAGAACTGGTGTCACAATAAAGTTCAACAGTGTCCACTTTACTTTTCTTAGAGATCTGTTTTGTTTCTTAATTAAGACTGTGGTTTTCTTATCTTAAAAATATTGTACACATTACAGATTAAATACTAACAATCCCATACCCCTTAAATCTTTTAATACATGCTGATTATTAAGATGTTCGTATTGAGTGATGAAAGTTTAAATATTAAATGTCTTAATGAGCTTTACGTTTAACACAAGGCAGGCAGTAAGCATATTCAAGCAAGCCAGTAAAGGGATAATTGAAGAGAAAATGGTGCACAACTGCCATGGCTCCTGTAAAAAATCAAAGTGTATCCAGCACAGTTTTTTGTGAATGGTAGACACTCAATCTACAACCATACACTTGGGACTTCCCTGGTGGTCCAGTGGTTAAGACTCTGTGCCTCCATTGCAGGGGGCACACGTTCGATCCCTGGTCGGTGAACTAAGATCCCGCATGCCGTGAGGCCAAAATAAATAAATAAAATAAATAAAAGTGCTTTAAAAAAATAAATAAAAATAAAACCATATATTTTTTTATGATACTGAGAAGAAAAAAAGGAGAAAAACTATAAAATTATCTTAATTTTAATTCTTATTTTGAAATTTTGCATCTATTAGAGATCATTGTATGCTGTATGTTTCATAATCAGTCTTTATGTAATAGTTATTTTATTTCTAGTAACCAGATACATTTTTGTTTTGAAAATGTCAGATTTGCCATGAGAATTAAATGCTCTCATTTTGAATTCTTTAGAATTCCATGCAGACCAGTCTTTAAAAACATGATATAATTTAACATGATTTTTATATTACATCTGTTACATCTAGGTCCTTTTGCTATATATATATATATATATATATATATATATTTTTTTTTTTTTTTTTTTTTTTTTTTTTTCGGTACGTGGGCCTCTCACTGTTGTGGCCTCTCCCGTTGCGGAGCACAGGCTCCGGACGCGCAGGCCCAACGGCCATGGCTCACGGGCCCAGCCGCTCCGCGGCATGTGGGATCTTCCCAGACCGGGGCACGAACCCGTGTCCCCTGCATCGGCAGGCGGATTCTCAACCACTGCGCCACCAGGGAAGTCCTGCTATATAATATTTTTATTAGACATTTTATTCTACTAAAGTAGAAACCTGCTACAGTAAAAATGATGGCTTTAGCCAAGATTAAAAGTAGTACTAAAATACAAACTAGTATAGGGCTTACTATAAATCAGTTTTGAAAGGACTAGAGAAAAGCCATATTTTTCACTCACCAATGAAGCACACAGAAATCCGCAGAATTGTCTGTGCAGGTTATGAATGGTGTACCTTACCTTTGGGGGTAATCAATTCCCCTTTCCTTTAAAATATTTAATGATGACTATGTTTTTAACTTCAAAAAGAATTTAAACTAATGAAGATGCTACATTTTAGTTTTAGGAAGTGATTGAAAATATGTCCACTCTGATCACTAATAGTAAATTTGCATTAAATGAGTATGATAGTTTGGTGCCTGGACTAAAATTGAAAGTCTCATTTAGTGAAAAATAAATGGAATCAACTGAGTGTGATCTTTATATCTTGTAATTAAATGTGTACACTCACTATTTGCCATATCAAAAGCGTGTGGCTGTTTTTCAGCAAGAAACGGCACTACAATTTATCTAAACTAGGGTGTATAACTATTAGAGAAAAAATGGAGGCATGAGTAAAACTTCCAATACTTATGCTGCTTTGCTTAAAGCCATTTATATAAATCAGTATTTAATATGAATGCATTTTCATAATAACTACTAGAAATTAGAAGGAAGAACAAAATGCTCTGTTATAAAATTGGCAAGTGGCACAGCATGTCAGAGCTTGGCTTGTACCAGGTGTCTATAAATAATATCTTATCCTGCCACAGAGGGAGACAATCTATTAAAATCCATGAGTTAGAATCATTTTTCTCAGTTTTTGGTTAGACTAGAGCTTGAACGTGTGAGACTTTTATTTTTATTTGAAATACTACTAGAAACTTTGGACAGATTGGTTTAATATTAAAGACTAAGAACCTAATATTTATTCTTCTCCCCCAAATAAATCACAATTCTTTCAATATGGAAAAATGGTAAGGAAAATAGCGTGAGAAAAGAAAACTCACAGAACTGATGGAAAATGTTCTACGTGAGTCATGCTAATTTAAGAACTAAACTGATAAGAATAACCACTTAATAAAATTTCAAGGTATTTTTTCCTTTAAATACCTCACCATACCTGAAATCAAGCACCCATTTTGAATTTTATTTTATGATTTAAACTACACAGAAATAGTTAACATAGTTTGAGTTTTGCTAAATGTAATCAAATATTTTCAACCTGAATGAACTTCTCCCTCTTTAAGCATCAACCTAATTTTCTTTTTTCAAAGGGATTTTTTTTAAATAAAGAAAATGTAATAAATGATTACAAGTCGCATCACAATTATGATAACAGAATTTTAGAACTGGCCTTAGGGAAGTTAGAAGGAAAATGACAGAACTAGAGATTGGATCCAAAAGGCTATTAACTCATTATCATCACAGACTGGAAGGAATTTAGGTGGTAATCTGATATATTCCTAGGCCTATAAACCAGGCCACAGCCAGGCCACCTAAAGAGATGGGTGGTGATGTTATTTTGGGGAGAATTCCATCAGAAAGGTTAGTATCTCAAATGTACTTTTACCAAAAATAAATAGTTTGTTATAGCTACTACTGACAGTGTTAAGTATTGAATGGAAAATGACACTTTTAACAACCTTGTTCAAACAGAGCAGGTAATAATATGTGCATCAATGTAATTCAACATAATTAACAACCAGAGTACTTTTAACCATGAGGAATAAAGCCAGTGGTAGAATGAAGGTAAACAGGGAAGCAGAAATCCACCTACGTCAAAATTTATGAAGATACTTTAAATGACAACAAACCTAATTTTCTCAAGCTGAATCCAGTCCACAGTATTGTTCTTGGCATATGACACAATGATGCAAGGGTCTGAATAACTAAAGCGACATGAACCTGAACCTGTAAATAGCAATAACAATAAATTTCAAAGTTAATACAGTGTAATTACATATTATCCTTCCTGATAAATACGCTAGATAATTTTCTAACCACGTAGATAGTTATCTGATCATTTCCCCATTCTTCTAACTATGCTAAAATTTCTTGTAATCTGTTCTGATAAACATTATTTGATAAATAATTTTAAGAGTTGAAAAGAGGTAAAAAAGGTAAATTTCAGGTCTCTTTAGAAATACATGAACTTCTAAATTAAATTTCAATATAAGCGTTCAGTTCTATACCAAGAAATATCTAAATATTATAGAATGATTAATATGGATCTTACAAGTTAATATCAATAATGATTTCATTTAATGGCATGTGAGTCATTCAGCTGTATGAAGAATAAAAATAGCATTCTTCTTCTGTGTGTGTGTTATTTAAATGATGAGGCAGTATGTGAGGAACTAAAATACTGTAAAGTAAATTCAAGTACTAAATGAATGAGAGCTATTAGAGATATGATTGATATTATTCTACTATAGCCCAACATTAAAGATTTAAAAGAGAGACGTTATGTCCCATTGTGGATATCCGGTCATTGTTTTTCACTATCATTTTCAATACTGGAGATATGACTACCAAAGAAAGTTTTAAAACTCTGATAAGAATTTGTTTTTACATGTTCATTGAATACATACAAGAAAGCACAATTTGACTGTAATATCAAAGATCTTCATAGATCCCGAAACCAGCCATGAAACATAAGCCAGGAGTTTATTGTAACTCAATAGCAGGGTTTTTTATACTATATTAAAAACAAATGAACCAAAATAAAAAGAAATAGGGCAATTTATTTTTAACTCTCATCCATCTGCTAGAGGAGCCCTGGTTTCAGCAAATGGCATCTGTTGATGGTTTTTACATTTGTAGTACTCAGGAGTTCCAAGCTTTAATCAAACTCATTTATTTTATTTCAGTGGTGTTTAGTACAACACCAGTTAGTGTGCAATTGCCAAAGTTGGCAGTGTGCTAAAAAGGCCAAACAGCCGTTTTCCTAGATTTATTCGCACAGCTAAGATGTAGATGGAAGCGCATGAGAGAAGGCTACTGAAAGGAAAGTTCCACAGCAACCCTGAGCTCAAACAGAAACCTACTTTATGCCATTTTGATCATTGCTAAGTTCCACCTTTCTTAAGCAGCTGCTTAAAATAAATATCAAACTGTGGCGCCGGAAATGGAAACAGCCAGGATTATGTGAGACAAACTTCAACACCAAGAAATATGAGGTCTGGCAGACAATCTGTCTTTTCAAAAGACAGTTCAAACTGGCCTAAAGAATGTAAATGGTATTTATGTGCTTCCTTCGTGTTTTATACACCATAAGTACCTAAAAGCAAATGTATAAGGTGAATCCCAAAAAAGGAAGGGATAGAACAAATGATAACCAAAAAATGTTCCTTACAGAAGCAATTCGGTGGAAATTATTTACAAATTGAAAAAAGAGAAGGAAAGCTGATAAACATGAAAATAAAAATGTGTCTAAATATGACCCTGATGACCAATATGACCCCTTTCCTGTCTATTTTCTTATGTTACCATCTCAGTGTTGCGAGAATAAGTTTACTATGCACCCATAAAACAAAAAAGGTACCTGGCCGGTGACTCACTTTTCCTTAGTCATTAAACTCTTTTGTACCTCAACTATTAATATCTTCTGAACTCATCTCCTCCTCACTATTGTCAATGGACTCTCAGTAGCTCTTGCCAAAACTTTTTAATAATGATTAGCTGGTCTCCCTGTCTTCAGCCTTACATGTCCTCACCCAGCCCCACTCTTGCCAGTGCTCTTCCTACAAGTGAACTGAATTGTTACCTCCCTGCTTATAATCCTTCAACAATTTTTCAGTCCCTTCAGGAGAAAGCAGTACTTCTACCCCAGTGAGATAAAGGTGCACAGTTTCTAGAGATCAAATGTGTACCCTGGAAAACAGAACTAGCCCAGGGTTCCCATGTGAAAAGATAGCTCAAAAGCCACAGGGACTCCCAACAAAGGAGTGGACAACAAGAAGACCAGGACTGAGGTGTGCGGTACGAATGGACAGCCAGAGGAGAGGTACTGCCCATGCCAAGGGAACTTCCCCTCGTGGAAGAAGCGCCACCCAAGAGAACCAGTTGGCTTTGGATAGCTGCCTCCCTCTGGGAGCACTCCCCTTCAAACTACCATCCCAAATGGTGCCAAGCCAGTGAATAAATGATTCTCCATGCCCACTCCTAATACAGCTGTTCCACACAGACTGGATGAATTTCTTCTTCACATAAGCCCTTCTGAATTGCAGCCCCACTGTCACATAGACTTCTGTCAACAGAATAAGATTTCCCCTTGCCCAGGTTGACAACGGTTGCTTGACTCTGTCTGTGATAAAGGGAGGAAAGAGTTAATTTACGTCCACGTGCCCACATGCCTAAGGCCACCCCCAACTCCCTGCCCCCAGATCTGGTGGTGCAGAGCTATCACATACCTCAAAGCACCTCTGATGCAGTGACGAGACAATAATGAGCAGGTGCCACCTACAACAGGTACTTCTTTCTTTCCCCTCTTAAATCGAAGATGTTTAATTGCCAAAGCTGATATTTAACACCAGAAAGGAAAGACAAACCCAAGTGAAAAATGCAAAATATCCTCTCACTTGCAGATCCATTTTCTCTCCTTCAGGTCACTTCCAATGTAATTGTAATCCTTCACTCTAAAGTAGTAATTTTGCAAGGATTTAAACAATTGCTGAAGGAGGGAAGATACTTTAGAACCATGGTTATAAAAGTATGGCCTGAGAACCATGATGAACTTACACAGGTCTAAAAATTCAAACTCTTTCTTTGGTTCTTACCGACAAATGAGGAAATTCCATATATTTTCATTTTGACCCACATCAAGGATACAAGTAGCCTACAAAGTGATTAAGGGTTCCTAAAGTTTGATACTCATAGATAAAACTGATGAACTTCTAGAACTTACTGAGGACCCCCATCTAACAGTCTAGGATATCTGGCTCCAGTGTAGAGCTACAAACACCAGGATTACTGCAATATCCCCAGTTTGGGGGAGGACAGGATATTTTGTGTTAAAGGTACCTCATGAATGTTGTTTCCAGTTGGTCTTGGTTGTCAATTCTTGATTTTAAATTGACAAATAAATTGATAAATGATAAAGATAAACCTACATGAATTTACTGTAACTGTCATTTACATTATTATTGATTATTTAGTCAACCCCACAGTACATAACGATGGATACTTTTTTCAGCAGCATTTCTGGCCTATTATTGTCTTACAGTTTGTCCTATGGCTTAAGACATATATGCACTGCAATATAACTACAAGCCATCTCTACTCTTCTGCGAAAGGAGATATCTACATAATGCCTTGAAACTACCTTGCAACAAAACCACCTTTCATTGATGATGTCCTGAATCTGTGCTATTGAATTTGTGCCTATGAATTTATGCTATTTTAATAACTTGCTCTACATTATCAAATTATGTATAAAAATACTGGGTTATTTTTTAAATTTTTGGAATTTTAACATACAATCCTATGTCTAAGTTCCTTTTTATTAGGTTAACAATGCACCATGTATAGTTAAGAAAAACAGAGACCCAGACAGCCCTCATCCTTTCAACCACTGCACCAGTGTTTTCTGCCTTCCTCCTGTTATACTGGATGAAGTGTTTCTGTTCTTACCAATGGTGAACCTTCTCATGTGGTCTAGATCCCATCTTCTCTTGTTCTTTAAGATTTCCCCTCTTTCTCTTGTATCACCAATTTCTGCCAATGAGTTTCCTGGATCATTCCTATTGTCATACAAACATCATAGAAACATACAAAGCATCTCCCATCTTAAAAAAGTTTTTTTTGATGTCACATCCCTAACTTCTGTTCCTTCCAATCCTGTTTTTGTTTCTCTTTACAGCAAGACTTCTCAAAAGGGCTGTCCAGTGATTGCCTCCACTTTGTCACATCCTCCGATTCCCTTTCCCTTCCACCCCGAAACTGCTCTTGGTTAGGTGTCTGGGGAGTCCGTGTTGCCAGATCAACAGATCATTTCCCCATATTCAGGTTACTTGACTTCTCAGCAGGATTTGTCACAGTGCATCCCTCCTTTTTTCTTGAATACTTTCTTCTACCACCTTCTTGATTTTTCTCCTGCTTCACTGACTGCCGCCTCTCAGTCTCTTTTGTTGCCCTTTTCCTTCTTGATCTCAAATTGTTTTGGTAGCTTTCTCTTATCTACATTGCCTCCTTTTACTTTGAAGCTTTAAATAATATCTATAACAGATAATACCCAGAATTATATTTTCCATGAGATCCACACTTATAGATCCAACTGCTACTCACCATCTCTAATGGACAACTCAGACTCTTTAAGTCAAAATTAGAATTATTGGTTTTCCACCCCCCAAATATCTAGGATACCCTTTTCATTTCAAATGACACCACCCCAGATGCTCAAACAAAGCACCAGGTGTCATCTTTGGTTCCTCCCTTTGCTTCATTGCCCACTTCCAACCCATCAGCCTGGGAGTTCTGACTCCAAAATATTGTTCAGCTTCTATTCCTCTCTACTGCTACCACCTTAGTCAAGTCAGGGTCATGTCTTGGTGGTTTTCTTACTCCCTTTTTTATCCTCCTATAATCCATTCTCCACACAGCAGTAAGAGGTCTTTCAGAAACAGAGGAATCTTTTTAATTGTTTTAGCGATCATGTCATTCATTCGTGGCTTAACATCCTCTCAAGGCTTCTCAGCCCATTAGGAATAAAAGGTTGAGCTCCCTCCGTGACGTAGAGCTTCCCTTGTACCATTCTTCTCGTTTACTGTGTTCCAGACACTGTGGACTTTCTTTCTCCTCCCTGAACACTCCATCTCAGGGCTTCCATGCCCCTTCTCTCTGCCTACAACTACACTGATTATGTCAATTTCCTCGTACTCTATTCTCTCCTCATTCCATTCATATCTTTCCCCACAGACCACCCCTTGGCTGGGTCCATCTTCTCTCTTGGGGTTCTGTGCAAACATCACCTCCTCAAAGAAGCCTTCCCTGCGCATTCAATGTAAACACCTCCATCTCCCAGGGTCCAATCATCCTCCATCTTATCACTCCATTTTAAGTTATTCATAGTACTTATCACTGTCTAAATTTACCTGTTTATTTACTTGTTCACTTGATCGTTGTTCATCTCCTGTTAGAATGCAAGCTCCACTGAAGGAGGAACGTGTTTGTCTTGTTTACTACTTGTGTCCTTGGTACCCAGAATAGTGAGTGGTGCACAACAGAAGCTCAATAAACTCTGGCTGGATCATAAATAAGTTTGCTGTAATTTCTCCATTTCTTTGTTTTTGCTGTGTTATATTTATACTAGAAAGGGGAACTATAACCGTAGATCAATGGGACTTAAGGACTTTCGATTTGCCTGAGTTGGGTCAAAGTGAAAAGGCATCTGAGAGCCGTGCTGTAGAATATCTGGGCTGTATGTATCCTTACCACAGATTAACTTTGGTACTGTTATATAGTCAACAGGGCAATAATTCCCCCATGTTAATTAGAAACTGCCCTTAGATGACTTAGATGGTTACATAATCCAGTCTGCTTTTAGAATAAAAATATCAGAGACAGATTACATGAGTAATTATGGTACATTTTTGTCAGCCAGATAAAGTAATGTGAGGAATAATGATAGCCAGATGAATTATTTTACTTATTAGTAAAGTCATAATGGCCCAGCATAATTAAAAATAAGCAATTTGCAAAGTCATACAAAGTACTCAAAAGCCACATAGAATACCATCCCCAAGGCACATGTTCTGACCTCTACATCAGGAATCATTTTCTACTGCATTAAAAAAAAAAGAAAGTTTCTCGAATGTAATGTCTTCTTTTTTTGCGGTACACGGGCCTTTCACTGTTGTGGCCTCTCCCCTTGCGGAGCACAGGCTCCGGATGCGCAGGCTCAGTGGCCATGGCTCACGGGCCTAGCTGCTCCGCGGTGTGTGGGATCTTCCTGGACCGGGACACAAACCCGTGTCCCCTGCATCAGTAGGCGGACTCTCAACCACTGCGCCACCAGGGAAGCCCGAATGTAATGTCTTCTTAATAGTAAGACATTATCTAGTCCTTTCAAGTTGATTTATTTTGTGTCTGTTTGAATATTTAACTAGATTAACACACTGTTCTAAGGAAGAAAACCCACTTTTATGTCTAGGAAGAAACCTAATAAAATTGTAACCTTATAGAAAAATGTTACTCTAAATTGTAATGTTATAAAATCTTTGATGATAGGTACATCTTATCGTCATATAACCTTATCATCACATAGCCTTAAATAGATCTTAATCTTTCTCATCTAAAGGAATTCTATATGATAATAAATTCAATGCTTGTTAGTATTACTGATAATTCTATATAATTTTTTAAACTTCAGTTTTTAGAGTAAAATTCCCTCTGATATAAGTTATCTTCCAGAGAGAAAGTATGTGTAGGGCTTAGGAGAGTGAATGGTGGGGGCAGGCTGCCAGGTTTGCAATCTGGGCTCTGACACTTTTTAGCTGTATGACCTTGGACAAGTCGCTTATCTTTCCTGTGTCTAGTTTCTACATTTGTTAAATGTGAATAATAATAGCAATCACTTCACAGAACTGTTGTGAAGATTAAGGCGTTAACACATAAAAAGTGCCTAGAAAACAAATCTTGGTCCACGTTAAGAGATTTCAGGGGCTTCCCTGGTGGCACAGTGGTTGAGAGTCTGCCCGCCAATGCAGGGGACATGGGTTTGAGCCCTGGTCTGGGAAGATCCCACATACAGTGGAGCAACTAGGCCCGTGAGCCACAACTACTGAGCCTGCGCGTCTGGAGCTTGTGCTCCACAACGAGAGGCCGTGATAGTGAGAGGCCCGCGCACTGCAATGAGAAGTGGCCCCCAGTTGCTGCAACTAGAGAAAGCCCTCGCACAGAAACGAAGACCCAACACAGCCATAAATAAATAAAAAAAAATTTTTTTTAAAAGGCAAAATTCCTTTAAAAAAAAAAAAGATTTCAGGTATGATTCAGTATTTTTGTTTCATTTCATAAATTCATTTACCCCAGAAAAAGGAGCAAATACTTGTTTATGGGCTAAATATTAAGTTGAATTACTGCTTAACAAAGAACTTATGGCACATTTTTCCCCCCATCGATTCTTTGGTTTGGGGCTGTTTTCCAGCTCTTTGATGGAAACGCTGTAAGTTCAACCTGGAGATGAAAACTGAGACCCAAGTGAGTAATCTACCTGTTTGTTAGCATCACTGTAAATGTGTTAGAAGGGAAGAAAGTTGTCTACTTGATAAGAAAAAGAAGGCCCTTTGGGATCAGTATAATGAAATATACTTTATAAGGTCTTTACAATTGCTAGAGCGGAAATTTGATTTTGCAGTTCCTAGCATCCAAAGAAAACAGAAAATCTGATCTAAGTTTTAGTAGTATCCACAGAGAAAAAAAAATTCTAGTAACTCAAGAGAGCAATTAAGGTTTCTATGAGCAGAGAGGTACTACTCTGTGCATGTCCACTTTCTAGGTAAGGGCACGGAGGCAAAGAGAGGTTAAGCGATTTACTCTAGACCCAAATGGGACTCAGAATTGGGTAGACCAGAACCCATGCCTTCAACTACTTCACTATACTCCTTCTGGTGCATAAAGCACACTTAAAAAAAAACAGACAAACAGTGCTTCATTTTCACATGGTCAGAACATGTTGGGACAGGCTTTTGTGCTTCTGCTTCTACTCAGGCTCCTGACTTGAGCCAGATGGTCCTTTTTGGGTAAAACCTAAAGGACTGAACCACCTCTAGCCTCAATATCAGGTTTACTCGGGCATCACTTTCTCTGCAGGTTCCCTGCCCATTCCCCTCCTTTCCCTACCCCCGTGGCCAGTCACCCAAATCTGCGCACCCTCCTCCTGCAAATTTATTGAATCTATGCCTTTATTTTACCTTCACCACCACCTCCTGAGACCATCTCTCACCCAGATCAGTGTGATAACCTCCTATCTGGGCACTCAGAACAAACACAAAAGGTATTGTAAAGAACATTTTTTTGTCATTTGCTTTAAAAATCTATAGAAAGGCATTTAAAAGAGATTTTAAAGAATAGTTGTATTCCAAAGAAGTAAATCCTAACACCTCCCAACTCAGAAAATTTTAACTATGTGGAAAGCATTAACCTGATATAATATTACAGTCAGGATTAAATTTAAGATAACAGTATAATCCACATTTGTATCAACGCATTCCATAATATCTTGTAAATCTGTTTCTGAAATAATCATTTTACTATAAGGAAACAATTAATATTTACAAATGTAAAACAGTGCCTAGTACTTCTTATTTAAAAATAAAGAAATAAGAAGAATGGTAAAGCTTATTTCTAAAAGGTTGCTTTCTTTCACTGTTAGAGAGACTCATCACTATGATTCTAAGAAATATTTTTTTGTAATCTCGGTTTGATCTTTGAACCACTTATTCAATTTAAAATTGCAACTAAAATTGGTATCAACTTTTACCCCCCCGGGTTCTATTTAAATAGTATCATCCCTAGTATAATTTGGAAAACAATAGGTAAGTAACTTTCCACTTTTTTTATAGGGAGTCAGGCCAAGATGATCAATCCAGTCAATCAATCAATCAATGAGTCAACCAATTATTAAAAATATTTCTTATTTCTGAGGTACTCAGAAGCCTATTTATTTTCTCGTGATTCAGTCCCACTTCCCTTGACTTTGGCTGTCATTCAGGAAAAACTAGGAAATGTATACACTTTGAATAGCCTTTCCCACTTAAGAAGTAAAATATCATTTAGAACTGACATTTACATAAGCTGTGTGGTGATCCGTTAGCAGCCCACATGCCTCTTAGTTGGCCGTTCCCTCTGCTGGGCTACCTCTCCGACACAATTCAAGCCTTTGATCAATGGTTACATCCTCAGTGGCTGCCCCCTGGCTGCCTCCAACAAAATGCTACTCCTCATTTGATGACCCTTGATTAATTTTCTTCATTGCATTCATTATTCCCTGACATTCATTTGTTTGATATTCATCAGCATGTCAGCCCTATCAGGGCAAAGATTTCGTTTTGTGAATCCTGTCTCCCCAGTGCCTTGAGAGCTACTTCACACAGAATAGGAGCTCAGTGAATAGTTGTTGAATGAACGAACGAATGAATGAATGAATGCAATTTAGGAAGCACTTTAAACTCTAGGAAGAAAGTCTTTTGGAAATGCAATGATACCATTATTATTATTGTTGTTGTTACTGGCTCTTTTGTAGCATTTCTTTTCAGCAGGATAAGGAGATGGAGATGATTTATAGCCTCTGTCCACCAGCACAGAGACTGTCACTCTTCTGGGAAAGCTAGAGGGGCAGCACATTTGTTCTCCAATGCTGAGAATTGTTAGGGTAACAACACTGCATGGTTTGGCTGATGCTGCTTTTCTGTTCCTCTACTTAATATCTTTCTCTGATGGCAAAACAGGCCACAAGTATAAATTAGCTACAATTGGATGAATAAATGTATCAAAGGCAACTACTGTGATATTTCTTGTGGGGCCCCCCTGAACTAAAACAGACAACATCATAACCATATTTTCAGACAAAATGTATTCCTGGTTAACTCATAGTTCACTCTTGTCACATTTAAGAGATCATGAAGATGTACACTCTCACTTTACAAACAAGTTGTCAGGGGTTCACACAGGCTCCAACACTTCCCCAAAGTTACACGACAAGGCCAGTTGGCAGAGAAAGGACGATATGGCCCGACTCCCAATCCAGTGTTCTTTTCCCTTCCCCATTTATATCAACAACAAAAGTTGTTTATCAACAAAAATGAGTCACAGAGACATGGAAATATTCTCAATGAAAAAATACATGGCTTAAAATATCTACATTGAAAAATTTTTTTTCTTATTTTGCATTAATGACTATTATTTACAGGGAATCAGAAGACTAGGTGGAGCAGTGTATGGAAATCTCCATGATTCCTACGTATGACTACTGAGATAGGCAAAAGTAATAGAATATTAAATAAAGGGAAGGTGATAGGATGTGATTGGTATTTGGAAGGGAAGTTGAGGCTTTCCCATGAAAGAAGTGTGAAAATGACAATAAGTTTATTATAAGAATGCAAACACATCTTTATCAGTATAACATCTATAAATATAATGCTCCATTCTAACATGTTAGTGTAGACAGTGGACAGGGCAGACAGAAGTGGATTTACCATGAAGCTCATGGAGCTTAAGCTTCAGGGCTCTGCACTTGGATGAGCACCTTCCAAGGCCCTGGGAGGAACTCTAGCCATGTGTTCACATGACCATGTTTTACAACATTTGCAACCAATTGAGACTGCTGCCTCCTTTCTTGACTACTGCCTTACCATGTTACCTTCATGCCAGGTGGTGTTGAAGTGGCCATGGCAGCTTTGGGGATCCATTTAAGGGGAAGTTGAGTTGGAGATATGTTATGTGTGTGTGATACAGTTACATAGTTACGCAGGTCACTTCTATTCCATAGTGCAGTCATCCTCAGCGTAGAAAGAGCTTCTAGGAACATGCCTACCACCCACTGTGATGAAGTACCTATGTCATCATGACTCAAGAACAGTGGTAATAAACTGTTCAGTGAGTGACATCAATTCAGAGTTGCTAAGATTGGTCACTGTGCACGAGAAGTCAAAATGCCCTGCAGTCTTGTAGTTCATACATGAAAGAAATTAAGACAGAGATTTTTACAATTTGCTAATGATCCTAAAGACGTACATGATATATCAGTAAGGAATTGTGAAGGTAAGATGTTAAATAAATGAAAAAAAAAAAACCTCTGATCCACCAAGCTAGAGGCAGAATTATTTTTCTAGTCGCTAAATAAAAATATTATAGAATTGTCATATGCAGAGGCAGTTTAAGAATATGCACCCAAAAGTTGTAAGAAAAGAGTATTTCAGGTAGTTAACAAAGACGTTATGTTATATTTTTGGATTTTGTGATGCTTGTGGTATTGTCAACTTCTAAAGATTTGTAATTTGTTGTGATTTCTTTTCTCACTCTAAATAAATATTCACATTTGTACCTAATTTTGAATGTGTAATTTTGTATTCTTTTCCTTAAAGACAACCTAGCCCTCACCCAAATTGTGTAAGGTTCAAACATGGACCCACAAAACCTAGACCCACCCCTGTACAGAGCATGCCCTGAAGCGTGTTCCTGCACATTTCACCAATGTCTTAACTCACACGGGAGCACCAAGGTCTAGATTACATGGTTCACTTTCCACTTTGCTTAACATGGCACATTCCAGTGACAAATGTATTGTAATGCAGGACAACAATAAAAAGAGAATGAGAAGATATGGTTCTTGAAACTATTTTCCTTCTCTATTACTTCAGGCAGATCTGGCTCAATTAAAATATTCTTAAAAGGAAACTATCACATTACAACTAGATTAGGATGGATGAAATGACTTGTAAGTAATTGTTTGCTTACATAAGAAACATGCCATTCATTTTTGGACTGTGTTGGAGACCACCTGAGTGAACCTCAGGAGCTCAACAAAAGCCAGTGAGAACCTGTACCTTCCAGGATTTACTAAGTGGAGTGTTTCTGTGCAGTGCTGGCTGAGAGGCTCTTAAAGGGCTGTTAGGGTTTATAATGCCAAGAATACACAAGCACGTGAACAAGTACCAATTATGTGCTAATCAATGAAGCCCATATTAAGCACACTGAAAACCTGTTCATTGTGCAGTAGCCCATTAACCATAATGTACATGTCTGGAGGAGATGCTAGGGAACTTCCTAGAGACAGCAAATTCCCAAAATTCACAAATAAACTTCTTCCTTTCTTCTCATCTCTCTTGGGTGGTTGCCATAAAAATAAACAACTTAAAAAATAGCTTGATTTAGTATAAAATCAAGACTACTTAAAAAATAGATATATTAGTCATTTATTCTATTAAGAATTCAAGAGTTACTCCCTTTCTCAAAATAACAGTCATACAAGTCCATAATCCCTTAAGGTAAGATAAACTTCAGGATCCAAATTACTTACTTATTTACTTAATTTACAGATTTCAGAAAGGTAACATGGTAAATATACCATATGTTATGCAACATCCCCAGCAAGGTCTGAGGCAATACCCTATAATGAAACATATTAATATTTCTACAGTGAAATACATGAAGATTCACGTAAGTAGTATAAATAAAGATTATAAATAGCCTTAAATCATTTCAAGTCAGGTTTGGCTGCCAAATGAATTCAGGTCATGGGAGGCTTTGCCATTGCATAACTATTAAAAAAAAAGGTTTGTGGTTTTTCCGAGAGTTTTTGTATTGTAATATGGAATTACAGATTAGGAATTGTGAGCCTGTGTCTCCAGTAGCCCTCTCTATTTCTTTATTTCTTTTTACTTTTATAGTAAAAGGATAAATCAATTGGTTTTAGTCTCCTAAGCCCAGGGTAGTTTTATTCTTATTTGGTTATGCCCTTCTTCACAAAGCCCCAGACTTTTCAAAGTAAATCAGAACAGAAACAATAGAAGGAGCTACTGCCTCTTGGGGGTTCGGTAGTGGTTGCCGGGAGCAGGCTCTTTCCTCAAAGCTCTGCCTGAAAAACAAGCTGCCTTTTTAAATGTGGCACAGGGCCACAGAAGGAGAGAAGTGATCTCGCAGAATTTATAGATGGGGAAAAGCACTGCCAGGAATCATGCCTCTAGATAGTGGAGCGGGACCCATAAATACTGAAGGCTCGAGGAGTGTCTGGACAGAGCCCTGCTGAGGATTCTTGCAACCCAAGCGCTGCTGCTGCCATTCCTCAAAACGCAGACCTCAGAGACAAGCAGGGTGCCCAGAGCTGCATGGAAACAACAGCATTTGATATAGAAAGATCATGAAGTGATGAAATTGATGTAATCAGGCTACTTAGAACTCCCTGCTAGGACTGGAGCAAATCTTAGCAGATTCAACCCATCCTTTCATCTTTTCAAGGTAGATAAATGGAGGACAGGGCCATTAACTAGAGGTTGTAGTGAATGGAAAGAGAGAAAGAGATGAATGGGGAACTTTTAGAGAAGCTTTTAAAAGCCAGACACTGTCACTCCCAGGGGATGTTACATGTTACTGTAGGCTAAGGCATTCAAAAAAGGGACTTGCCTCATTCTATATAGTGAAAAATGTGATGAGCAACATGAAGATATTGGTATAATAAGCAGTTCTGGCAATTATCTATATTTTTTTCCCCCAGAGAGATTTTTAAGGACAGTACTACTCACTACGGAGAAAAGGCTCATTGTATCCACAAGCACTGAGAAACACAGTAAAAGCTTATTTGCCACCGGGCAATTCTTCTTCTAAGTAATTCTGCCACAAGCAAGTCATGGACCGTTACACAGATGATCAATATTTTGATAGTTGCACAAACTTCTGCTCAAACATTTCACTGGAGGCAGCTGTGCATGTTTATTTTCCAGTAACAACAATGATGTAGAACAATGATTATACTATACTTAGGTTTTTATTTCCTTCATTTCTAAGTCTTCCAGAAAAATCCTAAGGGCGTTAGCTCTCCCAGCCCATGGCATCAAAACAACCTACCATAAGTAGAGCAAAATCTTTGTAATACGGCCAGTCTAGAAGAAGTACTACCTAATGCACGGGACCTAAATTGTGACTGCCGGTTTTAAGCAGATAATGCTGTAATTTCCAGGATAACCAGTTTTATATATTTCTTAGTTTTCATGTTTGTTTTATTCCTCTCCTAGTAGAAGAACCTAAACTTTTATGTACCTGTTCATACTATTTTGCAATGTGGCACATCTGTATAAATCTGTTTCATTAGCTTATACATTTTGTAAAAACTGTAAGCAAGTTTGTCCTTCAGCAGTGAGTTAGCTTCTTGCCTGGTTTGCCCTTTGAAGCCAGTTGTTTTGGTTACTTATTACCTTCATGGACCTCAGGTATCCACAGAGTACTTGGATACTGTTCTTGGCTGAGCACCAGTCTCCCTGGCTCCTCTGAGGCATTCTAGTAGCTGCTGTCCCCACATCTAACCCTGCCCACACATCCTGCCATGCAGCACTGCTTCAGGCTCTCATAAAATACAGGCTCAATTCGCCTGGCCTGGGCCTGCACAGAGACAGCAGCTCATGCCTTGATGAAGTTCAGAGACTGTAGCCAAAGGGGAAGCAGTCTGATTTGTGGGTAAGAGGCAGGGAAGGAAAAAATGGTTACTGTATCGGATAATGCTTTGTGGCAGCCCAGGCGGGACGCATCCTGGGGCTTCTCAGTCCCAAATGACAGGGATGGGAATTGTGACTGAAAGGAGCCCACAGATATTACTTTAATTAAGAATAGTTCCATTCCACACAAGAGGAAATTCTCAAATTACTCTTGGATCTGTCAAGAGCAAGTGAATTCAATTTTGGTAAAATATGATGACCGAAGTTGAGATAAATCATTATTTTATTAATAGAAATTGTCGGTTTAGAGAAATCAACATGTCCAAAATCTTCGGCTGCCCCAAAAGATCAATTAAGCAATTATTTGAATATGAAAATCCAGAATTTATGTCTATAAATCTGTTTTGCCCACCAAAAAAATACCTTTGGGGGGAATTAAGCATATTTTTAAATGAAGAAACATATTTCAAGGATAGTGTTGCAAAAAGGACCATTATATGAAAGTAAAATTTCCATTTTAAGCATCTACTAAAAACTGATATTAAGGATTAAGAGAGGTCAAATAAAGTAACAGTAAAAGAAATCCTAACAAATATTCTATATTTATGCTATACACAGGCTAAAAACACGCTACCTTGAATGAAACTCAAAAAACCTCTCTCATAAAATATAGAAAAAGAGCCAGGTTTTAAAAGCAACTCTTCTTCCCCTTATGCTTTATATTTATTTTTAAAATGAGGCTACTAGTAATAATTTTTGTTTTGACTGACTTTATTAGTAAACAGGCTATTAGATCTGCAAGCCTTTCCTTCTGAATAAATGTGACAGTATGTGATTTATTGTACTTAATATTTTGCTCCTTAGTCACTTCCTTGGCTGAAATTCCCAAACCTCATTAGGTGACTTCTTTCGGTTTACGGCAGACGGACAATGACCACAGGATATAAAATGAACAGCTGTCCTCCTCCCCTTTGTACCTTTCTCCCTTTCATTCCTATTCCCCATTCCCTCACTTCAAAAATATTTGTATTTTTTCCTTTTTCCTGCCACTCCTATAAGAGAGAAAGGGACCAATTCCCTCCTGGTTTATGGAACGCCATGACATTTCCAACCAATTTCAGGTGCCCAGCCCTTTGCAAGTTCCCTCCCAAGTCCACAACATAGAGGTTTCATCAGATCTTATGTTGAGAAAAACACAAGGAAGACAAATGCAAAATGTGTCAGGCTTTGCCAGGTTCCCTGCTGAGCAGCCCTCCTTCCCTGGGGTGGAGGCCATAAACCAAGCCCTGGTGCTCAGGCCTGGCTCATTTTCTAGGAGGATTGATCCCCACCTTTGGCAGCAGGTGCTAAATAACATCCCTCTCCACCCCCAGCAATCTGGAGACTCAGCATTACCACCCTTGTTGCAGTTCGGGCTTTGACCTTGGTCTCAAGGTCTTAGAATGGCCACTGCCTTATCTCCCTGAAGGGAGCCATCGCTCTAACCTTCCTTGTGATGCTGAATCTCTGGGGCAGTACCACACCTGCTCTTGTCAGTCTCCCTCCCGAATGATAAAGTCCTGCCTTTGGATCTCCCT
The DNA here is from genome assembly GCF_949987515.2 of Delphinus delphis. Taxonomy (NCBI): domain Eukaryota; kingdom Metazoa; phylum Chordata; class Mammalia; order Artiodactyla; family Delphinidae; genus Delphinus; species Delphinus delphis. Next base: position 20,991,832 of record NC_082691.1, on the reverse strand, counting down.
CTTTCCTGGACTTTCCAACAGGCTTCCCTCTCACCCTCCTCTGTGGTCTGCACCCCTCCGTTTCTTCTCCCACATGGACTTCCCCTCCCCCACCTCCACCTATTTGATAATAAACTTCTGGAAGGCTGGGCAGTTTCTTAGATTTTGCTTTCCCTACAGTGGATGTATTCACATCCTAAAGATCTGTGATAAAAGAATCCTTGATCAAGAGTCCTTGATTGATAAGAAAGTGAAAACTGCTGGCTCAGACCAGGTTTTAATATTGCCCATGGATTTCATTCAGCACGCCCCCTTGCCTCAGCAGTCAAGAAGGGTCTAGTATTGAGCACCAACATGGAACCTCACTAAATCTCTTTCCTAACCTAAGAATAGAATTCAATTCAGTTCATATTTATTTAGTTCTAGTCGTGAGTAAAATTCTGCCCTAAATACAAAGAGGGATCCTTGTACCCTCCTTAGTCCTCACGGAACATTTAAGCTATAAAGGGTGAAAGTGGATGTGCATAAATGACCAGAGTATATAAATCAATGCAGAGTGAAGTAGGCATCACAAAGTAAATACAGAGGAAGTAGGGGTTCAGATATAGGAGGATGTGGCAATGAGATGAGTTTTCATGGAGGAAAGACCATTTAATCTATATCAATGATCAATTGCTTCTCATCCTATTGTTCACTGTTTTATCCCTTCTACTAGAACAGCCTTCAATAAATATTAGTGAAACATAGTTATGAATGAATTATTAATATTTATTTTTAAGCCTCATCAAGATGAGTGACAATGAAATAAATATTTCAAAAGAGAAAGGGTACAGTATCTTTCAAACTGTATTTTAATTCACGTAAAGACAACTCTTTAGTTATCAGTTTCAATAATGCAAAGACATAATTAATCTCAACAGTCTTTGCCAGAACCTTATACTTAGTAGCATCTTACAATATTTCAGAATATTCCCCTTTATCACGTAAGATAGGACTTAAGAACTTGGGGTGAGGTGGATTTGAAAAATATATAAAGTTCATATAAAGTGGTCTTTTAAATATACATTCCCTAAAAAGGTCAACTGCAGGATGAAGAAGAAGGATAACCTGAATTAAAATCAGTTCCAAACTTTAATTATTAAATAGATAACCCAGAAGTGTTCCATATATAAATATTTCAATTTTTGTGTTAATATAGATTCCTGAAGATCTAAAAATCAAGTAATAAACAAATCTTATTTTAATATCTTTTATATCCAAGAATCTTAAACTCAAATAAAACATGTATTTAACCTTAAAAAAGCACATGTGTTAAGCTAATTTTACCATTAAAATTTTCTAAACTTCTGTTTTTATTTATGTATGTTTTGAGCTCAAGTCACCAGAGATTTTTTTAGCCTCATACTCAGAGATTCCCGTGTTTTCAAAAGAGTTTTTCATGACTTCATAATAAATTCCCCAAGGTCTTACTTACTTACCAAGGAAAGTGACTCTTAAAAAAAAAGGAGAGTCTGATTTAGAAATATATCTCAGGATATTCACAACAATTCCTACCAAGATATAAGAGGGCTCAATTTCTCCTCCTTCTGAATTAGCTGTTCCAAGAGTTGAGGGACAGTTTCTCTACTGAATCAAGTTCTAAGTAATTAAGATGTTTGTGAATCAGGCTTGAGGGAAAAACTTCCCTCATGCTAAATGCAATATAATACCTCTTATAAGTGGCATTTATTCATTACATCTATTTGAGAAAGATCTCTTTTCTTTTACAAAGCAATCTTCCAATTCAGCAATGAATACCTCTAACTTTGTAATTTTCTGGTTTTTATTTTTCAAAATACAAAATGAGTAGCTCTCATTTATCTCAGAGACTCGGTAGCATGTACAGCACAAAGGAGAATAATTCAGGCCTAAGAACATTTTCATATCTTAATCTGTAAATGTAAAACATTTATGATATAATGCCTTTCCTCTGCTTGAGGTGATTAAAAACAAACAAAAAAGCAGTGAAAAAAAACCAAATAAACAAAACTACACAGGACTTCCCTAGCGGTCCAGTGGTTAAGACTCCACGCTTCCAATGCAGAGGGCCCGGGTTCGATTCCTGGTCAGGGAACTAAGATCCCACATACCGCAACTAAGGGCGTGCACCACAACTACTGAGCCTGCGCACTCTAGAGCCTGTGCGCCACAACTAGAGAAGCCCATGTACCTCAATGAAGACCCAGTGCAGCCAAAATAAATAAATAAAAAACACACACAAAACCCAAAATCTTTAGGATATTTATAAGTAAAACCAAAGAAAAAAGATACTAACTCTATAAATTATGAACAAATAAAAGATTCTAGCTAGTTCAATAATAGCAAACTGATAAACACATGGATATGTATTTTCATCTACTGGCTTCACTAAAAGCATAGTTTATTGGTGATTCTCTGTTTCCTTCTGGGTCACCTTTTCCATTGACTGAGGTCCTCAGATCACCTCCCCCAAATTTCTTGGCGTGAAATGTCTGCATCATACCAATTTAGCACTTGGCTACATAATATTACAGATGTCTCTGTAATAGTTACTTGTCATTCAGGCAAGAAATATTTATGAGCATCTACTAATTTTGAGTCCCTAGGCTAGGGGCTGAGAATAGCATGATGGACAAGACAGATTTACCTCCTATAGCAAACCGTTCTTCATAATGTATGTTTTTAAATGCTTTACTTTCAATCCCCATTTAGCCAATGGATTCTATTAATCTGAAAAAAAGAGCTGGGCTAAACTGAACAAGCATATTACTTGGCAATTTCTTGTTGAGTGAATCAATGCAGATTTACATTAAGGAAGGGACAAATCCATTCTTAACACAACTGATCTTTCTTAAGGAAGATCACACACACATTAAGAATTAATTTCATTATATTTCTTTATTGCTCAAGAGAGAAAGAGGTCCTTTTTCCGACCTCTATTTCCTTCTTAAAACTCCCAGCTGATGCAGATTAGCTCTTCAGATGGACACAAATGTTGTGACATTTCTCACAGCCACCCCAGGCGGTCCTCCTGCTCTAGGAGAGCACTCACGTTCCCATTTTAAGCCTTGCTTATGTCACTCTACCTCCTTAACTGGAAAAACTTTGTCCTTTCCACTGACTCATGCTGTTGACTTTCAGGGATTCTCCTCTCTAAGAAGCCTTCCTGTATTGCTCTACTCTGCAGGACCTAACACCACGGGGACGTGTACACATGTCCATCTATGTTTATAACAGTCTGGCAATTCTCTAGACGTTTCATGCTCCATATGCATCCAGAGGCTTCTACCACACACTGAACACTGTGAAAATGTTGTTTTCTCACTTTTTTGTCTTTCCATAGTTAACGTTGGCTCATAAAAGCCTAACCAGACAACAAATAGTCAGTGAAATTTTGTTAGGTGCATAATGGATCCAAAGCACTACCAGCACTTCCCTTGGACCGAGGACCCTGCCTGGGAAAACAGAGTTTGGAGGCATCTGTAAAATAGTGGTTTACAAGGGCATCTTCTCAAACTTTTCTTCCTGTCCCAGAGGAAATCTAAAGGAAATGGGTAAATGCCCCTAAGCTTACAACCATAAATTCTACAACTTGAATCTAATGAATCAAGTGAGGATTGTAGCAGATCGATGCCTCAGCACAGAAATGGATATGAAATCCTTCACTGGAATGGAAAAATGAAAAGTTGTTCTAAGAATATTTTAGGACATCTTTCAAGATGATTTAGCTGTTGATAACCTGGTACATTTCAACTTGCAGAACTGTGTTTTCAGGATGCTTTAACTTTAAAATTCATTGGGTTAAGATAGTCTGTATATTTATGTGTGTGTGTGTGTGTGTGTGTGTGTGTGTGTGTGTGTGTGTGTGTGTATTTAGAAAGAGTTGGGATAGCATTGGTGCTAAACATTGGCATGATAGAGTTTATTTGAGACACTCCTTAGTAATTCAAGACATTTCTATATGGACTATCTTGGATAACGCTTGTGATGAAATTAAAATGTTTATAAGAGCAATATAAAAATATCAAGACAATAATTTATTCAATTGTGGTTATATAGCCATAATTATGAACATACTTATCACTGAGGCCATAAATAATGACAGAATCCCCTAGAAAATGGTCTATATTACATCTGAATCATCATGATATACAATGAACATTTAACATCCCAGAGGACCCCTTAAGGAGTGACTCTAAATCTGACCATATTTAACCACACTATTTGAATAGATTTGGAAAGTTCCACAAGACACAAATAAATATAAATGTTGAACTGTCTATACACAGTGGGTTTTTTTATAACACACTTAATATAATGGTTGAAGAGAATATGAATTCAGTGGCTACTTGGCTGCGATTGCTACTTTGGTTATTGTGGGGCTTGTGAAGCTCAGGATGAATATACACAATTATGACGTTTCTGGAATTTGTGTATGTGCCCCAGTCTAGTCCTCACACCACACATACAAACAGAAGAATACTACTCCAAGCATTCATCATGAGATACACAGAACCATTTCTGGAAAGTTCTGCCCGCTATGCCTATTTACCATACAACACCATACAGCTCATGGTGTGCCACTACATTGTTTCTCAGCCACTTTAATACTTCTTAGTTCCCAAGAATTTTTATTCTCAAAATGCAGTAAGCAAATTCCCCAATGAAGTCGCTAGGCAGTAAATTATAATTTCTTTAAGTAAATATTTTGTTTCATTCCCAAACAATGACATGTTAAAATTTCACTTTTTATTCTAAACCTCCCACTCAAAAAAGATTTCTAAGTGTACTTGTTAGTTATAAACTTGACATAGCTATCTATCTATCCATCCATCCACCTTTTTGCAACTCCCTGATTCAGTTACTCTTCCAGTCTTCTAACCTGGTATTCAAATCCATGCTTTGTATAATACAAGCAACTCTCTGGCTCACTGAGCTGCAGCCCTCTGGCTTGTGGGGAAATCAAGGATTCTTGCTAAGTCACATTTTTGGGTCTAGTCTCAAGCCCCTGGGCATGGTGCTTGCTCTGGGTTTTGGGTCTCAGGCACCAAACCTTACATTCTCTGATAAACACACCTTCTTGGTCCTCTTTCATCAGCTCTATTGTTGATGGTAGGGTGCTGTTGAAAGGTGGGGAAATGAATCTATGCCAGCTCCACAGTATACTCTTTACTATTTACAAAAATAGAATTTTTTTTTCCTTTAAGGAAGGATAATTTAATTGGTGCTGGATCTCTGCTACCATGACTAAAATTTAAATATAGTAGAATTGTGAGGCATATATTTTAAAGAGGATTCTTTTGTGTTCTTTAATTGCATAAAGATATTATCTGAAATTAATATTCAAATATATACTCAGAATACAGATAAATAAAAAATCTAGCTTATATTTTATATTAATAGCATAATGAATTTAAACACATTTGTTCTGGTTAAGAACCTCTAAGTTACACTAGCCCGTCATGCTAGAGTTTTAAAAATCTGTTTTTGTAGCACCACAACTTTTTAAAAATGAGCTTTTTTTCTGATTATAGAAGTGTTACACGCTCATTATAGAAAATTTAGGATACACTTGTTAATAGATCAAAATTTAGGATACACTTGTTAAGAGATCAAAGAAAATCGTCTTTACCAAAAAAACGCATTATTTTGTTTTTGCCAATGCTTTTCTTATGACCACATATGGACTTCTGAATAGTTTGTAAATTGTTATAGGTAATGCTATCAATGTTAGAAGAAGAGTCCAAACCGTAGTCAGGGAGGTTCGCATTTTTACTTACAGAAGCTGAAAGGAGGCAACCTGAGGAAAAAGTGACAACTACAATGCATGACTTGAAGAAAATTGTTCTTAGGCACAATCAACCACAGTGGCTGTGAGAGCACTGATTTGCAGTTAGGACTAGAAGGCTAGTGAGGGAAACAGTCCTTTCGCTAACGGGGGATGCCCAAAGATATGAGGGTGAAGACAGTGGAAAGTGGAGGATGCTGTCTCAGGGGCATGGCTGCTAGCAGTCCTCATGTCATGGGGAGAGGCCAGGAGGTTTCCATGTTATGAGACCAAGACCAATAAACTAGCCCCCATCTAGAAGGCAACATCTTTCTTTACCTAGAACATTCCCTTTGGAAACTTGTGTTATTTATTAATATACACCTTTGAAAATTCAAGTGGAAAATAATATAATAGACAGCAAAACTATAAACACTTGATCAAAAGATACCTGATTTTACTGAATGCTTTGGGTAGAAATTTTTAGCTCTAATACAAAGGCACTTAAAAGAAATACTGCCAGATACAGTCATTTTAAAATTATCTGTGTCTGAATTAAACATAGATTATTTATGTCAAGCATGAAGCCTTAATTGGTTTCTCTGAACCACCAATGATTATCTTTTTCACTGCCATTCAGTAAGAATGCAGGAAATTCAACAGATTTCAATCTTAATCTGAGGAAAACATTACTAGTAAGGTAATTCTGTATAATATAAAAACCCAATACATTCAAAATCCACATGTAAATACCTTTAAGATGTTTCAGATTATTTGGATTATTTTTAAATACCCCTTGCTGCCAGAGAGAAGTGAGAACAGGATGTAGCATTTACAATTTTTTTATTTCACTTCAAAAATGTTTTAAATTATTTACTGCAGTGTTAAGACTTACTCTCCTCTAAATCTAAAAGTATTTGGCACCATAATCCTGCTTATACACTATGATTAAACAAACACTTCCAAGTTAAATTGCTTAACTGCTAAAATACTTACCAATGGAAAACTGGAGGACAGAAGCTGTTGTTGTATTAAGGCCTGTGGTAATCTAGAAAAAGGAATATAACAAAATAAGACAAGATAGAAAGAGAGGAGGAGAAAGAGCAGAAGATTCAGGAGGAGGGAGAGTGTAAAGGATAGAAAGGAACCATAAACAGAGGTTACGTTTATCCAGCGGTTAGCTTACTTCTATCGACATGTCAGAACACAGATGTATTTCTCTGTGAGATCCTCACTTAGGCACTGCTGGTACATTTCTCAGGGTCCTATCGAAAACTCTTTTTTAGTATAATTTACCAGGCACGTAACACAGTCCCCTCCACTCACCCCACCACCTCCTCTCTGTCCTCATCAACAGACCTGGGGCCCAAGAGAATATCATAAAAAGTGACCAAACAAAAATTGGGACCAAAATTAAGAGCAAATGAGAAGAGTAAGAACGTTTTGAAAAATAAATAGAATTACAACAGGTAGAAGGTGCAGGATATCTTTGGGGGAAGATGAAAATGTTATAAAATTGATTGTGGTAATGGTTGCATAACTTTGTGAATAAAGTAAAAACCTTGAACTGTATACTTTAAATGAATGAATTGTAGAATATGAGGATTATTTCTCAATAAAACTGTTACTCCCCCAAAAGTAATCAAATTATAGGCCTAGAAATACTCTTCCAACACATTTCTATTATTTTCCCTTAGTTTCATGAAGAAGTATGCCTAAATAGTTTTCCCCCTTTTAAAAAAAGGAATGGTACCTTATTTAATTTTAAATAAATTAAAATTTTAAAAATATTTATTTATTAATTAATTCTTTTGTTCATTCATTCATTCTTTCTATGGAGTGGTGACTTTGACCCATACCAGCTTAAGTAAGATGGGAAATAAGGTTCTCATTTTCAATGACTCTTTTGTTGGGTTTCTGACCCCATAAGGTAAGGTATGGGATGCCTCCCATGACTGCACCTTATAAAACAAAAAGTGTATAACTGTGTTTTCAACATGGCAGAAGCAGTAGACTTCTTAAATGTCATAATAACATCCTTAGACTTGTCCCTGCACTGTGTTAGCCCCCATGTGATGGAGCCCACAATGCAGAAGAGTCAAGAGATACCCAGTTCATGAATCGCCATGGGAATTCGTGGACAAACAGTGAGCCAGTCTCTTGAAGTGCTAGAATTCAGCTGAGATGTGAATATCAAAAAGTTGAATTGCACTTCCCATTTCTACAGCACAATTTGGAAACATGACTGAGCATGTGTTTTAAATATGTGGCTTTAAAGTTCATGAAGAAGCAGAAAAGGTAATAGAGGGGAGGGCAAGACAGCCCATTTTGTAAGTTGTCTAGATATCAGTATAGGTATCAGCTCCTAATTGATTTTAACCATAGCAAAAATCACTAGTGTCAGGATGTCAGGTAAAATTCTCTATTGAAATCTCTCATTATCACAAAATATTTAAGAGAAAGCTGGCCCACCATGCTCGGAACTGTTTCCTACTTCCTTCCTCTCACCAGAGTCGTTAGGGAAAAATGCACTAATAGAATTTTCTTTAAACAACAAAAATACTAGCTCCTTTTCAAGATTCCTTTAGAAAAGGTTAGCAGACATTTGGTGCTGTCCAAAATGCCCAAAAGACATTTGGTCCACTACAAAAAGTCCTTGATATTTGGTCCTGTCCAAAGCAATTTGATGTGGACCAAACAAGCTCATGGATGTTTTGGATAGATCAAACTTCAAGGACCCTTTCGTGTGGACCAAATGTCTTATGAACCAAATGTCTCATGGATGTTTTAGACAGAACCAAATGTCCTGCGAAGTTAAAAGAAATCTGTTTTTTTTCCCTCATAACTTTTAAAGTAAGTTCAACTACTTATCCTCGTGGGTGTTCCACTTGGAAATTTTGATCTTAAAGTCCAAAGAGGCACATGGAAATTTTAAAAATTTTTCACAAAATTGAATGAATGCTCTTTTCCCCCTCTGATTTTATGTAACTGAGTAGATTCGCAGATGAGTTATGAAACACTCCTGAATATAAGTTCTTTGAAACAATGGTATGGTATTATATAAGTTAAAAGCACCACGGCTATTGTTATTGCTAGTGAATTAAACAGACCAGAGCGTCTTTGATACTTATGCTGGGGGTGTAATAAATGATGCTTTTGTCACCTGGGTGATCAAGTTTCACAGCCGTGACCTCTGCTAGCAAACAGTAAATCACTTGAAATAGTGCCAAATTTCAATTACATGTGCTAACTGAGGGTGACCCTAGACTTCGATTAGTCATTGATTCCACACTTTTTTCTTCACCGGGGAAGCGAAGGACTGTTGACTCCCATTCTTTTACCTTTACCCATTTAGTTTATGAGTAACACTGTCAGCTACGAGAAAGAACAGGAAAGATGAAGAGAAAAAAAAAAATGAAGCATTGCCTATAAAACCTATTCACCTATATTCACATTTGAGTATTATATTTATTATTCTTGAGTTCAAATATATGATTTCAGTCTGCAAAGTTATTAAGTCTTTACATGGGACATTCTGAAAACTAAAGGACCTCTTACAGAGATTTTGATAAATATTACAGCGACTATGAATGTCTGAGAGAGAACTTTTTCCCTACCAAATCTCACTGCTCTTAAATTATCAAATCAACTCTAAATTATAGAAAATTATAGAAAATTAATATGCTGACTAAATGAATCTGAATAATTCACTGCAGGCTGAGGCTGTTCATTCTATACTTCTTCGCTGCAAATTTTCACTGAGTTTAATCCTGTTTTAGCCCAAGCTCCTCCTTGTAACTAAAATGCATTTGCAAATATGAGAGAATAATTGAGCAAATATTTTATTTTTAAAAAATGAAGAGTACCATGACTACTTTTGTTTTAAGCTCTGAGAGAGCACATTTTCTCTTAAAGGAGTGGGTAAATGAATTCCTCATTACCTTCATTTCAGACTAGCAAAATGAATCAAGTTAGGTGCCACCCCCTGAAATATGGAGACTTCCCTGAAGTAGTGAAACGTGTGAGGGCTGCACAGCAGAGCAGCAGTGGAAACTGAAATGCGTGGTGTGCCCATGTGTAAGCAGGTACCACCTCTCACTGGCTCTGAGTTTTATTGAAATGAAATAGCCATTTGACTAAATTCACAAAATGGAAATGCTCTTTTAGGCATTTTAAAAAATAAAGCATTAACCTACTAAGGTTCTTTACCTGTGGTCGGTGGTTCTTTGTTTCACAACTTCAGTAAGAATTGGATTTATGAAAAATTTTAAAGGATATTTTTTTAAAAAGTGATGTTTGGGGCTGATAACTTTCATCAGTTCTCACACACAACTGTTTTAACTGGATTCAGTTTTGAAGTGCCGTGCAAATATTTGAATTTTAGTGGACAACAGCATGTTTACTGACCACTGAATTCATCACTTTTCTTTCGATTGATCTTTCTCTTGTAAACACAACTTGGGTACAATATACATTTCTGCTCCTGGGACGCCAATATGGTATAAAAATTATTGGAAATTAGAAGTTGCCAGTGTGTAAAATGTAGATGTCATCCTTATCTTTGTTAATGTATCTTCATTCTATTCCCTTTGACTCTACAACACAATTCATCCTAGGAAAATACTTATGACGAAATATAAATCTGTGTATGTTTTTTCCTTTCTTGGATAAAGAAAATTATTTTGAATATTTTCCTTTTTAGTCGAAAGGCTGATCTCACATTAATTATATAACACAATTCAAAACTAGCCCACTGGGTGTATAAACTCTAATGCTAAATAAACTGGGATACAATGAAACCTTCAGGATTAAATATATTACATGGGATCAAATAAACTAGATACTTCAGTTTCTATGCTACAGAAATATGAATTCTGGTATTATATTCTTAGATATGTTTATTTCTTATTAATCAGAAACAAAAAAGAATTTACCAAGCATTTCCAGAAATATTACTGAATGGGTGAACATTCTAAAATAGGCATTTATTCTAAGCTTGATTAACTATGACAAAAGTTTAATTTTGTTTTAAGGTTTATAGATAATTAATTCAGTCATGGTACATTATTTAAGATGTACTAGCAAATCTATTTTTTCAAGGAGAATTTCACTACAGAGTCACATTTATCTGCAGGAATGTTATAATATCTTGTTAAGAGTTGAATTATGAGCACCTATTATTTTAATTTGCATCCAATTAACTCTGTTTGTGTTCTAATTTCAACTAAAAACTCTTCAATTTATCAATGTTCTGAAGCTTGTATGTTTAATAAATTAAATTTATTTATTGCCATGAAAGGAGTATTCAAGCAGCATAAAATAAGAACCATGTTATAAAAACTAATTGACTTTCACAATTTGATAACTAAATCTTATTTTAATTACCTAGCAAGGTTTTTTCCTCCTTTTTACTGTGGAAGCCAGTCTTTTGGCCACTTTTTAAATTAATGAATTGGAAACATAACGTGTGGTGGAGGGGTGAAAAACACAACTTTGTTACTAAAAGTTCCATCATAAGGAAGATGTAGGACAAAAAAGGAGAGGCATTGAAACTCAAGTCAAAAAGCAGAAAAGCAAAGCAAAAGAGATGTTGCGAAAAGAAAATTAGATGCAAAGAAACTGAGCTAGAAGTACAACACAACAATTGCTTTTATATCCTTTTTCAAGAATGTGAAATGAAGGTAGTCTTGGTGCCAGAAAGAAGTAGCAAGTGACAACAAAAGGCTCACTAGCCACATGCTGATGGCTAGTGGTTTTATTGCTTTCAATTTAGAATGCTCATGTTTCATTTTACATATGATCCAAGGACTTACCTTTGGCAAGCAAAATCTAATCATCTAAATTGAAGTAACCTACTACTGAACAATTTGGCATAAACCAAAATTTTTAAAAAACTGGTTTATTCAGTGTGCTCTTTCATTTCAAAAAAATTCATTAAAGTTCCTAGGTGGTTAGGAAACAAAGTATAAAAATAATGTGATAAAATTGCTCATCTAATATTTTTGGCTTGCAAGGAGAAAATAAGAAGTGTAAAAGTAAAGTTTTATACAAGAACTTATAAAGACACAAATTATTTAGCTATGATATATATATATGTGTGTCATATATATATGTCATGCCTGTCATACCCATATTTTTAAAAAGGCATATAATCACAATGATGCACTATCTTTAATGAGATCCATTGATGCTGCCAGTTTTATGACTGTATTCTTTATTTTTTACATTTGAAAATAAATTAGAAAATCACTGCTCCTAATTTTGAGATATTTGCAATAGGACTCATAAATAATACTGCAAATTTTCATATGAACTGGAATTGGGTAGGAAAACCTTTTGTTGGCAAAAAGTTCAGTAAAGACTGTATTTGGAATAATGTACATAAATAGCACATACTTACCAATTCTCTTGGACCATATGGCTCACAGAAGGTGACAGCATTGCCATGCATAATTGCACCACACTGTTCTCCAGTCTCACAGTTGTTACATTCAACCCTGTGGGAACACAGAACACAACCTCAGGCTGTGAACTAAGTAGCACAATGTGGTTTATCACTCAGGTAAAGAAAGATGTAATAGTTGTTGTTATTCAGTTGAAATCAACATTTCAAGGAAGATAATGGTATTTTGTATTGTGACATGTTAAAGAAACATAAAAACAGAAGGATTTGAACTTCAATCCCAATTCTTTCAGTTACTCGTAATTGTGGGTAAGTTACTTAACCTCCCAAAGTTTCAGTTTTCTCATCTGTAAAATGAGGAAAATAATATGGACCTAAATATCACATAGTTATCATGAGGATTAAATGAGAGAGTGTACATAAAACACAGAGTACAGAATCAATCTCACAGTAGGCACTTAATGGCCACTGGTATTATTATCAATCATTACATAATATACTATGCCCAATACAAGTATTTTGCTAATATGAAAGATAAGCAAAGTAATATACACTTATATAATGAACTAAAACCATATATCTCTGAAATCAAAAGGTGTTTTACAAATTTTAAACCTTTTTCTTTTGAGTTATGATTAATGTCAATGTTTAAAATAACTGTCCTTAAATAGATTTGCATGTCTATGAAATATACTATGTAAAAAATAATGGAATCAGATTGTACTTAATCCACATAGTAATATGAAATAAACACAAATTCTAATTCAAGCAAATTTTGGAGACTGAGTTAATGTTAACCTTGTAAATAATTTAATTAGTTGCTTTATTATTATAGAGTGAAGTGGCTAATAAAACCTTAGAACAGAATCTCAAAAATAAATATATTCATGTCTTCAGTATAAATTGATAATATGAATATTCTGGATTTGACTTTGCATATTTACAATAACATTGACAATGATTTGCATCATGATACTTCAACCTAGAATCATTACATGTACAAAGAAAGAATTATGTTTCCTCAGTCTGAACCTCAAAGCACATGAGAGCTGTATTTCATGCAGAAAGGACATTTTCAAAGACTCACATTCTAGGTGCCAAACATTATTGAAAGGGCACCATGCCCTTTGTTTTTGAAGATCATTGTACCAGGCCCTTTTAGCTGTTTGCTAATCTCAGAGAAAAAAGGGAGCAGGAAGCCCTATTCAAATAGGAAGAAGACAAAAGTGTGAAAAGATACCAGGTAGCCCATAAAGCCAAGAGGCAGAAGCACAATAAGTAAGTAAAAACGTGGCCAAAAAATCGAGGTATTTCCTATATGTGTATTGCATGGAATAAATTATTCTAATCTTTTGAGCTGTGTTCCTATACAAAGGCGATCAACAATGTCAAGAAGCTTTGCTTTTTTAAGAATAAACAGAGAACAACTTCTGATATAGAATTTTTAAAGGTAGTATCTCAAATCTTAGTAGGAGATTTAAATCTTCTCTTGATTACTGTGAAGCAAGATTCTAATAACATGTCCTTGACATTAGAAGAGGCATAGTAGTAGCTTCATAAAGGCAACAAATATGTCTCTTGTTCACCATTTTATGCCTGGCATGCTGTATTCCATAAATATTTGTTGAATGAGTGAATAAATATAAGGCAACTTCATAAGCAGAACTATTATTAGGGCCTGAGATCTAAAGCACTTCAAATAGAACCTGGCATACGTCAAATAGAGCAAGCATGATGTAAGCGTTAGCATAAGTGTTAGCTATTATTATTATTATGGATTTCTACCATTGTCATCCAGAACAGGTATATTAGTTTTTTCCCCCCACAGGGAACCTACTATATGAACTTCTTACTACTATTTTTCTATTCTTAAAACTACACATTGGGGCTTTCCTGGTGGCGCAGTGGTTGAGAGTCTGCCTGCCAATGCAGGGGACACGGGTTCGTGCCCCGGTACGGAAAGATCCCACATGCTGCGGAGCGGCTGGGCCCGTGAGCCATGGCCGCTGAGGCTGTGCATCCGGAACCTGTGCTCCGCAACGGGAGAGGCCCGCGTACCAAAAAAAAAAAAAAACTACACAATTTTTCCCAAGGAGTGTGATTATGATAAAAGTACAGAGAAGTAGCACTGAACTTATAGTATGCTTCTTACTTATTGATAGATGAGGATTATTTGGCCTCCAAGGCATTGTGAAATGGCTCAAAAGAAATATAAGCTTTGACAGAGAGAAATTAAAAGATTGTTCAACCCTCACAATGACTATCTGCCATTTTCCTCCAGTGATTCTAAACTAAAAGCATCATTGTTGATGTGAAGTCCAAGGTCTGATATTTGAATCCTCATAGCAATCATTCTCTCTATAAATATTGATCAGCACTCCCCAAATCAACTGTATATCAGAAAAACTGTATCTGTATAAATACATGTATTACAAGTCTCCATCACCTACAGTTTTGATTAAATAGGATTCATGTGCAGCCTAGGCATCTGTATATTGTTTAAAGGTGATTCTAGCATAGGTAGCCTACAGCCTGGCACTCGGGAACCAGTGAATGGACCACAGATGTTTGATGTGTTTGGAGAACCCCTTCTATTTTGTGGAATAACAGGAGTTAAAAAAACAATAAACACAAGAAAAAGGAAATCAGATACAGCTTTGTCCCCACTTGGCTCAAAAACCCCTCTGGACCTTTCTTTGTTGTGCTGCATAGCTCCAGAAACTTAAAATAAAATTACAAAGGCACTGGTACCCTGTTGAAACTTAAAGATTCAGAATTACCAGCTATTATTCACTAAGTTTTTGCTACCTGGAGGTACAATGGCTTCATCAAGGATTGATGAAACAAATCCGTTAGCTTCTTGTCAAGGTCTTTTAAATGTCCTTTGCTTGAATTTCTCACAGTATGTCTGGGTTTGTCAACATAATTTATTTTGAAAGCACATCCCTCTGGGTGGTCAAATCCAACCCACTCTTAGATGCCAATGGTATTATTTATTCATTTATCATTCATTAATTCATTCTTACAATTAACAACCATATGTTGAGAACCTATAGGCAATATGATGAGCTTTAGTGGTACAAAGACCAAAACAAAAACAGTATTATTTTCTTCCAGGAGTTTATACTCCAGAAGGAAAGGCAGGGAAACAAGCACACAATTAAAATATAGGGTGCCAACGCAATGATAGCTATTTACTGCATCCTATTATGTGCCAGATATTCTAAAGCCTATCTGAATCTTTCAACTTCTCTATAAGATAGTTTTCAGTGTCCTCGTTTTACTAATAAGAAAACTGAGCTCCAAAGAAGTTAAGCATTTGCTCGAATCCTACAGCTGTAAAGTTGACAGACTGGCAATCTGGACCCAGGACTTGCTAATTCCAACACCCATCACGTTTTCCATAGCTCTTCACTCCTTATAACAGGAGTACGTGCTGGCTGTGATGGTACCTAACTTAGACTAAGGAAGTAAGGGAGAGCTTCCAAAGGAGGTGGTCCCAGAACTGGTCCTGAATGAGAAATAGGAGTTAGTCAAAGAAGAAAGGTGATGGTGTCATAGGGCACAAGGAATGCAGAGATTATGATACAAGTAAAACTGCTACTTCAGTGTGTTAGTGTGCCTGGAACCACACTGGTACATGAAGAGGGTGGCAAAGGATGGGGTTGGAAAGTGGCAGCCAGTTCATGGAAGGTGTCATGCGCCATTTACCAAGTGATAGATACTGCACTAGGAACTCTACAAACAATGCCTCAATTAATTCATATATCCCGCCTTTATTTTTATCCACATTTAGAGGATGCTAAAACTGAGATTTAGAGACATTAAATGATTGTCCAAGGTTACACAGATTGAAAATTATAGAACTGGGATTCAAACTCCCACTATTCTGCTTCCAAAGTCATGATACGATCCAACTTTTAGGAAAATTACTCTAACAAATAATGGATTAGCGGTAGAAAAGACTGGACTGTTGATATAACACAAGTAGGACACAATAGTGCCTTGAAATAAGGTGGAGATGAAGAAAAGAGTATCACTTTTTAATAGAAACATAATATGATCCACATATGTAATTTTCAACTTTCTAATGGCTACAGTAAAAATAAAAAAGGATAGGTGAAATTAAGTTTAATAATATGGTTTATTTAACCCAGTATACTCAAATTATATTTTAACATGTAATTATACAAAATTATTAATGATATAGTTTACATTCTTTTTTCATAAAAAGTCTTCAAATTATGGGGTGTATTTACACTTACAGCACATCTCAATTCAGACTAACCACAGTTCAGGTGATTAATAGCTGCATGTGACTAGTGGCTACCATACTGGACAGCTCAACTCTAGGGAATTACAGGGCTTGGAAACTGACTGCTCTTCTGGTTATGCTGACAACTGGAGATGACCAGCTGACAATGATTATATGTATTTGAACTTCAGGGAAAGGAGATCAGCACTGACAGGACAATTTAAGATATGGCTGAAATCATAGGAGTGCATATTATTGGGGGCCAGGGGGAGAGGGGAGGATATACTAAGTGAGAAAAGTAGAGGTCCAAGAATGGATCCCTGGGGAACAACTATATCCTTAGTCTGGTTTCTGGAAAGCTCCAACTATCATCGTGACCCTTCAGTGTGTATCAATCTGAGGCTATCCCTGCATACTTTTCCATGATTATTGGCAGTGGGTTCATTTCTGTTCATGTTCCTAACAATCCTAATATTTTTGTGCTGCCCATCAAGGTGACTTTTCTAACAGTGAGTCTATAATGTGACCTTCCTAATATTTTTTCTACCATTAAAGTTAAGCATTGTACAACCACTTACATGAATGCCATCATCATAAAGGAAAAGAAAAATCACAAATTCGTGATGAACACAATGACTCTGATGGAGGCCAAATAATACAAAGGGCAACTAGGAGTCATGGCTTCCCAGAAGGAAATAGTGATCCATTTCAGAAAAACAAGGTAAGTTTTAAAAACCTACAGATGTAAATAAGCATCCAAATTTCAAGAACAGGAATTCTTGGCTCATCCCAGAACCTACAGCAATGCCTAAGTGCTCTGAGTGCCTGAGTTCTTCCCTCATGTCTTTCTCAGAATGCCCCTGCGTCTAACAAGTTAACTTGCTTGAGTAGGGTTAGGTACCTAACCCCAGGGGTGCTCTCTGCGAATAATACTAGTAGTCTAAAATTCTACTCTTCCCTTATGAGTTGTTCCTAAGAATAAGGGTTCAATTTGCTGGATAATGAGCAATCCAATTATCTCTAGGCTCGGAGCAAAAAAAAAGTGCTATTTATTTCTAACATTTAAACTGTGGTCCCCCAACCAAATTTTCTCAAGAAAATGATGGGCTCTGTAAAGTTAGGTAACATATTCTTCAGAGATTGGTGGGAAGAAGAAGTTTTAAATAATCCCAGTTAAATAGACTTCTATTTTTCAATTTAAAAGGAATGTGACCTCCCAGGCTAAGGATTAGAAATGAATTGCTTCTCTGCTTAAGAGTAAAAGTAATACCGACTATTTCTCTAATCTAAGAAAACTTGCCCCCTCTTTTTCTTTTTCTCAATATGAAAAACAGAACATAAGAATCTGACAAATACCACAGCCCATCATACGAATCGCCCACCTCAAAATATAATCTGCCATGAACAGTATGATTAAAAGACAATTTAAGGGAAATGCTTGCTATCCCCGAAGACCAGGCAAAGCCTGAATATATTGAGCTCTCTCTGAACCTATTTATCACATGCTTAGGTACCACATGAATCTCACCTATTACTACAGTTCACAGATCATTGGTCATTCGAGTTAGAGGGCATCTGAAGTATCACTGAGTCTCAATCAGCCCCTGTCATTTTACAAATGACAGAACAGGACTAGAGGCTAGATTCCCTGACTCCTTGTCCAATATTCTTCCTACTCCACTCTAATGCAGCCAAGAAGAGAAAAGAACTCTAATTCTACAAAACTCATGTTCATTTCAAAAACGTTTGTCATCATTTTTACTGTCAGAGTTTATCTGGAAGAGCTACAATGTCTTTTCTTAAAAGTTCTTTTTTCATTTATAGGATAAGGGATTTTGCTTTGCTAATGAAAATGTACAAAAATAAGAGAAATGTCATGGACTTCACAGAAAATGTTCAGAATGAATTCACTGGACTAAAGTACATAATCAAATTCAATATTCCTTTGGTTATGTACATCCCTACATAATTCATCCCTATTTTATATATACACTATCACACTACCATTTTTTCCCTAACAAAAACAAAGGAAACAAACAAAACCATAAAGGAATCAGTAAGGATGAAGGCAGGTACTTGTTGACCAGCACATCTAGGGTCCAACTGGAAACATAAAAGAAAAAGAAGTGCTTTGAACCAAGATTTGTTTTTCACTCTAACAAGCTCCTTGGCAGTTTGAAACTTGTTATCTTGGTGTCAATTCTCTGTCTTTGTTTTTTATCATTTAGGTGGCTGTTTCTGTTTAGGAATTATATGCAATGTGCATTTGTGTTATAGAGAGCACACTTCTGAAGGTATAATTCTGTTTTTAATCATGACTTTAAAATTAATAGTCTGGAAAACACACCAAAGCCCCTGTTCAGGAGGCACAGAGGAAGCTGGAGTGAAATGTCCCTGGAGTGCCCCGCAGTCCCCATGTCCTGCAGTGACTCACACAGGACTTTCAGGACACTGGAAAGAGGAGGAGGATTAATGAGAAAATTGGGCTCCTTTGCACAACCACAGATTTATGAATGGTTGGTGGTGACATCATCCTGATAACAATAAATAAATAACTAAAATACTATTTTCTCAAGAGCAGTCTCATTACGCAACTCATTCTTCTTTTTAGATCAGAGTGAAATCACTCAGCCTTTCGTCAGTTACTCTGCTGAAACAAGTTAATCACCTGGAAACTCAGTGACAATCAGTTATCATCAAATTCTCATTTGAGATACATGCCGTTTGTCCCCAAGACCGAGGACATCGTATTATCTACCCATGATTTATTGCCTCTGAAGGATTCAGTGTCTGGTATTCTATGAGTTGGAACTGTCTATTCACTAGCATTTCTGAACAGAGATATTAAAATAATTTTAATATTTGATCTGATTATAAAAAGTACATTAAAAATGGAAAGAGAAAAGACAAATCTCTTATAATTTCCTGACCCAAAGATAACAAGTCTCTTCCCCCAGTTACAGCTCACACTGCATGTGCTGACACCATCTCATGTGTGGGCTTGCACAACAAGGCCAGATCATGGACTGGTGAATCCACCAAAGTAAATAGGACCCTGCCAGCCCTGTGGGAGCTGGGCAGTCAGCTGACTTCTGGAGACGTCGGAGCTCCTTGTAATTTCCACTCAAACCTCAACAAGGAATCAACTATACTCCAATAAAAATTAAAAAAAAAAAAACCCTCAACAAACAGAACACTCAACTTTTGACCATATTTTATAGCAAAGAGACAATGTTTTATAGCAGAAAGGCACGACTATTGTGAAAGATCAAGCTTAAAAAAAACCCTCGTGGGCTTCCCTGGTGGCGCAGTGGTTGAGAGTCCGCCTGCCGATGCACAGGACATGGGTTCGTGCCCCGGTCCGGGAGGATCCCACATGCCGTGGAGCGGCTAGGCCCGTGAGCCATGGCCGCTGAGCCTGCGTGTCCGGAGGCTGTGCTTCGCAACGGGAGAGGCCACAACAGTGAGAGGCCCTCATACCGCAAAACAAACAAAACGAAACAAACCCCTTGTAAAATCCTCTTTTCTTTGTAAATGTGGAATACTTTTAGAAAAACAGCAAGGAAAGTTCACTCTATAAGACTGAGAATAATATCACCTTCAACAATGTCATGCCTTTTTTCTAAGGAGCTAACATATGCTCTAAATGTGAAAATGACAAACTCCATTTATAGCTCATTCTTTCTCATTACTTCTCACTAAGGAAGGTAAGAGAACTCTTCTTATTTCACCAGGGAGTTTAAAAATTTGATCTTTGCTTTGCTAGCAAGTATAATGGCAAATATTATTTGGATTAAAAATAACCGTTCTATACCCTACTACTGCATGCAATATTCTGACCTCCTACTATGCTGAATTCCACTACATACTGCTTGAGGAAATATTTTATCACTTGTTTCAAATGTACTTGACATTTAATTCCATTGAGTGAGTTCTTATTTCTGTCATGTAAAACAGAGCTTAAAGAAGGAAATAATAAGCCTCCAGATTCACACCTTATTTTATTAGTAGGACACCTCCTGGTTAACCTTTCTATTGTAGATGAAGTTTTCCCCAGAGCAATTACATCATGGTAAGAGGAAGGAGGGGGAGGAAGCAAGAGACGAAGGTTAGAGGAGAGTGTAATAATAAGAGAAAAAAGTTATTAACAAAAGAGAAGAGAGAGTGAGAGAGAGTAGAAAAAGGTGAGGTCAAGAGGGAAAACATGAGAGAAAAAGTAGAAAAAGATGCATGTAAGATCAGAATATTGGACCATTAAACCCTAAAAATCAAATTATAATTCCACAACCCCAAAATACAGTGATATATTAGAAGTTCTGGCAAAGGTGTGTCATCCGATAAAATATTTATTTTGCCATACTTTTCTCACCTACTCACCATCTCCCGTAGTCACCTGGTCTTGAAAACTTGTAAGGTGTATGTTCCATGTTACATGGGTAAGCCTATTTGGTGATATGTCTTCCAAGTGATCAGTATTACAAAAAAGTCCCTTGGACATCCTTCAGCAGTGATGTGGAGCCTTTGATGCCCGTGGTTTGTGTTCCCCTTCACCCAACACTGTCTTCCAAATCTTACTGCCCATTGGCCTGGTGGACATTGAGTGGATGCACTTTTTTTTTTTTCTTTTTTGCGGTACGCGGGCCTCTCACTGTTGTGGTCTCTCCCGTTGAGGAGCACAGGCTCTGGACGCGCAGGCTCAGTGCCCATGGCTCACAGGCGCAGCCGCTCCGCGGCATGTGGGATCTTCCCGGACCGGGGCATGAACCCGTTTCCTCTGCATCGGCAGGCGGACTCTCACCAGGGAAGCCCGTGGATGCACTTTTATCCAGTTTTTTCCCAGTGACATTGTTCATCAGACTTATTAATACTTCGTTCTGATTACGTGGAAACTCCATTTACATTGTGGTTCTCATACTTGGCTACTAAATGGAGTCCCCTCTGCTGTAGTTCTCAATGGGGGCTCCAAGATACTAAGGAACTTTGAAGTAGTTTTACTCTTCACTTGACTTCTTTTCTCTTATGGGCTAATCTACTAATCACTGAATAAATAAAGCTCCAGCCAGAATAACTCACCCCCGAACTAAATTTCAGTCTTTTTAGAGTCTTTATTCAGATAATTATTTTTCTCAAAGCAAATAAACTTTAATAAGCCAAGTCACCAAACTTTTTGCTCCATTTCTGAATAATTTCTCCAATAAATTTGTATTTTCAAGAAAATATTACATGCAGCAGAGTCTGTGACCTCAATTTCTCTAGTCCTGCAGTATGATCTTTTACATATAAAAATGGAGATGTCCTAGTCTTTTCTTGATTCAAGCAACCCTATGCAATGCCAGCCACAGCTTTTTGGCTTCCTTCGCTGTAAATTGTGGTGCTTTCTGTATGATAAGCCAATTGACAGACGTCTTCATTTGCCATAGGATCTGAGACAACTTCATCTGTGTCTTTCTTCTTGATGTCTCATATCCCTGTCGGCATCACAACTTATTCATCTAAGATGCTTCTTCTGACGAGTGACTCTTGTTCTTCCCTGATCTCTGCTGAATAGGACATCTCTGCTATTATTATTGTGCTGGAGGGGAAACATCTGTTGTCTTCTAGTTGCTATTTGTCATCATGTTTTCTAACAGTCCCAACATTTCCCACTAGAACATCAGAGCCTAGTGATATTACAGCTCTGGATGCCTTCTGTGATCTTCAGGAAACAAGCATTAAAGGGATAATCTGTTAAGCAAAACAAAGATTCCTTCTAGACTTTGTAAGTCCTTAGAGAGTAAAGACACCTCTTAAGAAAACTTAAAATGTTTTTAAAAATTCATTCACTTTTTTAGTTCCTTTAACTCTCTCTCTCCCTCTCGTTGAACTCTTTTTAACCCAAGTTATGAATCAGAAATGTCTCCTATTTCTTAACTTTTCTCACTGTTTTTTTTATTACTGTTGAAATTTTTAAAAATTTATTTATTTTATTTTTTTGGCTGTGTTGGGTCTTCGTTGCTGCATGTGGGCTTTCTTGCGGGGCAAGAGGGGGCTACTCTTTGTTGCGGTGCATGGGCTTCTCATTGCAGTGGCTTCTCTTGTTGTGGAGCATGGGCTCTAGGCGCGGGCTTCAGCAGTTGTGGTGCATGGGCTCAGTGGTTGTGGCTCGCGGGCTCTAGGGCGAGGCTTTGTAGTTGTGGCGCACGGGCTTAGTTGCTCCGAGTCATGTGGGATCTTCCCGGACCAGGGTTCAAATCCGTGTCCCCTGCATTGGCAGGCGGATTCTTAACCACTGCGTCACCAGGGAAGGCCCTGAAATTTTTTATTGAGGTAAATTTGCACACAGTGTAATATATGGATCTCAAGTTTTGACAAAGGTATACATCTATGTAACCCATGCTCCCTCAAGATTATATATAATGTATTAATCACCCCAGAAAGTTCCTCATGCCCCTTCCCAGTCAAGTCCCCATCCCTGAAACAATCACTAATCTAATTTCTAGCACTTTAGATAATTTGGTCTATTATAGATTTCGTATAAGTGAAATCATACAGTAAGAACTATTTTGGGTCTGCCTTCTTTCATTCAACATAATATTTTTAAAATCCAACCATGTTGTTTCAACTATCAATAATTCATTCCTTTTTATTGCTGAGTAGTAGGCCACTGAATGGATGTATCATTGTTTATCCATTCTCCTGTTTATGGGTACCTGGGATGTTCCCAGTTTTGGGCTAACAGGTGTATTTCTTTTTAATTAAAAAAATCAAGATTTCTCTCCATTCATATGGAATACTGGCAGTGTTTATATCATACTAAAATAGTTAATATATAAAGAGAAACGATGGGGACTTCCCTGACAGTCCAGTGGTTGGGATTTCGCCTTCCAATGCAAGGGGTGCAGGTTCAATCCCTGGTCGGGGAGCTAAGATCCCACATGCTTTGGGGCCAAAAAGCCAAAACATGAAAAAAAAAAAAAAAAGGCAATATTATAACAAATTCAATAAAGATTTTTAAAAAACTATAAAAATGGGGGGCTTCCCTGGTGGGGCAGTGGTTGGGAGTCTGCCTGCCGATGCAGGGGACACAGGTTCGTGCCCCGGTCCGGGAAGATCCCACATGCCACCGAGCGGCTGGGCCCGTGAGCCATGGCCGCTGAGCCTGCGCGTCTGGAGCCTGTGCTCCGCAGCGGGAGAGGCCACAACAGTGAGAGGCCTGTGTACCGCAAAAAAAAAAAAAAAAAAAAAAAAACTATAAAAATGTAGTTGAGACACAAGTAGTAGATGTTTAAGTGAAATGTTGAGATACAGCGTATTTGTAGGTTCTTACTTTCCTTCTAAATTTAGTTATATGAGGTTTTTCTTCCTACCTTTTTTTCTTTTTGGTTGTAGGGCTGTCTCTACAGGAACAAGACCCTACTGATCCCCCTCCACCTTCAGGAGTGTAATCACACTGAGCACACGATAATGGGGAATTGTCAGTAGTGCTGATAAGTCGGTGTTGCTCCATCCACACTCTCTCTCACCCCCTTGGGTTCAATGGCACATTTGAACAGAAGAAGTTACTATTGTGGTTCAGAAGTCTACCTGCATGCAGCCCAGCATCAGGGCAAAGTTAAAGTGGAGAAGCCTCACCCTCATCAAGCCTAAGGTGCCACTATATTCCCATGAAGGGGTTTTGCTGTTGTCTTCATTTGTAACTTTACTTCTCATCTTTCATTCAAGCAATCAGAAGTGCCTGAGAGAATGGGAGATAAAGGTCACTTCTCTGGCAGAGCCCCAAAGAGATCTGGGGGGCAAAGAGCTGAAGGAGCCTATACTCTACATCTCAGAGAGGCAGAAGGACCATAGCGGCATGAGAGCACATCGGAGCATCACAAAGATACCCACAGTCCAGGCCCAGGAGCAGCAGAAGTTTTCATGCCCTCAAGCAGGGCTCAAAACAGAGCAATTGCTATGAAGGAGTGGTTAGGACAGGTGCGAAGGCTACCTGTGCGGACCAGTCACCAAAAACTGGATGAGATAGGGAAGACTCAGTGAGCACCTGCAGGAACAGAGGACTGGGGGACCAGAGGTACATCCCCACCTTACCCCTTGCTTTTGAACTAATAAGCTCTCTGAAACTTAGCTACAACACCAGAAAAATGGGACAGGACAAGCCAAAGTTGACTGAAATTAAAGTTTTCACCACTGGTAAAAGGGGGACAGTGAAAAGAAATTAAGTTGGATTATAAAAAAAATAAAGTTTTATTTCTCTGATACCCAAGTTTGTAGACAGAATTCATAACTGTGACACCTGCGTAAGCCTAAACAATTTCTGGAAGGACTGGCAGAAACTGGTAACAGTTGATGCCTCTGGAGGGAGGGAATATAGATCTAGTGTAGGAAGGTTTATTTTTATTATTTTTTAATATTATTGAACTTTTCACCAAGTACATTTAATTTTAAAATCAAATCTAATATTTAAACTAAGCAGAGAGACAATACATTCAATATTGAGTTGGTGTAAAAAAGTTTCTTGGCTCTATTCCAACTGCCGTCATACACTTGGAATAATAACTTGGTTGTTACGTTCATTCATAATAATAGTAATATACTTTTATGTTCCTTGTTTTTTGTGTACAGTCATTTGTACAGAAGATAAGAAATTTGGATATCAAAAATTACATGAGGGCTTCCCTGGTGGCGCAGTGGTTGAGAGTCCGCCTGCCGATGCAGGGGACACGGGTTCGTGCCCCGGTCCGGGAAGATCCCTCATGCCGCCGAGCGGCTGGGCCCGTGAGCCATGGCCACTGAGCCTGCGCGTCCGGAGCCTGTGCTCCGCAACGGGAGAGGCCACAGCAGGGAGAGGCCACAGCAGTGAGAAGCCCGCGTACCGCAAAAGAAAAAAAAAAAGTTACATGAAATAAAGTGGAAAAAAAGTTGATTTCATTAGATGAAGTCAATGGAAGCAAATAAGCTGTGAGTGATTAACTTTTAAACTGATCTCTCTCCCAATCATTGCACAGACGGGACTTTAGTTTCATAATTTCTCCCTTTGCTTATCCTTAAAAATTACAAGTTAAATAATGCATATGATGCTTTTCAAATTCCATGGAAGAAATATGCTCATAAAAGCATGTTTTTCTCTTGTAGCAAATTATTGAGTGATTATTGAGTCTCGGGAATTTGTCCAAAAGCAGCAAACCAGGCCTCATGCTTCTTTCTATCTGGTGGTGAGTGGTAGTGGCAAAGAGTTATAAGTTGTCAGCAAGGATTCTCCTTTTCAGTTGCCACAAAGCTGCCCGGTGGTTTCTAATCCCATGAGGTAAAAAAATCAAAGACAATATCATAAGGGACAAAACTCCCATGTCAATATGTATACCAAGAGAACAGAGATGTCAAGAGAGTGAAAACTGCCTATGAGATTCCAAAACAACACAGGACTTTGTTACTTTATTGGAAACATTTCACTGGAATATTTGATTGTATTTGTTTCTAACTTTAGGGAGCTTATGTCTATTTTAAGGGGGCTTAAGCATCTAATACCCTCATTTTCCCCTTCTCTCTGACTCTACTATATTGTCATTAATATATATTCCATATATTATATAATACAGATATATTTAATTTGAAGTCTGTTTTTCGTCCAAATACAACGAGGGAAGACTTGGGGACTCATTTACATAAATTGGCTGAAGAGTATTTTAATAATAATGATTTGGGGTCATATCTGGGCTTAGGAGAGGCATGTAGACCAATGTGCAGATATTCCACAGGAGGAAGAAAGAAAGGGAAAAAGGGAGGGAGGGAGGGAGGGAAGAAGACAGAAAGGCAGGGAAGGAGAGAGAGAGAGTAAGAGAGGCGGGGAGGGAACTGATTTGTACTGAGCAGCGTCAATACACCAGGCGAGGTGCCAGACCTTTTCAGGCTCATCAGACTTTAAAACAATGCTGTTACGACAGTATTTGGCTCACTTTTACTGACAAGGAAATGGAGCTCAGAGTGGTAAAGCAAGCCTTTTGCTTTTCTCAGATACCCAGCTGGCAAGTGGTTAGCTCAGAAGTCAAACCAGACCAGCCTGATCTCAAAACCCCTGCCACCTTTGTTCAACAAAGCCATCTCTCAAATGATGAGAGCTTCATGGTTTTTGTTTGTTTGTTTGTTTTGTTTTTTTAATCTTAAAGAGGCTAGATGAAGGAGATTGTGGGCAATAAGGCATAAAGTAAAATTACTCTGAAGCCCATTTGATAGAAGACAGAAGTATGTAGCTTTTTAAAGTAAATAAAAGGTTTTTTTAAAACATTAGGAAAAACCATAGCATAAGTAAAAGGGACATAAAATCCATAACTTCGGTCAAGAAAGCATCTATCAGATCAGTCATGAAAATGGGTGAAGCAAAATCAATCATGTTTTATTGATTTTAAAAACAGCAGAATTTGGACCACATAAAAGTCACATTTTGTATTTGTCAAGAAAACTCACTGAAGAAAATGAATTAGCTTGACAGAAATGAACTTGCCTTGAAAGAAACAAGTCATCTGATAACATCTATACTAATGGGATATAAAAAAGCCAAATGTGAGGAGGACTAGAGAATTTTTCTGGGGTAAAACTAGTGCTTAGAAAGTTCTTTTTTTTTTTTTTTGGCTTTTTCTTAAAAAAGATTTTCAATTTATTCTAGGAAATTTATATTTAGGATATGTTCAGAGGGAAGTGAAATTTTGTTGATAAATTATTTCTTTAAATGGCATATCAATTTTAAGACTTTATATCTCTGTCTAGTCTGATTTTTTTGTGTATTTACATTCTCTAGATCTATATTTCTTTCTAGAAAAGACATAAAAAGTTTCTCTGTCTATATTTAAGCACCAACACTCTCTAAATCTGTATGTCATCTTCAACTGTCAGGTCAAGGACCACTTTCTCCAAGAAACTCTCACCAGAGTCATCCCTCCTTTTTCAGAACTGCAGTATGCTATTTGTAATCCTCTATTACACTTAAGGATTTCTATTCTGGATTATAAGCTTTTTAAAAATACGTTTTTAGTGTCTCCTCTACAGAACTATAAGCTATTTGAGAGAAGGAACCACATCCCTTTTTAATGTACTATATAAATAAAATAATTACTGCTTGATATTTGTTAAACAATGAAAATAAGGAAAAGCAAATGAATATCATACTCTGACACTTGAGGATGAAATGGTTTTATTCTCTTCCTAGTCTTGAGTATTGCTTGGATTTTGGTTGCAACTTGATTACATTAGAGTTTCTAATTTATCTTGAACTCTTAATCACGTACACAAAAACATTTAGCACCACAGAAAATCCACATTCATATATTCTCTCAAATTATGCAGACTATAGGTCTGGGTGGATAGTTGCATTTCTTCAAAATCAGCAAAAATACAACAAACTGCCAACAAATTCATGCATCCATTTATGTGTCCAACAAGTCTCTAATGAATGCATTTTGGTTCATTATTTCTTTGCCCTCCAAAATCCCATGGAGTTGCCCCTAAACAGTCTTGGAAGGAAAGACTGGAGTATAAATGAGGTAACCCAATAACATAGAAGCTATTTGGAAGTATGACTCAAATCATCTGTCATTTTCAGATAAACCATTTCCCTTCTTTCGTTTGGCAAAATGCAATTAATAGACATAGTAAAGCATAATGTTTTCTATGTAAAGAACTTGTACAACTGAAAAAAAAAAACTGATCACACCGATGGCTTTGAGGGGCACCTAGATTCAGTTCTTAAAGAAGTCAAGAAATAGATATTCTTCAGCTCGGTGCTTTGTGACCACCTAGAGGGGTGGGATAGGGAGGGTGGGAGGGAGATGCAAGAGGGAGGAGATATGGGGATATATGTATATGTATAGCTGATACACTTTGTTATAAAGCAGAAACTAACACACCATTGTAAAGCAATTATATTCCAATAAAGATGTTAAAAAAATGAAATAAAATAAAATCACCATGCTGAATTGGAAAAAAAAAAAAAAGAAATAGACATTCTGCAGGCGACAGTAAGCCCAGTTCCCTAGTTGAACAATTCTCACTGATACCTTAGAGCTAAAGAGCAATTTCATTTTATGCAGTCAGAATCATTTTTTAAATTAAAAAAATTTTTTTTGCATTATACAGACCAAAGTGAGGCATGTTCGTATAACTTACCATATGTTTGGATTCAATTCCTTTTGGTGGTAGGAGTCAAAGTCATCTCGTAGGATAATACTGTCGCTATGAATTTCAGCTAAAAGAAGAACAAAAATTTAGAAAAGGATTATACTAAACAATAGATTTAGCTATGCAAAAGAGTCAACATGCTGCATTTATGAGGAATAACAGTATTTTAAATTAAAACTGGATTTTAAATGAGCAGATGATTATATTTGCTTTGTCCCTAAACTACTAAGTGAAAAAGTAACTCTGTTGTTTAGAAGTCTGGAAACCAGAGCCCCCAAAAAGAACCCTACCAAGGTGTCACCAGGCTGCAGAGGTGGGAAGACCAAGGTCAGCACTAACCTACAAGGAGATGTCACCCAAGACTTGCCCCTCATAGCTCGACACACCCAGAACAAGGTCAGTGTCTAACTCATTTTAGAGCACTGAAGGGAACAGAACATTGTGACTATTTATTGTCAGCTAACATTGCTGGTATTTACTAACCCATTTCCTCTTCTCTTTCCTACTATCCCTCTTGCCCTGGCTTGCTTTCTCTCATTCCCTATATTCACTCATTTTTTATTTAATGTGTTTCAAATTGTTAACATTTTTCCCCCTTAGAGCTGCACAGGAGAAATTATCTACATGAATAAGTAAAACTTCCAAATAAAGTCATGTTAGAAGTCAGGAAGAATGCTAGGGAACCATCCATAGTCTTAAATATATTCTCATTACACTTGAGATTGTATTAAATACTTATTTTTAAGCTACAGAAGAACTCGAGTCATGCCAAAAGCAAAGAATGTTTTCATAAACTGTAGAGTATGTGATATTTCCACTGAACAGAGGGTGGACAAGTAAAAACAATTTCATGACCAACTACAATGTAAGTAGGCTCATTATTAAGGTTGTATGAGGAATGATAATTATTTCTATTCAAGTTGTAAAAAATGAATTTAGTGCTCAAAAACCTCCTCATCTGATTCCCATGGTTTGCTGGGGAAATTTGTTTCAGCTAATATAAATTCTCTGGGTCTGTATAAATTTGTTTGGACTAGTTTACACATGCTTTTCGGGAAAATTAAAATCATATGATCTGATTAATAAAACATAACCAAAATTTTTTATTTTTTTCAAAAGTGACATTTTACCCTTTTGGGGGGGCTCACTTGAATATAATTCACTGAAATCACTGGGTAATTAAAATCACCTCCAAATATCAGGAAGCACACTTCCAAATTCTCTTTGCCACCTGCAGCCATCCTCGCCCTCTTTATACCGGGTATGCCAGCAGGTAAGCACATAACAAAGTCCGGGAAACCAGTGAATCAGCATGTATTGAGAGAAATGGCTGTTCAGACTCGAAGCCTTAGGCCTGACAACAGGGAGGATATGGATTTACACTGGAGAGAACACTGTGATGTCTTCTGTGCGTGGGAGTGATTTAATGACTCCTCTGAGCAATTAGATGCAGTGCCTGAAATGCCTACAGGGTACCGCTCTCTCAAATACCCAACCTGGTCGAGGCTCAGCTGGGCCACTGCGGGTCACCAGCCTGCCTCGGCTGCTAGAAGGCATGCTTCTAAGTGCTTGCGTTCATCTGCCAAAGAAGAGGAGCCCCAAGCTGTAGTATTACATAAAAGTAGAGCTTCTCAAGGCAGATTTTCCAAAGAGAAAAATAAATTAATTGGGTTTATAGGTTGAAAGAGAAAGCCCAAGAGACAAATACTGACCCATCTGCAAGTCCCACAGTGAGAGACATCTGAAAAAGCTGGAGCCAGCTAGGATGACTTCTTTTCATTTTTATTAAATAGTGTGTGTAGGAAACTGCTTTTAAAATAAGTCTTCACTGTCACCTATGAGAAATTTAACTCTTAAAGATTATTTACTTTCTAGAGATATTTTTTAAAAGGCATGGGTAAGCCTCTATGGTTATTTGTTCATGTATTTATTTCTTTACAAACATTATTATATCATTGACTATATACTTTACAAATATGGATTCATTTAATCCTCATAACAACAATAGGAGGCAGGTACTATTATGACTTCCATTTTATAGATGAGGAAACTGAGGCACAGAGAGGTTATATAACCTGCCCAATATCACCTTGCTAGCAAGTGGTGAAAGTGAGATAAATCCAGTTGGTTTGGCTTCAAATCTGTGCTATTAAGCACTATACCACCCTGCCTCAAGAACTATGGCCCACTAAGTACATGGCAGAATGAAAAGATCATGAGAAAAATGAGAGGTGGCAACTTTACATGGTGCCATTAAAAAAGGCATTTAGTTATTTAAACAACCTCATTTTAATTTTTGAAGAAATGGCCAAATTATTTCTCTTTTTACAACCCAATACATATCTCAGACCTGAAATGATCTCAACTCCTCCATACTCATAGCTCCTTGCCCATTGCCTCCATGCTCTACTATTTATGATGGGTAGGGGCTCTGGGGAAATTTCAGCATTAGAACACTGTGTCAAAAGATCACACTCAACAGAATCCCAAGGATAAATGTACCAACACGTTCAAAAGTCCCTCCATTAACCCCAGCTGGGCAGCTGGATCACCTCATAAGGTGAGGTCCCGGGTTCAAGCATAATCTGGACCTGAGTCTGATTTCAGTGAATGATCAGCGAATCAGAGAGGGCAGAGAGTTTCCTCACCTCTGTATCACCTGCTCACATGGCAGAGGCCTAAAACAAGTAGATCTAGTACTAAGGTCAGTGACATCGGGGTCTCAAACACTTACCTAGATGCGGGTGCATACTGGCCTCTGTTGGAGCTGGACCGAGAGAGAAGAAGGGAAAGATGATTGATTAGCAACAAGAGCAAAATCCATTAATAAATAATCACAAATTCAGTTACAAAACTTAGTCATACTAAACAAATTAAACGGCTAGATAGAACCTTTTTAGAGGAGTAAGAAGAAAATGCCAATTAACATCCTAAAATAAGACGGCCAACTCACTACTCATTATATTTAAAAGTCAAAGTGAAAAGTAGAACCCCTTACATACAGGGCAGTTATTTATTATGCAAGTTAGTCAGGTATCCCTTGAAACACACAATATAAATGTGATGTGAGCACCCATTACATGACATGGGCTGTTGTGGGTGTGAGGTATAGAGACAAAAAGCACCATCCTTGCCTTCAAAGAGATTACCATCTGGTGGAGACAACTACAATATAGTGTAATAAGTGCTATGGGAGAGTGTTCAGAGGTCCTGGGGTGAAAAGGGGGACAAGGGAGGGATACTAATTCCAGGCTGCCCAGGAGAAGAGGGTTGTCAGGAGGGGCTGCTGAGTTTTGAAAGACTAGCAGGAGGAAGATAGGTGGGGGTAAAGGAGGGGAGATATGCTTCTTTCTGGAGTGAAAGTGAAATGGCATTGAGAGGTAAAAGAGAATGGCCTTTCACAAGAACTACAACAATTTCAGCATGACTAGAAGGAAGTTTAAGAGGAGGGGGTGGAAAAGTGAAGTTGGTAAAATAGGGAGGCCAAGATCATGGAATTGAATGTTAAGGAATTTGGATTTTACCATGGAAGCATGATGATCTCCTGAACATTTATCAGCAAAGGAGTGCATGTTCAAATATGCATTTTACAAAGGGGCACTCTGATAAGAGTTAGGAAATAAGGGACACTGGCCAACTAATACTTTGGCTATGTTTTTTCCTCAAAGGACTTCCAAATCTATGAAGAAATATTGCCAGCTCACTATCTAAAAATTAGAAATCATGACAGATATTTTAAAATCTTTTACATTCATTAAAGAAGAACTTCAGCTGGATATTAAAAAAAATTAGTTTCTATCACGATGGTCAGTGCTTCAGTTATGTTAGATGAAAAATCCAGACTTAAGAGCATTTTAAAACTAGAGACTGATGTTTGTCTTACTGCTGCATACCAACATATTATATATATTGAAAATACTTGTGCTCAGCTGTATGAACTAGATTCTGTGGAAAGTGTCGTAGATACAGTTGTTAGAATACACATGCAAATGCTCTGAATCATCACTAGTTTACAGAAATCAAGAAAAAACAAAAAACCCAGAAGAAAAATTTAATGATTTTGTGTTTTACGCCAAAGGTTATTGGTTATGAGGAGTTTTACAAGGATTCACTGAACTGTTAACTCTAAGATTTTTTTGAAACAAAAGGAATAATTGCCAATTATCCGATAACCAATGACCAAAACAAGGCACACGGATGCACGTTCCCTCACTAATATCACACTACCTATGTGTGAACTGAACTTGAAGCCTCAAGGAAAGCAAGAGTTTACTTGCAAGGTAGTTGAAAACTTAAGAGAATTCATGTTGAAATTGAAACCTCCAACACACAAATAAATAATGATTTTACATATTTTCCTAATATGATCAATATGCAGATTTTAATTGCAATAGACAATTTTCTAAATTGTCTGCAAAAGAACTCCAAAAGTATTTGAAGAATTTCTCGTTGATATTGATAATTTGGGAGTTGCTTTTCAACTTATGTAATATTCCTGTGAATCCCATGTTAATAATACTAGGCTGACACAAGAGTAAATGAATTTACTTGAACAGACATAGGTTTCAAACTGACATGTTTTTGTACCAAGGTTATTTAACTCTTCTGAAAAAAGATGGACAAATCTTGTCAAGGTGGGTGTGGATATTAAAGGAAAATAACTTTTTTATATTCGACTCAGTTATTGGAAGACCTTTAAGTAGATATGGAATACTTTGATAGGTCAATCCAGTTTTGAAAGGTAAAATTTACAAAATCTTAATACAGGGCTCCCCTGGTAATGCAGTGGTTAAGAATCCACCTGCCAATGCAGGGGACATGGGTTCCAGCCCTGGTCCAGGAAGATCCCACATGCCGTGGAGCAACTAAGCCCGTGCACCACAACTACTGAGCCTGTGCTCTAGAGCCCGTTGAGCCACAACTACGGAGCCCACTTGCCACAATTACTGAAGCCCGCATGCCTAGAGGCCGTGCTCTGCAACAAGAGAAGCCACCACAATAAGAAGCCCGCACACAACAACCAAGAGTAGCCCCTGCTCGCCGCAACTAGAGAAAGCCCTCGCGCAGCAATTAGGACCCAACACAACCATAAATAAATAAATTTATTTGTTTATTTATTTTTAAAAAGATCTTAATACAGACCAAGTATTCCAATACTTAAGATGTGCTATAACACTACCATATATAAAATAGATAAACAACAATGTCCTACTGTATAGCACAGAGAACTATAGTCAGTATCCTGTAATAACCTATAATGGAAAATAATCTGAAAAAGAGTGTGTATGTATATATATGTGTGTGTGTATATATATGTGTATGTATATATATGTGTATGTGTGTGTATATATATATATGGAACTGAATCACTGTTGTACACCAGAAACTAATACAACATTGTAAATCAACTATACTTCAATTAAAAAATGTGCTTTAAGTGTAAAATACAGACCAGATTTCAGATAATTAGTACAAAACTGTAAAATATCTCAATTTTTTATTGATTATATTATATTGAAATACTTAATATTTATATATTCTGTGTGAATTAAACTGCATTATTAAATTTACCTTTTTTTTTGGTTTCGTTTTTTAAATGGGGCTTCTAGAATATTTAAAATTACACCTGTGGCTAACATTATACTTCTATTGGACAGTTCCAAGCAATAGCTAGGAGGGAGATCTGTACTGTTCATCAGTTAAGGAAACATTATCACGCAGGAGGTGGTGAAGTCACGGAAGCAGACCAGCATGTCACTCCGAGAGAGCATAGGAAAAAAAAAAAAAAAAAAGTGATATGAAGAGGTAAATGTGCATTTCAGGGACTGAAAGAACAGGAGCTAGCAAAGGAGACCAGGAAGGACGGCATTTCATTATGGATATAAGGAAAAGAGAGAGTTTTAAGAGAGAAGAGGGTTAAAGGAGAGGCCAAAATAATCCTAATAAAGCTGGTATCTACTGAGAACATCCTGTTACCAAGGCACAGTGTTAAGCAGGGTGTGTAGATGAACCCAGGGAATTTGGCCTCAGTGACAACTCTCTCAACTACTGTACAAACTACTTTTTCAAGAAGGTTCACTGCAAAGACAAGAAATGAGATTTTGTAGCACCTAACAAGGGACTTGGACCAAAGGGATGTTTTTTTGTTTGCTGTGTTTCTTAGGATATCATAGTATTTTACCATGTTCAATATTAACTACCTTACCAAAGGGGGTCTCTGTATTCATGGGATAAATTGTTAAGATGGGCAGGAAATAATACTGATATTTGTTAAATGTGTAACTTGAAAAAAACTGGGAAATAAGTTAGTTAAATTAAGTATAAAATTTATGGCAATTATCAGAAATATTTTCTAGTCAGTACAATGGGTAGATAAGTGTAACAAAATGTCTGCAGAGGCATCAATTAAATTACCTACTTGACTTTAAATGACTCTGGTGACTAAGGCCTGGATGCAATAAACAGAATGTTATGTTTTAGTGTACTTTAATCTAAGGAGTCCACCCAAATTGATATCTCCCTTTCCGAAATTTTGGCACATGGCATCTTTCACTGAACCACCTCCAATCTAATCATCAGGGAGGGGCCATTTAGAAATGACCCTCTGAATCAGAATCTCTGAGAATGGAAACTCAGAATTTGTATTTTTAAAAACCTCCTCAGCTGATTCTGATAAAAAGCCAGCTTCAAAAACCATTGTCTTAATCCCCATAAAGTTAACAGCTGATTTTTCAGCAGAAACTCTGCAAGCCAGAAGGGAGTGGCAAGACATATTTAAAGTGATGAAAGGGAAAAACCTACAACCAAGATTATTCTACCCAGCAAGGATCTCATTCAGATTCGATGGAGAAATCAAAAGCTATAACTATGAGACAAGCAAACACTATGAGAATTCAGCACCACCAAACCAGCTCTACAACAAATGCTAAAGGAACTTCTCTAAGCAGGAAACAAAAGAGAAGAAAAAGACCCACAAAAACAAACCCAAATCAATTAAGAAAATGATAATAGGAACATACATATTGATAATCACCTTGAATGCAAAGGGATTAAATGCACCAACCAAAAGACACAGACTGGCTGAATGGATACAAAAATAAGACCCTTATATATGCTGTCTACAAGAGACCCATTTCAGACCTAGGGACACATACAGACTGAAGGTGAGGGGATGGAAAAAGATATTCCATGCAAATGGAAATAACAAGAAAGCTGGAGTAGCAATACTAATATCAGACAAAATACTTTAAAATAAAGACTGTTACAAGAGATAAGGAAGGACACTACCTAATGATCAAGGAACTGATCCAAGAGAAAACATAACAATTGTAAATATTTATGCAGCCAACATAGAAGCACCTCAATACATAAAGCAAATGCTAACAGCCATAAAAGGAGAAATCGACAGTAACACAATAATAGTGGGGGACTTTAACACCCCACTTACACCAATATTCAGATCATCCAGACAAAAAATAAAGAAGGAAACACAAGCTTTAAATGACACAATAGACTAGATAGACTTAATTGATATTTTTAGGCCATTCCACCTGAAAGTGAAGAATACACTTTCTTCTCAAGTGCACATGGAACGTTCTCCAGAATAGATCACATTTTGGGTCAAAAATCAAACCTTGGAAAATTTAAGAAAATTGAAATCGTATCAAGCATCTTTTCTGACCACAACACTATGAGATTAGAAATCAATTACAGGGAAAAAACAGTAAAAAACACAAATACGTGGAGGCTAAACAGTGTGCTGCAAAATAACCAAGAGATCACTGAAGAAATCAAAGAGGAAATCAAAAAATACCTAGAAACAAATGACAATGATAAAATGACGATCCGAAACCTATGGGATGCAGCAAAAGCAGTTCTAAGAGGGAACTTAGAACATAGCAATTCAAGCTCACCTCAAAAAACAAGAAAAACCTCAAATAAACAACCTAAGG
This sequence comes from Delphinus delphis, assembly GCF_949987515.2. Classification (NCBI taxonomy): domain Eukaryota; kingdom Metazoa; phylum Chordata; class Mammalia; order Artiodactyla; family Delphinidae; genus Delphinus; species Delphinus delphis. The sequence continues at coordinate 20,955,311 of NC_082691.1, read as the reverse complement.
TTACACCTAAAGCAACCAGAAAAAGAAGAACAAAAAAAACCCAAAATTAGTAGAAGGGAAGAAATCATAAAGAAAAATGGAGAAAGTCCGCATCTGCAGGCGGACTCTCAACCACTGCACCACCAGGGAAGCCCCGTACTGCTTTTTAAAATTCCATATATATGCGTTAGCATATGGTATTTGTTTTTCTCTTTCTGACTTACTTCACTCTGTATGATAAACTATAGGTCCATCCACCTCACTACAAATAACTCAATTTTGTTCCTTTTTATGGCTGAGTAATATTCCATTATATATATGTGCCACATCTTCTTTATCTAGTCATCTGTTGATGGACATTTAGGTTGCTTCCATGTCCTGGCTATTGTAAATAGTGCTGCAATGAACATTGTGGTACATGTCTCCTTTTGAATTATGGTTTTTTCAGGGCATATGCCCAGTAGTGGGATTGCTTGGTCATATGGTAGTTCTATTTTTAGTTTTTTAAGGAACCTCCATACTGTTCTCCATAGTGACTGTATCAATTTACATTCCCACCAACACGACAGGAGGGTTCCCTTTTCTCCACACCCTCTCCAGCATATATTGTTTGTAGATTTTTTGATGATGGCCATTCTGACTGGTGTGGGGTGACATCTCATTGTAGTTTTGTTTTGTGTTTCTCTAATAATTAGTGATGTGGAGCATCTTTTCATGTGCCTCTTGGCCATCTGTATGTCTTCTTTGGTGCAATGTCTATTTAGGTCTTCTGCCCATATTTGGACTGGTTTGTCTGTTGTTGTGATATTGAGCTGCATGTGCTGCTTGTATATTTTGGAGATTAATCCTTTGTCAGTTGCTTCATTTGCAAATATTCTCTCCCATTCTGACGATTGTTTTTTCATCTTGTTTATGGTTTCCCTTGCTATGTAAAACCTTTAAGTTTCATTAGGTCCCATTTGTTTATTTTTGTTTTTATTTCCCTTACTCTAGGAGGTGGGTCAAATCCCTTGTTGTGATTTATGTCAGAGAGTGTTCTGCCTATGTTTTCCTCTAAGAGTTTTATAGTGCCTGGCCTTACATTTAGGTCTTTAATCCATTTTTAGTTTATTTTTGTGTATGGTATTAGGGTGTGTTCTAATTTCATTCTTTTACATGTAGCTGTCCATTTTTTCCAGCACCACTTATTGGAGAGGTTGTCTTTTCTCCATTGTATATTTTTGCCTCCTTTATCAAAGATAAGGTGACCAAGGCTTCCCTGCTGGCGCAGTGGTTGGGAGTCCGCCTGCCGATGCAGGGGACACGGGTTTGTGCCCCGGTCCGGGAGGATCCCACATGCCGCGGAGCGGCTGGGTCCGTGAGCCATGGCTGCTGAGCCTGCGCGTCCGGAGCCTGTGCTCCGCAACGGGAGAGGCCACAACAGTGAGAGGTCCGCGTACCGAAAAAAAAAAAAAAAAAAAAGCAGTACGGATGAACCTAATGGCAGGGCAGGAATAAAGACGTAGACGTAGAGAACAGACTTGAGGGCACAGGGATGGGGAAGGGGAAGCTGGGATGAAGTGAGAGCATAGCACTGACGTATATACACTACCAAATGTAAAATTGATGGCTAGTGGAAAGTTGCTGCATAGTTTCTAAGGATGAGAGACAACAAAAAATGTTCCTAAAGAAGTAGGCTTTGTATTTAGAGAAAATAGGATACAACACACATTTAACAGAAGTAAAGGTTTCTTCCAGGTGTCTCTGCATTGTGATAAGAAGACCAGGTCAGATGATGACCACAGATAGACACAAGGGAGGATGCACTGGCAGTGAGGGCCCTGGTAGTTGTCAGAGGGGATGGAACTGGAGAGAGGGGAAGATAGTTTGGAGTGGTTCTGTACCCAGAGAGGTGACTGAGGGGAAGTTTCATAATATGGTCCTGATTTAGCTTCACTGGTGAGACCCATAAGACTATATATAAAGGCTGGACAGAACTTTACACTGTGAGGCACTCACTTTTTATTTTAACACCGAGCTGTTAACAAATCTGGATATTTCTAGATTCACAAAAACGATCAGTTGTACATCCTACACTATAGAAAAAATTCACTTCTGAGAATAATACCAGGATTTCATTTTGGTTTACACAAACCATTGATTAGTTATGAAATCATTTACCTTCCCATAAATGTTGGGGCAATTCAGATTAATATGAAGTTTCTACCAATAACTTGTAAACTCTCATAAACAATGCAACAGTTAGAGGCGAAACTTTCAGTGGTGTTTTAGAATTAAAGTACAATGATCATGGGATACCATATCTTGCAGTTGGATTTCACTGATCACTCCAAGGAGCTCCATGAGTATTGGCAATGGATAAATATATCCAACTCATAATTCTGAATATCTATTTATTTTTACTAATCCTAGGCAAGATGACAACATCTATGTTAACAGACGACATAACATAAAGAATAAATAGATTCATGTTTCAAAGAACTCTAGATCTCATTCAAAATATTAGCACATCTTTGTAATCTTTACCCACAAGTTAATGTCACTGAAATCCACAAAAATGTAAAAACTATGTCCTTTGTAAAGCTTGACAACTTCAAGTAACCAGACTAAATTGGAAATTGAACTTAAGTTGTATCTTGATAACTTAAGGAGTATGCCAGTGTCATCAAAATGAATCAACTTAGTCAAAACCACAGATATAATATGAAATGCTAAACAGGCAAGTTAAAATGAAGATTATACTTTGCTTAAAAAAATAAAGTAAAAGCAAGCCAACAGAACGTAAGAATCATGATGGCAATCTCACTAAAACCTCCATGTTTTTTAAAAGCATGTTTCCAGCAAAGCATTAGCAATGAAAGCATGGCATACTCTTGACTTGGTTTTAGTTGAAAAAGCCAAACACCTTTAAAACTTTAAAATTATCAACACAAATTTGTAGCAATTTTCCCAGGAAAGTATTAAAAAATGAGGATCTATGTAATATCATTAGTCAAATATCTCCTGAAAGCAGGTAAACAAGAAAAAAAGTGGGGAAACTTTTAATGTTTTTTTTTTTTTTTTTTTGAGGTATGCAGGCCTCTCACTGTTGTGGCTTCTCCCGTTGCGGAGCACAGGCTCCGGACGCGCAGGTTCAGCGGCCATGGCTCACGGGCCCAGCCACTCTGCGGCATGTGGGATCTTCCCGGACTGGGGCATGAACCCATGCCCTCAACCACTGCATGGTTCAACCACTCAACCACTCAACCCATGACTCTCAACCACTGCACCACCAGGGAAGCCCACTTTTAATGTTTTAAGCATAATACAGTCCTTTCATACTAGATAGGTAACAAATGTTCTTAAGAGTCAAAATCACTCATAACTGTGCACTAACAATTTATTTTTCCAGATTCCTTTCAGTGTTTGTGATGGAGCCACTTAAAAGTTATTTGGGGACTTCCCTGGTGGCGCAGTGGTTATGAATCTGCCTGCCAATGCAGGGGACATGGGTTCGATCCCTGGTCTGGGAAGATCACACATGCTGAGGAGCAACTAAGCCCATGTGCCACAACTACTGAGCCTGCGCACCACAACTACTGAAGCCCGCGCACCCTAGAGCCTGTGAGCCACAACTACTGAGCCCACGTGCTGCAACTATTGAAGCCCGTGCGCCTAGAGCCCGTGTTCCGCAACAAAGAGTAGCCCCCACTCACTGCAACTAGAGAAAGCCCACACACTGTGACAAAGACCCAATGCAGGCAAAAAAATTTTTAATTAATTAATTAAGTTTTAAAAAGTTATTTGTCCTCCAAATTCTGTAGTAGGACCTATCCAGGTTATTTGTTCTGGTAAAATACAAAGGTTTACATCAATAATGAATTTTCTAGGTCTTTGCTTAGTCAAACATTTTCCTAGATGCTAGCGTATTATTAAATGACCTGAATATTAGGTATATAATTTCACTAACGTTTCATGGGCTATGTAAAGAAGACAAGAATGGATCTTTTTAATTGATAAGTTAATACAGTTGAAAATAAAAGAAACCTGAATCATTATTTTCAGAAGATACTTTAAAATTTCTTTGAAAAAATATATTCCTTGGAGAGCTTCCCTTTTACTTAGCTGTGCTATTCTTGAAATGGTTTATTAATCTCCATGAGTTATAAGAAAAAGACTGGAATTGCTTTGAATGAATACAAGAACTCATACTAATGCAAATTTGATAAAGATAATTATGCCAGGAATAGTGACTGTGAATGATTATTATGTGAAACAACTGTAAAGAGACCCCACTTACAAACAAGACAGTCAATTCACATCATAGAGATTGAGGAGGTCTAACCTGAAAAAAAGTAAATTCGGTAGCAAAGTTTTCAAAGAAAAATATGCTTCCTGGTCTCTTTAAACAAGACTATTATTTATCTGTTTAAAGTACAAGTACAAAAAGCATGTACTGACACTTTGTTGAGTAAATGTAAAAAAGCACTCAGCCCACATATGTTAACACACCTTTGTGCTGGTGCTGGTCCTAGAGTTGGCAAGAGTTGAAGTTACTAAGGAATATGTTTACTTTTTTGGAGGGTGAGATATATTTTTAAAAGTTCATTATTTTCCACTCACTGTAAATTAATCTGACCTTCACTACAATATGAAAATAACCGGTAATCAATCCCTTTCCAAACTTTTAAACACAACTAATGTTAAATATCTACTGTTTGGCACTAGACAGAGTTACTCCGTCAATACTGCCTTTCATTTACTAAATGTATTTTCTCTATTATCTCCAATTATTTGGAGAATCTCACAGATTATAATTAATAATTTGTCCTTATGACACTAGCAACAGAGCACTTGCTGAACTTTGCAGATAGTCAAATTCAATGGAAGATCAGAAAATTTCTGTAAACTTCAACAGGAAGCAATTGATTTCATTTGGACCTTAGAGCTCACAGCCATCCTTTTCTTAATTACATTCTAACAGGTTAAATCTTTGGATGTTTTTAGAAAATATCACAAACGTGGATCATTATATGGTTTCTCAATATTAAATTGAAGCAGAAATTCTTCCTATCATCAATTCAATTTGTCCAAGAGACAAATTACATGCTGAAAGTAAAGAAAAGCTTCATTTCTTATAAAGTATTTCTGTGTTTATGCTCTTTCAAAGGTTGAGGTCACCAGCATCTCCTGAGGTCACAGCAACCTAAAATAAGCAAAAGAATGGGGTCGCATTTAACTCCTCCAAAGGCTGTTCTTTTGACAAAAGTGTTTTTCTTTCAAATGCCTTATTTTGGAGGAAACTTTTGAGTAATCATGTGACTCCAAAACATATTTTGGCCAATTTGTTCAATAAATTATTCACTACAAAGGATGGAGATTTCAATATGCTGGGCAGAAAAAGAAAGGAATGTCTGGAAACAAATTGAGGGAGTGGTTAATGAGCTTTGTGTTAATATTATTGATTATTTTTTTAAAAAGTCTTTGAGTCAGGCAAACACTATATGGCGGATGATAGGCATTTCTTACAAATATAGGTATTATGTTATGGGAGCTATAGCTCCTGAATCATTTTAGAATTCAAAGGCCCTAGGTAGTTTTGCCTCAGGTATCTCTTCACCTAATTTGAAATTCAAATGTATGAAACTTCCAAAGCTAAATATGACAAATTAGACACAGTCTGTGAAGTTACCATTTAATGAGCTATGAACCTAGACTTTCATCTCCCCAGGAATAATTTCTTTATTACTCTTTGTATTTTATTGCAATAAAGTACCATTTGACCTTCAAGTATGATAATTAAGCTTCCAAAAATGTTATAAATTTAGAGTGAGAATACTTCTCCCTGTGTTCAGGAATATACTTATGATCAGTATAAAAGATTACTTAATATTTAAAGACAGCTAAATTATACACAGAACCAGCAGTATTAGAAAGCATTTTTCTCTTCCCTTCCTCTCCTATATCCCATCTCAATTTGAATTGTGTCTCATAACAACTTATCATCACTCATATTCTAAAATATATGGAATAGGTGCAAAACTAAAATATATCTTTATAACCTACAACTGGGGGAACAGAGCACTCTTTCAGGTAAGACTTATTCTACTAGGAGCTGTCAATAATGAGATCTTAAACACTGAAACTTGTGATTCATTGTCTTGCCATGCTCATGCCTTCACCTTTTCTAGGGGAGATATTCATATATTTTTTCAAAACTTTGCCTATGTTATGAATAAAATCTTAAGTGAAAGATCAGAATGTAAAACAATATATCATCTGAATTGTTTGTGAAGAGATGGAGATGATATATTCAAGATGAACTTGAAGAGATGAAGTTCATAGATGGGGCAGAGGAGAGGAAGTGCAGCTATAAATTGACCTGTAGCCTGAGCATATATGGCCTTTAAATAGCTTTCAGAGGTGGGAAGAAAAATCATTAGGATCATCATCATCACCAAATAATAATAACAACAACAGCAATATTAATACTACTACTAAGAAGAACAGGAACAAGAAGAAACCTTGTTGCTAATGTTAGCAGAAATTTGTTAGAGGTCTACCAATATCTATTCTCCTCCTCTTTTTTCTCACAGGACTGTGGCCCCCCATTAGAGGTATATTTCTCAGTATCCCCTGCAGCTCCTGAGACAAAGGAATCAAGTTCTGCCCACAGGGAGGTGAGCAGAAGTGACCTGGGTCACTTTCAGAGCTGGGTCATGCCCTTTAAAGGAACGGGCATGATTCTTGGTCCTCTACCCTTCCTGCTACTAGGACATGGCCCCTGGATATGGAAGCTATGTTCTGTACACAGTAGAGCCACTCCACCAGCCCTGGACCATCTACCCCCAGACTGGTTTATGACTGAGAAATAAACACACTTCTAGCCATTTAAGCCACCTGCAGTTTGAGGCACATGCCAAAGAAGCTTCATCTATATTCTGAAAGAGTTATTTCTTGTGGGCTGGGGAATGGGTCCCTATTGGGGAAGGGTATCCTCTCTATCTCAGTCATAATCCTAAAGGCCAGAGTGTAATTTAGAGCTGATAAGACTGTGAGTTCCTGTGAGTAGAGATTTCAATTTGTATATCTCTGCACCCCCATGCCTAGCACAATGTTTGGCACACAGCTGCTCCAAAAATGTTAGTTGATTGGTTACTGATAACATCAATAAGATATTATTGCTAAAACCATTGCTGCTAGAAAATTCTAATGTTCTAATGCTCTCCTCTGTTCCCTCCCCTCTTAGTTACTTGTACATATGTTATCGTCTTCATTTTACCTTTTCACTTTCCTTTATATACTTAAGGATAAACTGTACAATTCGCCTTGTTCTGAAACAGATGTAAGGCAGCTAACAAAGAAAGGCAATCGAGCAAGACAATAACGTGGGAAAACAGGATAACAAATCAGGGTTGGAAAAATATGTCCAGTGGAGATAAATATGCAAGATGCATGCTCTGACATTTTAACTTTGGCTCTGAAGCTCTAAAGTTACAGAAACTGAAGAGTTGAAAACATGAAAAGCACACATATTGCTCAGGAGAAGCGTGGCTATTTCAGATGCAGAGACTTAAGAGAAGCTTCTCCTGCGGTTTCTTACAAAGGGGACACTGAGCAGTGCAATGAACATCATTTAAAATAACATCCATCCAACTGTGAATTTGATAGGGCTATTCCTAATAAAGTCCATCAAAGCAAAAGGAGCGCATAATGTTTAAGTATGATTGTAAAAAACAGTTATGCGGATATAGGAGGTGAAGGTTGGCTGGCAATTAAAGAAACAATATTGGGTTGGCCAAAAAGTACCTTCAGTTTTTAAGTAAAAATAAAAGACACATTTTTCATTTTCCCCAAGAACTTTATTGAACAACGTATTCACCATTTTGTTCCACTACCTTCTGTCATTTTTCAGGCAACTTCATAATTCCATCGTCCCAAAACTTATCTTTTTGAGCAAAGAACTGTTCCAGGTGCCTTTTACAGTCTTCCAGGGAATTGAAATTTTTTTCCATTAAGAGAATTTTGTAAAGACCGAAATAAATGGAAATCAGAAGGTGCAATGTCTAGTGACTACAGGGGATGAGTCAGAACTTCCCAGCCAAGCTGTAACAGTTTTTGCCTTGTCATCAAAGAAACATGCAGTCTTGTGTTATCCTGATGGAAGATGATGCCTTTTCTGCTGACTAATTCTGGATGCTTTTTGTCGAGTGTTGCTTTCATTTGGTCTAATTGGGAGCAGTACTTGTTGGAATTAATCGTCTGGTTTTCCAGAAGGAGCTCATAATAGAGGACTCCCTTCCAATCCCACCATACACACCACATCACCTTCTTTGAATGACAAACAGCCTTTGGTGTGGCTGGTGGCAGTTCATTTCACTTGCCCCACGATCTCTCCCGTTCCACATTATTGTACAGAATCCACTTTTCATCGCCCATCGCAATTTGTTTTAAAAATGGAACATTTTCGTTCGTGTAAGTAGAGAATCGCAGGCAGAAATATGGTCAAGAAGGTGTTTTTCGCTTAACTTATGTGGAACCCAAACATCAAAGTGATGAATATAACCAAGCTGGTGCAAATGATTTTCAGTGCTTGATTTGGATATTTTGAGTATGTAGGCTATCTCCCACGTGGTATAAGGTTGATTGTTCTCAATTAATGTCTCAGTTTGATCACTCTCAACTTCAACTGGTCTACCCGACCATGGAGCATTGTCCAGAAAGAAATTTATAGCACGAAACTTTGCAAACCACTTTTGACACGTTCAATCAGTCACAGCACCTTCTCCATACACTGCACAAATCCTTTTTTGCATTTCAGTTGCATTTTTACCTTTCTTGAAATAATAAAGCATCATATGCTGAAAATGTTGTTTTCTTCCATCTTCAATATTAAAATGGCTACACAAAAATTCATCAATTTTGATGTCTTTTTTAAAATGCACGCTGATATGACAGCTGTCACATACAATGTAACAGAATTGTTTCGAACGAAGTTAAAGACAACTAAGTGCTACCAGAGCCATCTTATAGAAAAAAAAAGAACGAAGCTTTTGGCCAACCCAATAGTAATTAGATAATTTGTGATAGGTATACCTGCTCTATATGGCTCATCCATTCCTTCAACTAACAGTTGAGTACCTACTAAGTGCCAGACACTGCCAGATTCTGGGAATGTAAAAGTGATCCAATATCTGCTTGATCAAGGGTTTCAAAGGGCAGGAGGAAATACATGTAGAAGTTAACACATGACAATGCAATAAGATAAACTAACTTCAATTTGTAAGTATAAGGTGGATTAGGGTTAAAAATACATATGATGGAGGAGGAGAGATTTGAACTGCATCTTTAAGGATGAGTGTAACTTCATCAGGAATATGGAGAAGGAGGTAATGTGGAGTGTATTCCAGGGAAAGAAACTGGCATATATATAAGCCACAGAGATAGGGGACAGGACAGCATGTTTGATGAAGTCAGTGCTTTTTATGGCTGAAGTAGAGAGTTTGGTATTAGGTGAGGGTGGGGAATATGGAGACAGCCTACATGCAATGAGGTTGGAGAGAGAGGCAGGGTCAGATCATGGAGGGCCTTGAAAGCAGGCTAAACTGGGCAAATGGAGGCAGTTATAGGGTTTGAGGCTGGGAGGAAAAAAATGAGGTTTGTGTTGAAGAACATTTTGATAGATGTGTGGAAGGCTTGAACCAAAGATATGGCTGTACATGCAGAAATAAAAGCATTTGTTTAGGAGATATTGAGAAGATAAAATAAATTGGTTTTAGAGACACTGAGTAGACATGGAAGAAAGAAAGGAATGAGGAAAGAAATATTACCTAGATCTCTGTTTACTGACTGGGTCGAATATGTCACTGACTATAACTGCAATGAAGGGGACCAGTCTGGGGGAAATGTCAAGTTCATTTTAGAATATATTGAGTTCAAGGAATCTAAGGAATCCAAATGTCAGTGCCCAGTAATAATAATGATAGCTAACATTTATAGAATATTTATGTGCTAGCCACAGTGCTATGCACATCATTATTGCACTTAACTCTCACAAGTTCACTAGGTTTCTTCTGGGCATAGAATATTGTGCCAGGCTCTGGGGAATGGTATGGGATGACCAGAAAAGTAGGTACTATTACTTTCCCTATTTTACAGTTAGGTAATTGAGACTTTGAAAGATTACATAGCTAGAAAGTATCAAATTAGAAATTGGAGACTTCCCTGGTGGCGCAGTGGTTAAGAATCCACCTGCCAAGGCAGGGGACATGGGCTCGAGCTCTGGTCCGGGAAGATCCCACATGCCGTGGAGCAACTGGGCCTGTGCGCCACAACTACTGAGCCTGTGCTCTACAGCCTGCGAGCCACAACTACTGAAGCCCGTGTGCCTGGAGCCCATGCTCTGCAACAAAGACAAGACACCACAATGAGAAGCCTGCACACCTCAACTAAAGAAAGCCCGCGTGCAGCAACTAAGGCTCAATGCAGCCAAAACTAAATTAATTAATTAAAAAAATAAAAGAAATTGGAACCCAGGGGCATATAGCTCCAAACTCTACTCTCTCAACCACTTTGCATTACTGACTCAGTAAGCATGAAGCAAATGGACAGAGTTCAGGAGATGAAAATCACAGGTGTGAGTGAGATCACCAGGGACAATATAAGAAGTCTAAAAGAAGCTGCAGGACAGAATCACTGCCAATCCCAGATTGTATCCACAGGAAGCTCAGGAACTCATTAAGGAAACTGAGAAGGAGTAGGGAAGTCAGGTAGGGTGAGGACCAGAGTCCTTTGGATTGGTTGGCACCTACTGGGTTACTGATGACCTGGAGGATGACTGTTTCCATAGATTACTGGCAGTAGAGGTCAGATGGCGGGGTTAGGAGTGAAGCCTGAGAACACACATGACTCTTTCAAGAAGCTGGAGTGTGAGGGAGAGTGATGGCCAGAGGAGTACTCACAGTCAAAGACAGCGTTCCTGCTCAAAGTTGCAGTGGCTTTGGCATGTTTAAACCCTGAGGAGGAGGAGATGGTGAAGAGGAAGAAGCTGACGATATGGGAAAGAGAGGGCGAAACTGTTGACCAAGACCTCAGAGGAGATGGGGGGAATGCCATTCCACTGAGTTTATGTTTTTCCTGTAAATGTATTTTGGACTTTCTCTTTTAGGTTTGGACCAATATATAAACTATTTATGAACAGGATGTGAAACTGCCTTATATTGCCACACATTCCCATGCATCTGGTATAATGTTCCACATATACCCATAGGGGACACAGCATAATATGTGTTAATATTAATGAATTCCAACTCTTACAAACATGATTATGAAAATTTGTATTAATTATTACATTAAACTGAACCTTCAATGTAAAACTACGGTTGGATTAATTGGTTGCATGAAATAATACTTCACCAAAGTAAAGCCAAAGTAAAGTTGTAATTTACGTGTGTTTACAACAGCTTTGCTCTCCCCCAAGTAATTATACAGATGCAAACCTAGGCTTTGTCCTCCAGAATGGGGGGGAATCCAGCAGATTACACACCAGCTTGAGTAGAAAGTGTACTTCTATGGGCATCCAAAAGAAGTCAATGTCAAATTCTTGTCAGGCATAAATCTTGGTGTTTTGACTCTCGACTAGATAAAGCTGTCAAGGGGGAATGTATAGAGCCCTGAGAGCTGAAAAGAAGCCTGTTTAAATCTGTGTTCAATCATCTTAGAGCAAACGGCACCAGCCCAAAATACTATTCTTTAGGAAATTAAAAAAGCAGTCAGACCCACCTAGAGCCATTAGCAAGGAATTTTACTGTGGCCCTATGAGTCAGCTCTTCCCCTTAATCTTGTCTGTTGTCAAGATCACCTAGGGACACTTTTTGCCCGCCACTGCCCCAGGAGGGCTTCAGTTCCTTCCCCTGTTGGGTAGTTTGTGAGATCCTGAAGCAAGACTGGGGATTCCTGGATGATTTTACCAGAGCATCTTAATTCAGCTCTCTTTGTTTGTAAATTACAAAACACAGGATATCACGAACAGCAGTTGCAACTGCTACACTGACAAAATAGCCACAGGGAAACAGATGTCTTTTTTTTTTTTTTTTTAATTTATTTTTGGCTGCATGGGGTCTTCGTTGCTGTGCATGGGCTTTCTCCAGTTGTGGTAAGCCGGGGCTACTCTTCATTGCGGTACACGGGCTTCTCATTGCGGTGGCTTGTCTTGTTGTGGAGCACAGACTCTAGGCGTGCAGGCTTCAGTAGCTGTGGCACATGGGCTCAGCAGTTGTGGCTCACGGGCTCCAGGGTGCAGGTTCAGTAGTTGTGGCACAAGGGCTTAGCTGCTCCACGGCATGTGGAATCTTCTCGGACCAGGAATCAAACCCATGTCCCCTGCACTGGCAGGCGGATTCTTAACCACTGTGTCACCAGGGAAGTCCCAAAACAGATGTCTTTAGCTAGCAAAAGTTTTATCAATGGGAACATTCAAGTGAAACACATCATTCATTATTTTTCACTTCATCAGTTAAAGTGGATATGGTAAAACCCAATTCTGACGCTTAGTCAATTTTGACTTCTTTAGTCTGAATTAATAAAAAATTTACATTTCAGGATACTGGAAAGACATTTAGTAATACAAGTTACTAAGCATTCAAGGATAGCCAAGGGAAGTTTCTGGTAGATGTGACCTACAATTTATACAATATTTGGGTATAAAAGGTATTCTTTATTTTTCACCAGATTTACTGAGATATAACTGAAAAATAAAAATTGTATATATTTAAGGTATTCAACTGGATGCTTTGATGTGTATACATATACATTGTGAAATAATTACCACTATCAAGCTAATTAACATATCCATCTCGTCACATTAAAAGGCGTTCTTACTGAACAGCTAAGAATGTAAAAGAATGAAATTAGAACACTCCCTAACACCATACACAAAAATAAACTCCAAATGGATTAAAGACCTAAAGGTAAGGCCAGATACTATAAAATTCTTAGCAGAAAACAAAGGCAGAACACTCTAGGACATAAATCACAGCAAGATCCTTTTTGACCCACCTCCTAGAGAAATGGAAATAAAAACAAAAATAAACAAATGGGACCCAATGAAACTTAAAAGCTTTTGCACAGCACAGGGAACCATAAACAAGATGAAAAGACAACCCTCAGAATGGGAGAAAATATTTGCAAATGAAGAAACTGAAAAAGGATTAATCTCCAAACTTTACAAGCAGCTCATTCAGCTCAATATCAACAAAACAAACAACCCAATCCAAAAATGGCCAGAAGACCTAAACAGACATTTCTCCAAAGAAGATATACAGATTGCCAACAAACACATGACGGATGCTCAACAACAGTAATCATAAGAGAAATGCAAATCAAAACTACAGTGAGGTATCACCTCACACCAGTCAGAATGGCCATTATCAAAAAAATCTACAAACAGGGCTTCCCTGGTGGTGCAGTGGTTGAGAGTCCGCCTGCCGATGCAGGGGATGCGGGTTCATGCCCCGGTCCGGGAGGATCCCACGTGCCGCGGAGCGGCTGGGCCCGTGAGCCATGGCCGCTGGGCCTGCGCGTCCGGAGCCTGTGCTCCGCAATGGGAGAGGCACAGCAGTGAGAGGCCCACGTACAGCAAAAAAAAAAAAAAAAAAAAAATCTACAAACAGTAAATGCTGGAGAGGGTGTGGTGAAAAGGGAACCCTCTTGCACTGTTGGTGGGAATGTAAATGGATACAGCCACTATGGAGAACAGTATGGAGGTTCCTTAAAAAACTAAAAATAGAACTACCATACGGCCCAGCAATCCCACTACTGGGCATATACCCTGAGAAAACCATAATTCAGAAAGAGTCATGTACCACAACGTTCAGTGCAGCTCTATTTACAATAGCCAGGACATGGAAGCAACCTAAGTGTCCACTGACAGATGAATAGATAAAGAAGATGTGGCACATATATATAATGGAATATTACTCAGCCATAAAAAGAAACGAAATTGAGTTATTTGTAGTGAGGTGGATGGACCTAGAGACTGTCATACAGAGTGAAGGAAGTCAGAAAGAGAAAAACAAATACTGTATGCTAACACATATATATGGAATCTAAAAAAAAAAAAAAAAAGGTTCTGAAGAACCTAGGGGCAGGACGGGAATAAAGATGCAGACCTACTAGATGTGTGTGTTTGAAGAGGTTATGCCAAGCAGTTCACAGGCCAATGAGTATACACCCACTCCTGCCCGTGCCTCCACCGTGATCTGTGCACACTGCGGCACCAGCAGTGGCCACGCTCGATACACTCACATCTGCTTGACACTTGCCACCTTTGTCTTACAAGGGCTCAAAAGTGTGTGTTCTCTCCTGGGTGTTCAGGAAATTAAGGCAGCAGTGGTGATCTTGTTTATTGAAGTTGTAATTCCTAAGGCTTTTTAATGTTGGATTTTTTAAATTTAAGAATCTATTTGGTAAAATGGAACCCACACTGTGGGCTGTGAGTCAGCCAGAGATTTGGATTCTAATCCTGCCACTCGCAAGTGGTGTACAGTTTTGTCAAGTTAACCTTCCTGGCTTTGTTGCTAATCTACACATAAGGAAGCTACAGAGCTAGGATCAAGAGCATACATTCAAATATTATTCCTCATCCTCAGTCTATACATACCACATACCTTAACATTTTCAGCAGAAACTCTGTTTACATGATTCTGAGGAATATGGATTAGGTCTGCAGCTCTTTCTAGACCGTTTGACAATAATACTTCTTGCAAAAGACTGACTTCTTCTAGTTCCTTTCAGGTTTTCAGTCAATTCTGAAATTGCCTCAATCCTTTGCTTTGATCACCTCTAAGAGTAGTTCACAAAACACTACCGCAAAAAAAAAAAAAAATGGTCAAGAAGAATCTAGGGGCAAGATGGGAATAAAGATGCAGACCTACTAGAGAATGGACTTGAGGATACTGGGAGGGGGAAGGGTAAGCTGGGACAAAGTGAGAGAGTGGCATGGACATATATACACTACCAAACGTAAAATAGATAGCTAGTGGGAAGCAGCCGCATAGCATAGGGAGATCAGCTCGGTGCTTTGTGACTGCCTGGAGGGGTGGGATAGGGAGTGTGGGAGGGAGATGCAAGAGGGAAGAGATATGGGGACATATGTATATGTATAACTGATTCACTTCGTTATAAAGCAGAAACTAACACACCATTGTAAAGCAATTATACTCCAATAAAGATGTTAAAAAAAAACAAAAACAAAAGAAACCACTACCACATCTGTCTTTAAAATCACCTAATGACATTTTGGGTAATCCCACAGATACCTTCTTGGTCTTTGCTATGTTACTTCCCACTGAGGCCTGCCTGACTTACCTGCCACCCTATTTAAAATTGCAAACTGCCTTTCCCCCTTCTACCCAACTGTGTAATTTTACCCTGCCCTATTCTGAGGTCTTTTTTTTCCCTACAGCACTTGCCACCTTCTAACATGGTATCACATTTACTCATTTATTATATCTCATATTAATTGTCTATCTTCTCCACTACAATGTAGGCTCTAGTAAAGCAGGGATCTTTGCTCTGTTCACTACCATATCCCAAGATCTAGCTTAGCCTGGCCCATGGCAGGCATTCAAAAATCCTTTGTTGAGTACTGAATGTTAAATGAATTCACTTCTTTATTCTCTACTGCTGGTGAATGAACCTAAGCATCTTCCGCTTTCAAAACAATTGGGAGTATACAACCTGGCACCCGCCTACCCCACACCCGACTGGACATGAGAAAACTCTGCTTCCTCGTCTGTACTACCTTGTCAGCAGAATTCAGCTGGATATGTGTTTATAATTACTTAGGACCTCAGGATTCAAGGTGAAGACATAAAATCCCCAAACCTGATTTATGTCCCAAGAGCATTCAGGGGACTCATTAGTGTTTAGATGGAAATCTGTGAATAGTTTTCAGATTTCTTAACGCAATGATTCATCATTTTTCAACCTAAGGTCAGTGTAGAGAACACTGTTTTAGTGACAGCCACACTGCCTCATGGTGTTCCGCAGCAAAAGCTCAGGGTTAAAGGAGATTTTTTCAAGAAAGACAGAGATTTTTCAGATGTATAATGTTTAAGGTGATATTCAGCAAACATTTAGAGTGTCTGTTTTATGCCAAGCATTGTTAGATGTTAAGAAAAACAAAAAATTAAGTCATGGTTGCTGGGCTCAAGAAGCTTCAAGTCGGGGTGATGGGGTGGGCATGAGTATTTAAACAAATAATTATAACAACATAGACCAATCACGTTAAGGGAGACAGGCAAGACCTCACACAGGAGGAGACATGGGAGTTGTAATTCAGAATTTTCCTTCAGTTCTTAGAAGTGATTTATTCCACCTGCTTCAGCAGAGTTGTCCCTCCTTCTTCATAAGTATAACCTTATATTTGTTGTGTTTTGGGGAAACATATATTATAACCCAAATAATATAAGCTCACTGTAAAAAAAATATTAGAAAATACAGATAAGTTCAAAGAAAAAAATTAAATGTCCATAATCTCACCACACTGATCTACTTCGTCTTTTTATTTCCTCCTGGCTGACCTTGAATAAAATTTTGCTCCAGCAAGATGCCTTCCCTTTATCATTTACCGAGCTTGTACTTTGTGCTAGGGATTCTGGAGAGTATGGTCACACAAAGCCTGGATCCAGACCTACTTCTCTATGATTCAAAAGTCCTCGTAAAGGCTAAATCCAAAAGGAAATGACTGCCTCTTAGCATCATTCTCCCCTCAGGCCTCAAGAAAGGAAAAGCAGCTCCTGACATCCAGGAGCTCGCCTGGCACTCACAGCTGGGCCTTGGTGCTCTTCCAGTGAACAGAAACAATTTCACAGAACATCAGCTTCAGACAAAGCCACTCTGTGATCATGATGGGTCAAGACAGACAAAGGACCACTTTATAATCACATCTGAATGCAAGCACAACCAGAACATTGTCCAACTCACAATATACCATGCATCCCTCTCTCCTGGCTAATAGGAGTAACTGCTGCTTCTTTATCAATTACAGCCTTAGCCTGGCTCTGCTCTGCCCTCCCTATGGATAAGATTTATTGAGATCCCCAACCATAGAATACCCACACTTGCTAATAGCATCCAATCCAGAGCAAAGCCCCACTTCCTTAAACCTGAGCCCAAATTACAAAATATAGGCCCAAATATCATAATGATTCCTTTTATAATTTCCACTTACTGACCCACACCATAGTTCCCAATGATGTACCTTCTCCTATTCTGGAATGAGCACTAAACCCCATCTGTTGAACTCTAGGTGTGCGCCTGATGGTCTTTGTCTACAAGGCAGTGAAAGTCTATAAACACTTTGCGTGTGTGTGTGTGTGTGTGTGTGTGTGTGTGTGTGTGAGAGAGAGAGAGAGAGAGAGAGAGAGAGAGAGAGAGAGAGAGAGAGAGAGAGAGAGAGGGAGAGAGAATGAACCCATCTTTCCCTTGAACCTGCTTTCCACTCGGGCTGCCCTTTCTCTCCTTCCTTTTAATCTTAGATTTTTTCAAAGCCTCAACTTTAAATACTTCTCAACTCACAACAATTTGTCTTCCCTTGACTGTCTGACTCCAAACTCTGGGCAACAGCTTTCCAACCTGTAAGGCTTTAATATGCTTAGATGCTCATGTAGTCTGGCCTCTCCCGAAACCATCCTCACTTATAAATTGCCAATGACCTGTTAATTGAAAAATCCTATAGCATTTTTCTTGTTCTCCTCACCATTCTTTTGGAAGCCTCTGTCCCTTTTGAACGCCTCTCCCATGTTGAAAATTCTTCCCTAGTACCCCTATTTCTGAAGCTTGCCCCTTCTCCCAGAGTTCCCTCTTCCGTCCCTGCAATGGCTAGCATTCCACACTGGGCCCCTTCCTCCCTTCTCCGGGGAACTCCCTGGATGAGTACATTGCCTCCTCAGCATCTATATCCTGATGTGTCTCCAAACTGCCTCTCTACTCAGCAGGCTGCTGGAGAGCCCTGTGGGACGGAAAGCAGCTTCCTCAGGCCAACACGTTGAAATCCAACCACTGTACTCCAACTATTCATTCGTTCAATAACATTTATTGGGTGCACACTATGCACTGCACATCGTGGAAAGCTTTAGAGATTCAGCAATAAAGAGCACAGTCCCTACCCTCAAGGAGCTTATAGTGAACAGCAGACAAGGCATGTGCGTTAATGCTCTTATTACAACACACAATGAATAGTTATCAAATGAACGAATGCATGCTTAAGGAAGAGATTTCTTTGAAAGGCAATGTAATATGAATGCTAATACTGTGGGCTACTGGCCAAATTGCCTGGGATCCAATCCCAGCTTGGTCAATTTCTAGCTGTGTGACCTTAAGTTATTCTCACTGTGCCTTTGTTTCCTCATCTGTCAAGTGCAGATAATAATAGTTCAGGGGGCTGCAGTAAAGCTTAAACGAGTCCATGTTTGTGGAGTGCTGAGGGTGCAGTCTGACACATAGTAGTGCTAACAGTGTTTCCATTTGCATTATTCCTGCGCCTTCAGAGTTATGTCACCATGCACGAGAGTCGCCAAGACCAGATCGAGGAGGACTGTAAGGGGGTTCAGAGACTTTTTTTTCAGGAAGAGGTAATACCAAAGCAGGGTCTGAAAGCCTGAGCTAGACGAAGAAGACAAGAAGATGAAAAAGGGTCGACCAGGCAAAGGAGACAGGGGGGTATAGAGTACCAATAACACTGGTGATCAAGTGACATGCATGCCAGGAATTTTAAGGAGAAAAGAAAGGATGACAAGAAATGAGGCAGGGGAGGAAAACTGAGGCCAGATTGTAAAGGATTTTCCTCGTATATCAGTAGGGATTCTACTCTGAAGATAAACTGTTGCCTCCAATTGAGATATTGAAGGGTTTGAAGCAGGGAAATGATAGAATCCTATTTCCATGTTAGCAGCTCTGTATAGAGCACAGAGAAAGTGAGAGCAGGGAAACTAGGGACGAGGCTAGTAAGCAATTCCCCAAGGAGGGGATGGGTCCTCATCTAAGGTGGGTCAGTAGCAATGGGAAGGATAAGAGAGATGGAATCTTCCCTCCTATTTTTTCTTAAACTGCGGCTGACCCTTCAGGACTTGATCCTCAGGATGTCTTTCCTAACCACCCCAGGCGAATCTAGCTACCTCTGTGATCCCAGCCTTCAAGAACAGGAAATGGCTGTTTTTACTTTTATATCCATATTTAGCACTGTGCACTAGGACAGGGGCTTGCAGGGGCTGGATACAGAATAAAATCCTTCACTGAATGCCTTTTAAGGAAGGGGATCAAGATTACATGCCATCTAAGACATCATTAGTATGTTTTCTGATTCTTTTACTTTTTTAATATGCTTAGATGCAAACTATTATATATAGTATGCATAAACAACAAAGTCCTATTGTATAGCACAGGGAACTGTATTCAATATCCTGGGATAAACCATAATGGAAAAGAATATAGAAAAGAATGTATATATATATGTATAACTGAATCACTTTGCTGTATAGCAGAAATTAACACAACATAGTAAATCCACTATACTTCAATAAAAAAAAATAGTTAATATGCTTAGCCAGCAATCATCTTGTAATAATAGCTATCCTCAAGCTCCACAAGCAAAATTTTTGTTTAAATTCCTTAATTTAATTAAAATCAACAAACCTACCAAGTATGTTGTGACTGAAAGGCATTGTCCTGTGGTAGATATATAGAGACTGTCATTTTACTCTCTTTGATACTTATATTAGATATTCCTCATCCAATGCATAGGATATTATTACATGTTAAATTTATGTTATTTTATTTGAGGAGATAATTGATGTTTTAATTAAAAGTGAGAGGGCCAAAATAAATATATGTTTTATAGCACCAATTATTTCCCTTATTATTCCTGACAGCAGGAAGCAATCAATCTTGTTAGCATCCTTTCCACCCTATCTTGGATGGATTGATATGATTTCAATTGATTAGGTGCTGTTGAAAAAGCTCAATGTTTTCCTCTGGTCCTGAGCTGAATAGAATTTTTAATAACATCCCAGTCTACCATCATGTAAATCATGGTCATGTGTAACATTACTATTATGTAAGGCATTTTTTTCCCTCACTGGTTGAGAATTTTTTCCCACTGATTTTTCTTGGTTTTTCCTTTTCATTTCAAATGAACCCAATCCCAACAATTCATTTACAACAGAAGAGACTCAAAAATTCAAGGCTTAAAAGAAATCAGCTTTTAGGCAATGATAAATGTCAGTAAAATTAGACATGTCTTTTCCTGACACTACGCAGTTTTCTGGATATTAACGTTCACTGCTATATGGTGTTCTATATTTTCAGTAATGCGAACATTTTATAGTCTGGAAAAAGATTTACATTGTGGTAGATTTCTTGAGCCTACACAAAGGCTATCACACTTTTGCATTCTCAAAAGTCACAGAATACAAATCTGTTCAAATAAACTAAGAACACTGATAATATATGTGAAACTAGAATTAGAATGGGGTTTTCAGATTCAAGAGTTATTAGGTAAACAATCAGAAGTTTGCCAGTAATGGTCATCAAGTGTCTCATTACTTAGATAAAGCCATATTGGTGATATATATGACTATAAATAACAATTGGTACTTTCTTAAGCCTTTTAAAAACCCACATAATTTTCCTAATTTCTGTCTTAAACCCATTAGAGTCTCCTTAGTAGAGAGATAATTAGTAGAAATTTCCTTTACATTCAATAATGTAATTCTTAAGTTAACAAGTTTCCCCCAAAATAGAACTCTGTAAACAAAAATTGATAATATGCCTATGATAATGGTGAAAATGGGATGACATTTTGTTCATTGTGTGCATGTGCATACGTTCACATATGTGCGTCTATGAGACTTTGGCATGGGTGAGAGTCTGGATGGGTATGAGGCAGTGACAAAGCTTAATGTGACTACTTAATGTACACTTAACGCATCTGAAATGATGTTGCATCTGAAATTAATAGTGCACACAGTAGAAACAAGCATATCGATACTACATACGCGATCATCTATAACACACTCAAATATTAAAAGCTATAAACAAATATTTTCGACAAAGTTAACAAGAAATTTAAGTGGTAAATTACGCAGATGTGTTTTTGTAAAATTCTAAAATTAGTAAGATTTTATATTTCCAGGACAACTAAATATAACTCATTAGGAAAAAAAAACTATGAAAAGAATATAAATTTTCTCTGGTTTATTTCACTCACACTTAGTATCTTCAGAACTGTACAGATCTTTATCAATAAGTAGTAACTAAATAATTATTAGAGATATTAAGGGGTCAATAATTCCATTTTTAAAGTGCCATGATCAAGTAATAGTCATGAAACGCTTACTCAGTACATAGGACCTACCATGAATAATTTTGACACAACCAATATGAAGAAGTCAAAGATGATTCTTACCTCCTTGTTCACACAGTTGCTGGGCTAAAGCATCTTTGAAGATAATCTGGCCTTTGTGTGTTGCTGTAGCCCTGGAAATGAACAGAAAAAGGTTAATACAAATCTTGTAATATGTTTGGTGATAACAATGTATTTTTAAAACCTCTTTTTTTTTTTTTTTTTTTGCGGTACGCGGGCCTCTCACTGTTTGTGGCCTCTCCCGTTGCGGAGCACAGGCTCCGGACGCACAGGCTCAGCGGCCATGGCTCACGGGCCCAGCCGCTCCGCGGCATGTGGGATTTTCCCGGACCGGGGCACGAACCCGTGTCCCCTGCATCGGCAGGCAGACTCTCAACCACTGCGCCACCAGGGAAGCCCTAAAACCTCATTTTTAAATGTTACGTGGATATGATTTTTTTTTTAAAAAGTGCCTCTGAACAGAGATAAAAATGAACAATAGAGTCAAGGCTTAAACCAAGTCACCTGGGTTGAGAATTATCTTCTGATTGGTCTTATTTTGTAAAGATACTGTAACATTTGTGGGCTTATTCTGAAAACTGCAGATGTGAGCAAATCTTGGGTAGAAGAAAAAGTATGGAAAGGATGTTTATTAAAATTTATTCTTCAAGAGACCTTTATATAAAATGTTTTGTGGTGCAATAATGATATTAACACTGGAGGAAGATGCTCTTAATGTACATTTTTCTGAAATCGATAGTCACCATAACACCATAACAGATTTGAGATGGAGAATTATATTTTTAAAGTTTTTTTTTTAAAGAGGCCTATTTGGAACTTTCATAATTATAAAGTCTGTCATAATAAAATACACCTTTTCCCCACTGGGTCTAATTCACCACTTGAAGGAGATGTGCATCTTTTACTTCCTCTAATCAGAGCTGTGCACATGTACTGGTGAAAAAAATAACATCCTTGCAGCAGATGTATTACTCAATGGTTATAATAGGAACTGTCTTATTAAAGGAAGAATTATTTATGCTTTATATTTGAAGTGTTTTTCCTTAAGATTCTTTTCCAGCACAAAAGGTATTATTTAAATGAATTTAAAACAGGAAATCATGCCTCTTTAAAAAATTTGATTTCAGAAAATAAGCCATACAAAATCTTTTTAATAACTAAAATATATTAACATTAAATCTCAAGTTTAGTTCTAGACAAAACCAGCCTAGGACAAAAATAATTTGATTCAGCCATCACTTACTGAAGATGGATTATGTACAAAGCACTGGGCTAGGTCACAAAAGGCAACTTTTGGCCTCTGCAATTCCCCTCCATATGTGCACCCCTCAGTCAACATCTTGCCCTTTGTCCAGCCCAACAGGACCTCATGGTTGCCTACATCCCCACTCTGGTCTCCAGGTGGATGCACACTCCTCCTCCATGCCGCATACCTTTCTGATTTCTATCCCCCACTGAATTGTTACAAGTGTCAGTCCCCCAGGACTTGAGTCTCTGGAAGTAGTCTGATAGACTAAGCCATGATGAAGTGTTAATGGGTGATATTGCTCCAAGCTAACATATTTCAGCTGTGAAACTGAAAATATTATACTTTCACACACACACACACACACACACACACACACACAATGACACAGCAGTGAGAGTTTTGAATGGTGGGAAGGAAATATAATTGAAGAGAAAAATCACTGGGCAGCTGTCAACTCACACTATATGTGAAGTTTATAAGTGTAATCAGCCCTTGTTGTTGCATATTAATCATTATCGAAATTACAGATAAACAGATGCTACCACTCTCCCTATATAGTCACATATGTTTATAGGTTTTCCATTGCTTTTAGCAAGGTGAACATGAGAGGGACTAAATTTAGGGCCAATCTAAGCCATAAACATGACCCACGGACTCATCAGTTACAAAATTTATTTCCAGAGAGAACGTGGAAACTTGATTTACCTAAATACGTTTCATTATTCAAATCTCAATCAAGTCAAGAGCTTTTTCTTCTTTTTTTTTTTTTTTTACAGTACGTGG
Organism: Delphinus delphis; assembly: GCF_949987515.2. Lineage (NCBI taxonomy): Eukaryota > Metazoa > Chordata > Mammalia > Artiodactyla > Delphinidae > Delphinus > Delphinus delphis. The sequence goes on along the minus strand of NC_082691.1, from coordinate 20,931,897 downwards.
GCCTCTCACTGTTGTGGCGTCTCCCGTTGCGGAGCACAGGCTCAGCGGCCTGTGCTCACGGGCCCAGGCTCAGCGGCCATGGCTCACGCACGGGCCCAGCCGCCCCGCGGCACGTGGGATCTTCCTGGACCGGAGCACGAACCTGCAGTCCCCTGCATCGGCAGGCGGACTCTCAACCACTGCACCACTAGGGAAGCCCAAGTCAAGAGCTTTTGAGCTCACATATACTTCTGATAGCAACACGGCAATCATAGATGTATAATTTTAATTTGACATTTACTTTGCAAGGGATATATTTTCTGATCACTAACCACCAAGAAAAGTCCTGCAACATACAATGTTTAAATAATTGTTCATTTTAGTTGTCTTCAGATTTTAAGTATATACTATTCCTACAGTAATATTTCTCGTTGGTCCACAAACTTATTATCATTGTGCCAGTGTATGCTCCCATGAACACAAAAAAACCAAAGTATCCAAATAAAATTCATGTCACAGAGGTTTTGCTTTTTCCCTGGGTATCAGAGATACTGATATATATGGGTCACTGCACAGCACCTTGTGAATCGTCCATACTGCTTCCCCTATTACTCAGTTTCTTCAGATTTAGAATTTCATTCATGCTTTTACTTCTTCTACTGTGGTTCAGTGAGTGAATTTCTGAGAACTAGAGAACAACTGAAACTGAAGAAACTTTTATCATCTAGTCAAAATTTCTTTAGCAGTGGTACTCATTCTTCAAACAAATATTACAGAACTCCGATATATGAACAGGGGAGCCCTGTTGGAAGTTGCTGGATTCCCTCTCCTCACCCAGCATGCTCCCTACCACCCACTCCCCAAAAGGTCCTGGTGCACTTCTCTGGAACACTTGGGAGTTTGAAGTGGAAGAGTTTGAAAACCGTTGAACTAGTCTAACTCTTTACAGTGTATGGATCAAGAAACAGAGGCCCAGGGAACACCTGCTGAAGGTCACACAACCTGTTAATGGCAGATGGAACCTGATTTCAGGTCTTGATGCCAAGCCTTGGATTCTTCCCACCACATCAGCAGTTTTCAAAATGTGCTCCATAGTGGTACCCAGGGGTCTCCATGGGAGTCAGAGGGATGGGCAGCAGGGAATGCTTCAGGCACCATTAATTCAACCAGAGCACCTCGTTCTAATACTTGTTCTAAGTATTTAATGTTGTTTGAAGAAAGGGCTCAGCAGTTCAAAATTGGATTGAGAAGCATACTATGTGCTCTCAGAAAGAGAAAGACAAATACCTTATGCTAACACATATATATGGAATTTAAGGAAAAAAAATGTCATGAAGAACCTAGGGGTAAGACAGGAATAAAGACACAGACCTACTAGAGAACGGACTTGAGGATATGGGGAGGGGGAAGGGTGAGCTGTGACAAAGCAAGAGAGAGGCATGGACATATATACACTACCAAACGTAAGGTAGATAGCTAGTGGGAAGCAGCCGCATAGCACAGGGAGATCAGCTCGGTGCTTTGTGACCGCCTGGAGGGGTGGGATAGGGAGGGTGGGAGGGAGGGAGACACAAGAGGGAAGAGATATGGGAACATATGTATGTGTATAACTGATTCACTTTGTTATAAAGCAGAAACACACACACCATTGTAAAGCAATTATACCCCTATAAAGATGTTAAAAAAAAAAAGAAGCATACTATGTGCTCAATGTCATTCTCTGGTCTTTTGCTTGGGAAAAATAAAAGTAGTAATAATAATAATAATGTGACTGGTAGAGGTATATATAAGGCATATATATATATATACACACACACACACACACACACACGTGTCATGTATATATATAAACCATGCATATATGGTTATTACTATTATAACACATATTATGAATTGAAATTGACCCCCTGCTAGGCACTGTTGTAAGGGCTCCACATAAATTAAGTCAATTAATCTTGACAACAACCCTACTAGGTAGATACTATTACCTTCATTTTCCTGGGACATAGATCTATTGTTTGATTTGACTAATGTCATGTAACTGGTGCTAGGCCAGGATTCAAACCCAGGCAGTCTGAGTGCAGAGTCCTCACTTTTAACTGTTAACATTAAATTGTCATTGATCTGGTTCAAAGGTGGGATGGTAGCTTGTGATGTCTTTTCAGAGGGAGAGCCTGCTTTCCAGGCCTGATCTTTAAATTCATGCCTCCTTGAGACTGTGCTCTCGATTCCAACCTTTCAGTACATTTCTCTTGATTGCTTCTCCTACAGTGTTCTGAGTCCTTGGGCTTCCAGTCAGCTCATTGCAGTTCCCTTTTAACTCTATCACATTTCCTCTATCAGCCCCCACGTCCCTTGCATCGCTCCTTTTCTCCACCAAATATAAGAGCGCTGGATGCTAACCTCATCAACATTGCTGCGAAAACCCTGGAAGGATACACAGGACACACACACACACACACAGGTGTTGACAGATAATCATCATGTACATCACCTTCTTTACAAACCTTTAAATCCCTCAGATCACAGTTTAATATAAAAATGCCCAACCCTACAGTAGGTGCATGGTTAGTGATTTTAAGGGTCTGCTTATTAGCACCTTATCTTTGGGGGAAGAAAGAGCAGAAGCCCAGGTGACCACCAGGCACATAAGTACCATTGCTTTTACCCATGAATGTGTCTGCTGTACATGCCCCAGGGTGTGACATGTCAATAATGGCAAGTCTACTTTGAACACATTTAGAGCTATGAAATAGTTTATGGTGGTTTACTTACAGAAGCACAGTACTTACTTCAAATATTCTACAGAAATATATATTTATATAAATATATACTTAAATATAATATGTAAATATATAGTTTAAATATAAACATAAGTATATACATTTAAATATAAAAATATATTTATGTATTCAAAAATTGCTAAAGTCACAGTAACTCAGAGTCAAAAGTCCCTAGAGGTCATGTCCTCCAATTTTTAACCCATAATATATTTTTCTTTTGTTATAATAAGATACAGCTATGATATATGGTGACAGGCCTTATTTGTTTTCAGAATTATATTATGCAATTTATAGCTCTCTTTCAGGAGGACATCTATCAAATTTGTGGTGCTAATAACTATGTTGGTACTACTTGTACTTAATTTTCCATAATTACCGGTAAATTTTTAGAAGAGTTCAGAAGCTATCCTCATTGTTCACTGTCCTGGGGAGTAGACCTAATTTCTTAAATAAGTTTCTAATAAGTACTTATCTTCTTGGGAGATGCATAGGTTTCTAGAGCAAGTTTGCCAACAAGAATCCCTATTAACTAAGTAATTTTAAAAGCTAGGGGGGCTGTTATGATCTATCATTTGAAAAGCTCCACAGATTCTGCCAAATGAAGAAAGTTCATTATGATCACCATATTCAGAGCTTGAAATAGCCTGAATTTAAAAGAACACGCCATATTCTAGTTTTTACTGAACTCCTAGAGCAACTGTTTGCCCAAGCCATTTAACAGTAAGTATGTATTGTAATGAGGCACAAAGCTGAAGCTCACAGAAAGACCAGTGCGTGACCACAGTGAGCTGCCGCTAACAAGCTCTCTCTCTTCGTACTTCTTTATTCACTTGAGGCTTCAGATTCTCTATATGAGGATAGGGTTAATAATAACAGTTATTTAAAGACAATAATATTCACTCTTCTGATACTTAAAGTCTCTCTACGTAAATGGATTTCAAGCTTCTGGAATAGTAGGAATAAGTAAAATTATCTCCCACCAAGGCACCTGTCATAATGATTTGAACATATAAGGGAATCAAAACTATATTTTTTCAGCTCACAATGTGCTTCTATTGTGCAATATTGCCATCCAGTTTCCAAAACAGGACTAAAAAGGGGTTTAAATGTAGTTGCTACAATGCCTACCCAAGTGTACTGTTTCGTTACTTCATCAATCAATTTGCTCACAGATTAACCTAAAGGATCATTTTTAAACCTAGGACGATGTGCTTTACATCTCCAGTGGTGGGTGACTTTCCCACTTTTCTCCCTGATTTACCAATGCGGTCTGATATGTTCCTGTGTCTTGCCCATTGACAACTGTAAAGGCATTCATCTGTCAGCAACGTGACGTTAATCTAGTGTAATATCAGCGTGCCTGTGCCAACTACCCTCCAGGAAATGTCAATAAATATGTGGAACATGGGAAAAGAGAGAGCGGTCCAAGTTTGGTCAATTTGATCTTCAAAGGAATCAATTCACTTACAAAGATTCTTGACCCCTTTTCATCAGCAAATTACTGTACCTTCTAATTAGGTTGAGGATTTAGCTTGACCGTTATTAAAACAAGAAAAAAATACCAAATTATTTAAAACATGTAAAAAGGAGTAATGAATAACTTCAGGGAGAAATTATTTTTATATTAAACTCTCAAACCACGTCAAGGCCATTGCAAAATGATAAAAAAAATGTGGATGTTTTCATAATGCTTTTGCTTTTCAAAGCTTTACTGGGCTCTTTGTTTTTATAATTACATCTTTTATTCTTAAGTCATAGCATTTTCCTCTGTTAAATGTATAAATACTTTCTCTCCCTCCAAACACAAATTTCAGCCTTAATGTTTTTATGTGCTTATCCAATAATCACAACGTCTCCATGTTCTTAAAAATCACCAAATATATGAATTTATGATATTTTCTGATCAAGGTATAATTTTCATCAGTAAAACAAAGAACATATAAATAAAATAATTCAAATAGGGCTAGTAAGTTAATGGTTAATGGCAACCATAATGGTTAATCCCTTTCAAGAGACTCAGCAGAGCTAACTACTCAAATTAAGATGTAGCATGTTGGGCTTCCCTGGTGGCGCAGTGGTTGGGAGTCCGTCTGCCGATGCAGGGGACGCAGGTTCGTGCCCCGGTCCGGGAAGATCCTACATGCTGTGGAGCAGCTGGGCCCATGAGCCACAGCCGCTGAGCCTGCGCGTCCGGAGCCGGTGCTCCGCAATGGTAGAGGCCACAACAGTGAGACACCCCTGTACCACAAAATGTAGCATGTTAATCAAAATAAAACCAGCTAGTTCTATTACTTTGGGAGGTAACTTAACCTCTCCTGATTAATTTCCTGATTTGTTTAAAAAAATAGTAACAGATGATCTTCAAAATTCCTATAAATTCTAAACCTCTATGATTCCATGATTCAAGATTAAGTGAGCACATATGAGCATGTACACACACACACACACACACACACACACACACACACGCTAGCTGCAGCCTCTATCGAGAGAAGTGCTTCCCAAAATCACGTGGCACAGGTCACAGGTAACGGTGTGCTACAGCAAGCTTGCGTCACCTCATGAGAGCTTGTTTTTTAAACAGTTATATTTTTATTTTAATGTGAAATTTAATATATGTGTGTGTGTATAAATGGGTTTTGCATGTATATACTATAACTACTGCAGCTATATCCCCTAACTCATGTAAAAATATAAACTTTATCCTAGTCATTCAAGTCAAAAAAGTGAGTCACAGACTTAACCTCCTCATTCATCAGCAAATTCTGTCAATTTTATTTATTTACTCTCCAATGTACCCTTTTTCTCCATCTCCACAGCCATGTTTTAATTCAGGACTTGATAATTTGTCATCTGATAAGCTGCAACACTCGCTTGATTGGAATCTCCCTCCAGATTCACCCCCATGCCAATGCAGCTTTCACATTGCGCCAGTTTTCTTTCTAAGATTGCTAGAAATCCTTCTGCAGCTCTCCAACATTTAAAGGAGTCTGTCAAATTCCTTAGAATGGCCTAAAAGGTTCTTCAGGTTCTGGTCCCTGCCTGTGTATCCAGCCTCACCTCCCACTGCACCCTGCAACTGAGCCACAGAGTAGTCTTCACGGGTTCTAGAATGCACGATTTATTTCATGCCTGCCGAATTTTTTATGTCCTGTCCCCTGTGCGTCGAAGTCTCTTGCCAAAAATCTTTTATTCATACTCTAAAATTTATCCAGGAATCTCTTCCCCTTACAAAACCTTCTTAGATCTCTCAGGTAGCATTAGACACCTTCTCCAAGGATAGCACAGCCTATTTTCTCAGCTCTGACATAGAAGCTTCCTAATTTAAGGTGATCTGACTTGCAGCCCAGCCCTCTCTTTTCACAGTCATTCTTATCATAAATTGAAACAACATGGTAAGTAGCAAACTCGTATTCATGACTGCCTAACAACCTCAACTAACACAAAATCAACGTTGATGCCTTCCAAATCCACCAAGACTAAGCCTCTACAATCCACACTAAAAGGTTAATACTATGGAAAATTAATCAGATTAAAAAGGAATTGATTGCCTGAGTACATGATAAGATGCTATGAATCCACATATCTCTGAACCTGGCAAGAATCTGGTCAAAGGCATTGTCTGTCTTTGAAATTTTAACAACATGCTTAATTAAAACATTAAATAAGGAACTTTCAGTGCTACAAAGGATGCTTTTATCTATTCAAGGAGAGAAGTAGTTGGTCTACAGTCAGATTTCTGGGATGGAGTATTAGCACTGATATATAAAAATGAAATATTTTTCCAGAAAATTTAACAGGAAACCATAGAAAAGAAAGATTGTTGTATATAATAGGAGTTTAACTTCCATTAAAAAGTGAGCAAGGCAAGGCTTCCCTGGTGGCGCAGTGGTTGAGAGTCCGCCTGCCGATGCAGGGGACACGGATTCGTGCCCCAGTCCGGGAAGATCCCACATGCCGCAGAGCGGCTGGGCCCGTGAGCCATGGCCACTGAGCCTGCACGTCCGGAGCCTGTGCTCCACAACGGGAGAGGCCACAACAGTGAGAGGCCCGCGTACCACAAAAAAAAGTGAGCAAGGCATAACTAAAAAAGATTCCATGAAGGATCTTCCTTATCCAACATTTATCATTCAAAGACTTTCAGAAGCGTTCTGCATATTGAATCAATAATGGGAATTCTCCAAAGAGTGAATTCCAACTTTAAATGTAGTTTGAAGTTCCTTGGGAAAAAAAAAAAGAAAGGAAGGAAGGAAGGAGGGGGGAAAGAAAAGAAAGAGAAAGGAAAAGGAAAAACAAGAAAAGGGAAAAAGAAAAAGGGAAGAAAAGTCTGGGCTTACAAGAAAAAAGCCATTTTCTCTACAACTAACATTAGATTTAGCCCATGACAAAAAATTCTCCTAAAGGGTATTTACAATATAGATTTTAGATGCTTTGCTTTTATACATAGTAATTTTAAAGGTATGCATTTGTATTTTATTTCTATACACAATTTTGATATTTTTAGTGTGTGAAAAGAGATTTCAGGAATGAAAACCCAACTGATAAACTTAGGAGTTTGAATTGAGATAGTCTGGCATGAGACCAGGCCTAAAATCCTAACTCCTTTCCTTCTTTTGATAACTTTTCCACAACAATTTTATGTTTCTGATATCTGGGAGCATCTTACTATACATATCAGAAGAAATTCATCAGCTTCCCAGAAGAGATGTGGGTTGTGACATGACCACCACTGCCTGCCTATGTGGGAATTTGGCAAAATATAAATGGTCTATGTTCATCTGGCAGTTATGTTCATCTATGGTGTTGTATGCACTCCACCAAATGTAATTGAAACCCTGATTTTCACTTAAAGTATTTTCAATAACACTGCTATGTGATACTGCATTGAAATAAAGAATAATCATTTTGGTGAAAAAGCACTGATAGTTGCAGGATATATAACACTAAAGAGAAGCAAACATTTATCACTGGCAGAGTTTTATCCTTTGTTTGCTTTGTAAATCAACAGCAAAGTGGATTTAGGGAGGGAAGATAACCTCTGAGCAGGCAAAACTATGTTTTGTCTTGTCAGTGTGCAAAAGGATTGCTCTCAACAACTATTAAAAGAAGCAGAGATGCCAAACTTCTCAGGATTGATCACAGAATTTTAAAGTAGGGAAGGCTGATAGGACTGATTCATGTAGCAAGAAGGATTATACCCAGGTGCCAAACAGCTTCCAAGGCTCCCAACTCACATGCCACTTTTTAAAAACTGAATGGAGGAGTGCTGTACACCAAAATGAAGGACTTTTTATTGTCTAAATTCTAAATAGCTTGAGTTTAATCAAGAATTGTTCTGGCTCAGAAAACCACAAGTACAACAAGAAAAGACGTACAACTTTTGTTAATAAAAAGATCATGTTCTGTCTGCCTCCACTAAATAATTATTCACAAACCCTTAAGGATTATGAACTTGATGAGGTACTAAGGTAACAGCCTGCTTTAGGTGCTCACATTTCTTAGTCTGGCCCTGTTGACATATGATAGGTGCTCAGCAAATATCTTTTGAGTTAATTTGAATTGTGTCTTCTATAGTAGGCTACGTGTACACTAGGCACAGGAATTTTTGTCTATTTATTTTCTTTATATTGTGTTCAGTGCTTGACATGTGGTAGCCACGCAGTAAATGTTCATGGAATACATGAATGATTCGTTTGCATTATGATTACTATACAGTGTTAAAATGCTTTAATAAGTAACCATAAATTATGCATAAGAAACACTTAGAGAAAGATGGTTAGGTGATAATAATAGATCGTCAAGATAAACATTATTATAAGCAAGATTTATCCCAGAAATCAGTTAACAGCAAGAGCAATAAAAGCAAATAGGCTAATGTATTTGTTTTACTATTGCAACATGTTTTCATGATGTAACATCTCCCAGAGTATTCTTAAATCACCTGTAATCCAGAAATGCCTTCTAAAACTTCAAAACAAAAATGCTTTTCATACCACCTTTTAAAATCACTAAAACTCATCAAAGAAAAGAGTTTGAGTGGCTTTGCTGCTTTAAACGCCTTTTAACTAAGTAAGCCTGTGTCAGCTTGCTTCAGAGGCATCCTTAGGCAATGCAAGGACTAAACTGGTAAAATAGTAAACCAATTCTAAGAAAACCTTAGTAAAAATTGGAATTTTTTTATTCATTGGATAGTGAATTAAGGAGTCTGTATATTTGTTGAAACATTCATGCTAAGTATTTAGGTATCATCTCCAAGGGGACAGATAGAAAAAGTACTAGTTGCAGATACAGAAGAGGAGATTGTCCTAGGTCTGGCGCTCATTATCTACATGAATTAGGCTGTATCACTTAGCTTCTGTGTCTCATTTCTTTAACCTATGAAATAAACTGACTGGACTGGATAATTTCTAAAGTTCAAACAGTAGATCTGGAATCAGAAGATGTGGGTCAGCACCACAACTCAATGGTTTATGTTGACCCTAGACGAATGTTTATTTTTTGAGAGAGGATTTAAAAACTTGCACTACTTCTTGTTCAGGGCTGTGGTGAAAATCAGAAGAAATCAACTCCATGGAAAGACTGTAAAAAATGTGAGGAATTATGATGATAACGTTCTGTCATTTTGGAAAATACTGGCACAAAACTGAAAAAGAATTATGAAACATATAGCCCATAGGAAAAGTCACCCCCTTATCCTCCAAAAAAAATAAAAGGGCTGTAAACTCTAAAATGTTTTATGGCTGTGAGAAAGCTGATGAAAGCTCTAATGAAGCACAGGATTTCTAACCTAGTTAATTAATCATAATGAATTAGAACAATATTGGTGTATTGATATAATACTAATATTCTTGTAAAATCCTGCCAAATTACATACACTGGTTACTTTGGAGGAAACAAGTTATAAGGCAAGCCTCTATCATAGGCAACAGTATTTAGTATTTTTTTCTGTTCTAAAAATAATTTCTGTGTATTATGAAAATTTTAAAATACAGGAAAGTATTAATGTGAAAATAAAATTACTCATATTCATGCCTAGGGGAGATAATCACTATTAACATTTCAGTAAACTATATATAGTCTTCTAGTTTTAAAAATTAGTTTATGAATACAAAGATTTTTAGAAAATTACTTGCCTAAGAAGTAGGTTTCTATTCCCTTATACTTAATATTTATTATAAATAGTTCCTACATCATTAAATATTTTTAGAACAAGATGTTGATAGTCTAAATAATATTCTACTGTATGGCTATATCATAATTTATTTATTATACTATTGTTGGAATTTTGTTTCTGGTTTTTAATATTTTAAATAATAAAATAAATAAGCTTTGATCATATCTTTTATTTTTACCTCTCATTTTACTGAGATATAATTGACATGTAACATTGTGTAAGTTTAAGAATGTGAACGGTATTAATTTGATACATTTATATATCGCAAAACAATTACCATTAGTGCATTAGCTAACACATCCATCCTGTCCATAATTATCATTTCTTTTTTATGGTGAGGACATTTAAGATCTACTCTCTTGGCAACATTCAAGTATATGATACAGTATTGTTAGCTATAGTTGCCATGCTATACAAAGACCCCCAGAACTTGTTAACTTTGTAACTGGAAGTTTGTATACCTTGACAAATATTTCCCCATTTCCCCTACTCCCCAAACCCTCGTAACCACCATTCTACTGTTTCTCTGAGTTTGACATTTTTAGCATACCTTGCATTTTAAGATGGATTTCCAAGACTGGGAAACTAAATTAAGGGCATAAACATGAAAGCCATAATTCCAAATAGCATTTAAGGAAAGGTACATGTCCCCATCAGCGTCCTAGAGAGCACCCATCCCACAATACCTCTGATGGCAATGAGCATTATCAGTCTATCAGTTTTCATTTCAAAGCTGTCATGCTACTTTTAATTTCCATCCCACTGATTATTAGTGAGGATACTTTGCATGTTTGTTGGTTACATTTTTCAGCTTTGGGAATTATATATTCACGTCCTTGCTAATTTTGCTATGGGTTTTGTTTTTGTATTGTTTTGTTTAATTTTTTGGCCACACCACATGGCACGTGGAATCTTAGTTCCCTGACCAGGGATTGAACCTGCACCACCTGCAATGGAAGCGTGGATTCTTACCCACTGGACTGCCAGGGAAGTCCCTTCTCTGGGTTTTAATGTTTTTCTAATTGATTTACAAGAGCTCTTTAAATGTTAAGGCTATTAATTCCATGCTATATTTGTTGCCAATATTTTTTACGCAGTTTATAGTTAGTCTTTTACTGTCTTTATGAATTTTATTTTTAAAAGTTTAAAAATTTTGTGTAATCAAATCTTCCAATCTATTGCCATCTAATTTTTTCTAGCGTTTTCATGCTTAGAAGCTCTTTCCCATTCTAAACTCAGTTAAACAGATGCTTGCATCCATTTTCTTTTGGGAATTCTTTCTACTCATCTGGAATTTATTTTAGTATACAGCCATTCAGTGGGGATTTAATTTTTTTTCATTTATTTTAAAATGTCTTTGCATATTTTATTGGGTAATCTTTGATCAACCTATTTATTATGGAACGTTTTCTATATTGTGTTTTCAGCATATATCAGAGTTATTTTCTGAAATATCTATACAGTTCCATTGATGTGAAAGCCTTTGACAATTTTCCACACTAAATAATTTCCACACTAAACTCAATTACATGGATAGACTAATCAGGGACTTGGGAATAATGTTTTCTCATGATTTCTGACTTGATCAGAAATAGACAATTCTTCTATTAGCCATAATTATCATGAAGAGGAAATGCACAGTGAAAATTTCAAATCCACAGATTATGCTTATTTCTAGTTGTTAAATATCAGTTGATTCAGATAATTATAGGGAATAATTCCTATGGCAGTCTGAGAATACAGACTTGTCGGTTGAGTATTTATGTGGGTGAAAAGGAATTAATTTGAGGAAAATTTAATAAATCTGAGTCTTATTCTCTAGAAATATTGTATCAGAGAGTGTCTGGAATTTAGACATAAGGTACAATATAGGGGGCTAAAAAGAGGAAGATGGAGAGAAACATCTGGCATGAAGAATTGGACTGCCACCTATTTCTTTTACTTTATACACATTATCAAGAAATTGAAAACCAACAAGGCTAAAAAGAGGATCCTGAAAGCTTCCAGAAAAAAGAAATAAAAGAACTTTCAAAATAAGAGAAGAATTGCATCATTTTCATGCACTCAATTACAGCACTAGACGCTTTCAATATTTTCAGAGAATATTACTTTTAATCTGCAATTCTATTTCTAGCCAATCTGTCATCAAAAATAAGGAATCAAACATTGTACCTCCCATGTATACTTTCTCAGGAAGAAATTGAGAAAGTGATCCAGAAAAAATGACAGTGTAAATTAAGAAAGAGAAAAAATCATTAATCCAGGAAAAATAAAAAGTTGTTCAAGAAAGAAAAAAATTTATAATATACCACTTGGTTCTGCAGTGAATAATATTTATATAATTATTGATTGAAACACTGATGACTGATTTTATGAACTATGTGATATATTTATACTGAGAGGATGTGGGGGATAAAAGTTGTGTGTTTGGGGGGTAATGATGTAAAAGATGTATATCTTCATCTACCACAATGTGAAGTAACTTGATTTAAGTATAATATTTAAAAATATAGATACGAATACCAGAAGGAGCAGCAAAAAATGATTACAGTGACTTACTCTGGGAGCACTACCAGGAGGAGTAGAGAAGGAAAGTCTTCCTTTTTATTATGAGCCTTTTCCTATTATATAATACTTAAAACTTTTTTTGTCAAAATAAAATTTCATTTAAAAAGAAATTAGGGGCTTCCCTGGCAGCGCAGTGATTAAGAATCCGCCTGCCAATGCAGGGGACACGGGTTCAAGCCGTGGTCTGGGAAGATCCCACATGCCATGGAGCAACTAAGCCCATGCACCACAACCACTGAGCCTGCTCTCTAGAGCCCGCGAGCCACAACTACTGAGCCTGCGAACCATAACTACTGAAGCCCACGTGCCTAAAGCCTGTGCTCCGCAACAAGAGAAGCCCCTGCGATGAGAAGCCCACACGCAGCAACCAAGACCCAATGCAATAAAACAAAGAAAGAAAGAAAGAAATTAGTATCAAAGCAAGCAGAAGGAAGAAAATAATGAAGATTAGAGCAAAAAATGAATGAAAAATAGAATAGAAAAACAATAGAAAAAAATCAATGAAACCAAAAGTTGGTTCATTGAAAAGAACAACAAAATTGACAAACCTTTAGCTATACTAATCAAGAAAAAGAGAGAGACAGAAAACAATTTACTAAAATCAATAATGAAAGAGGGGACACTACTATTGACTACAGAAATAAAAGAATTATAAGAAAACACTATGAATAATTAATATCAACAAACTAGATAACCAAGATGAAATGGCAAACTCCTAGAAAGACATAAAGTACTGAAACTGACTCAAGACTAATTGAAAATCTGAATAGACCTATAACAAGTAAACAACTGAATTGGTAATCAAAACTTCCCACAAAGAAAATCCCAGGTCCAGATGGCTTCACTGGTGAATTCTATAAAACGTTTAAAGAATAATTAACACCAATCCTTCACAAACTCTTCCAAAAAGTAGATTAGGAGGGAATACTTTTCAAAACATTCTTCAAGGCCAGTGTACCAAAACTAGACAAATATCACAATAAATACAAACTACACAAATATTACTTATGAATATGGACACAAAAACTGTCAACAAAATACTAGCAGATTGGAATCCAGCAACATATTAAAAGGATTATACACTAAGACCAAGCCAGATTTAACCCAGGAATGCAAGGTTGGTTCAATATACAGAAATCATTCAGTATAATACACCACATTAATAGAAAAAAGACCAAAAAATGAATGATCATCTCAATAGATGCAGTAAGATAACCTGACAACTTCTAACATCTTTTGATGATAAAAATCATCCAACAGGGCTTCCCTGGTGGTGCAGTTGTTGAGAATCTGCCTGCTAATGCAGGGGACACGGGTTCGAACCCTGGTCTGGGAGGATCCTACATGTCGCGGAGTAACTAGGCCCGTGAGCCACAACTACTGAGCCTGCACGTCTGGAGCCTGTGCTCTGCAACAAGAGAGGCCATGATAGTGAGAGGTCCACGCACCATGATGAAGAATGGACCCCACTTGCCACAATTAGAGAAAGCCCTCGCACAGAAACGAAGACCCGACACAGCAAAAATAAATATATTAATTAATAAACTCCTACCCCCAACATCTTCTTTAAAAAAAAAAAAATCATCCAACAAACTAGGAATACAAGGGAACATCTTCAACCTGATAAATGTCATCTGTGAAAACTAAGAGGTAATGTCATACTTATTGGAAAAAATGAAAGTCTACCCTCTAAGATTATGAACAAGACAAGAATTCTGTTCTTACCACTTTTATTCAACACTGTAATGGAGGTTCTAGCCTGGATAATCAGGCAAGAAAACGAAATACAACGGATCCAGATTGAAAAAGAAGAAGTAATGTCATTGTGAATGACATAATCTTGTGTACAGAAAATCCTAAGGAACCCACAAGAAAATTATTAGAATTAATAAATAAGTCCAGCAAGGTTGCAGAATAAAAGACCAATATACAAAAATAAGTTGTTTTTCCATGCATGCTTAATGAGTAACCTGAAAGTAAAATTTAAAAAAAAAACAATTCCATGTACAGGAGCATCAAAAAACCCAGAATACTTAGGAAGAAATTTAGCAAAGTAAGTGCAAGTCTTACACATGACAAGATACAAAACATTGTTGGAAAAAACCAAAGAAGATCTAAATAAATGCAAAGAAATCCCATGATCATTGATCAGAAGACTTAATATTGTTAAGATGGCAAAAATAACCAAATGAATCTACAGATTCAACACAATATCTATCAAAATTCCAACTTGGTGTTTTCTAAAAATTTTGCAAGCTGATCAGTGGAATAGAACTGAGAGTCCAGAAATAAACTTTCACATTATGGTTAATTTATTTTTGACAAAGGAGCCAGGACAATTCAAGGAGGAAAGAGGTCTTCTCAACAAATGGTGTTCAGTCAACTGGATATCGACTTGTAAGAGAATGAAGTTGGACCCCTACCTCACACCATATTAAAGAAATTAACTCAAAATGGAATACAGACTTAAATGTAATAGCTAAAACTATAAAACTCTTAAAAGAAAGCATAGAGGTAAATCTTTCATGACCCTGTATTTGGCAATGCTTTTTAAAATACAACATGGAAAGTGCAAGCAAAAAAGAAAATAAATAAATTGGACTTCATCAAAATTAAAAATTTTGTGCAACAAAAGATACCATCAAGAAAGTAAAAAGACAACCTACAGAATGGGAGAAAATATTCACGAATCCTGTATCTGATCAGAGACTTGTATCCAGTATATATACAGAACTCTTAAAATAGTAAAAGAGAAATAAACCAATTTTAAAATGGGCAAAGGATTTGAATAAACATTTATCCAAAGAAGACATCCAAATAGCCAATAAGCACATGAAAAGATGCTCAATACCATTCTCCATTAGGGAAATAAAAAAAAAAAAACCCAAATTGGGTTACGCTAGACCTACAGTAGGATGGTTAAAATAAGAAAGACAGACAACAATACGTGTTAATGAAGATGTGGAGAAATTGAAACCTCATGTATGCTGGTGAGACTATAAAGTGCTGTAGCCATTTTGGAAAACAGTCTGTCATTTCCTCAAAATGTTAAATATTGATTTACTGGATGACACAGCAATTCCATTTGTAAATGTATACCCAAGAGAATCGAAAACATGTGTTCACACAAAAATATGTACACAAATGTTCCTAGGAACATTATTCACAATAGGTCAAAGGGGAAGCAATCTAAATGACCACCAACAGGTGGATGGCTAAATAAAACATGGTATATACATACGACAGAATGTCACTGAGCCATAAATAGGGATGAAGTACTGTTGCTATAACATGAAACTTTCAAGGGTGAACCCTGAAAATGTGGTAAGTTTAAAAAGCCAGCCACAAAAAGCTAGATGTTGTATGATTCTATTTATATGAAATATCCAGGATAGGCAGGCATATTCATAGAGACAGGAAGTAGATTAGTGGTTTCCAGGGGATGGGGAGATGGGGAATGACTGCTATGGACGCATGGTGTCTTTCTGGGGTGATGAAAATGTTCTGAAATTTTTGATGATGATTGCACAACTCTGAGAATATACTAAAGCCACTTAATCGTATACTTTAAAGGGATGAATTTTATGGTATGTAAATTATATCTCAATGAAGCTCTTATTAAAAAATAAAATTGAAATATATTCTAGAAGGTAGACAAGCTAATAATAGATAGGCATATAATCATTAAGGACAATCATGAGCGTTTTGGGGTTACTTCTGTTTTCTTGAGAATGATGTTTTAATGGACAAAACGAAGTGTTTTGTTGCTTGAAACAACCAGAGAGCAGAGGTAAATTAGTATTTTTTAATGCTGCCATCCTTCAATGCTTCATTAAAAAGAATACAATAGGTGGCCCAAGGAAACTATAAAGCCTCAAACTGCAACCAAATGTCAATTAAACCCAAGTTTCATTTCTGCATATTATATGCAACTTTGAGCCCAGGGAGAGAATAATTTTTCTCTTCCAATGTATAAGTAGTGTTTCTCTTACCTGCCTCAGTACACATTTAGATGAAAGAAAAACACATTAAATTATTGATGTAATGATTAACTGAAAGTCCCCTTAATTGTCTAGCATACTTACAGCAAAGCCCTTTGGCCCGATTCAGGCAACTACAACTACAACTCTTACAAGTACATTCAAAAGCAGTCATGTGTACCATTAAAAAAAAAAAACAGAATTATACTATTGAAGTAAGCACAATGAATGCTTAGGATGTTGTCTGGATGAAGGCTGATTTTTTTCTGTGCCCTTCTCACCTAGAAATACACTCCTTTAGGTCAATAAAGAACCATATTTGGACTGAATCTCCTAAGTGTTTCAAGTAAATTCCAGTACTGCTGGGTGGCTGGGTGGAGTGTGCAAGTGGGATTCCTGGTGATGTCAACAGTTCTGTTACTAGTGAGTCTGATTTTGGAATAGCACAAATTTCAGCACAAATCTAACAAGAACCATTTACTAGCCTAAACAGAAACAGTCAGTGGCCCCAGTGAGAAATATAAAATCACTGCCAAGTGTAAGACTCAGGCAGGTGCATTTTTAGGGCAAGCAAGGGGAACGGGAGATGGGAATGGACAGTAAGAATGGTAGTGGTCATCACAGGTAGGACAAATGAAATCTTGCTAGACAGATAATTTTTTTTTATTTTAAGGGTGTTTAAAAGGCTGATTCTAAACCATCTAGATTAGTGCTTTCAGAAATCGGAAGCTTTAAAAATATACAGGGCTTCCCTGGTGGCGCAGTGGTTGAGAATCTGCCTGCCATTGCAGGGGACACGGGTTCGAGCCCTGGTCTGGGAAGATCCCACATGCCGCGGAGCAACTGGGCCCGTGAGCCACAACTACTGAGCCTGCGCATCTGGAGCCTGTGCTCCGCAACAAGAGAGGCCACGACAGTGAGAGGCCCGCGCACCGCGATGAACAGTGGCCCCGCTCGCCGCAACTAGAGAAAGCCCTCGCACAGAAATGAAGACCCAACACGGCCAAATAAATAAATAAATTTAAAAATATACAGATTACCAGGTCCCATCCAAAAATTAAAAAATAAGATAGATAACCAACAAGGACCTACTGTATAGCACAAGGAACTCTGCTCAATATTCTGTAATAACCTAAATGAGAAAAGAATTTGAGAAAGAATAGATTCATGTAATACATGTATAACTGAATCACTCTGCTATATATACACCTGAAACTAACACAACATTGTAAATCAACTATACCACAATATAAAATAAAAATTTGCAAAAAAATTTATTCAGAATCTCTGGGCAGAGGGCTCAGGCACAGGTGATTCTACTTGTAGCCAGGCTTTAAAACTACTGGTCTGAACAGTTACACTGCTGTACATTTTTCCTTATGAGTCAGAAATGTTTCGCTCTCCCTCTTAGTAACATCTTGCACTGTGGTAACAGCCATCACTATCAGCAAATTATTTTATTCCGTCTTTCTCCAACCAAAGACCCTTTAGTAAGGATTAAAATGTATCCTGCTGATCCCGGCAGGACACTGCCCCTCATTTCTCCTCCATTTTTCAATGTCTTTGGTTTATGGGAATCACATGTATATTTCACTCACAACATTAGCCAGAAAGAGTAATTTTTCAGTGAAGAGGGATTCCCCTATTAACCTAAAACTGTATGAAATGCTGTATTTTTAGAGTTGTCTCCAGGATAGTCATTCACAAGCTGGTGTATAGGCAGGATTTCTCAATGTCAGCACTACTGACATTTGAGCTAGACAATTCTTTGCTGTAGCGGGCTGTGCATGGTAGAATATTTAGTAGCATCCCTGGTCTCTAACTACTAGATGCCAGGTATGACCAAAAAAAGTCTTCAGACATTGTCAAGTGTCCCCTGGGAGCACAGGCAAAATTGCCCCAGTTGAGAATCACTGGTGTATAGGTTTGTAAGAACTCAGCCCATATCAAAATTATAAGATTCACACTGAACCTTCTGTTTACCACATTGAATATCATCCATTTTGACATTTATACAAAGAAAAATATTTCAGATTTGGCTTATGTCTAGGAGTTTAATTATATATAATATCCTCTAATGCCAAATAGAATTTTCTATTGAAGTCAATTTCTGCAGAACAGTCATAACTGGTTTCCTCCATTGCTCTGGGCAAAAGAGAAAAGTAAGATCCGACACACATTCTGCAGTAGATGTCTGTATAAATGGTCCTTGCTGGCTCAAACTAAGTCTCAGTTCTAGGAAAATTGTTCTGTCTGACTCACATTTTCTGTGACTTTACTCTTTGATTAACACAGCCCTTGGGGTTGGGGAAGTTGTAGTGGGTAGTGTTTTTGTTTAAAAGTCCTTTCCTGGAATTGAACACAATGTTGTTAGAGAAAACCCAGTGTAGATAAAAGAGAGTTCATGAAAATATAAGGCATAAACATTAAAGTTCAAAGTCAAGAACATACCACAAAGGCCAGGGATTCCCTAACAGAGCAAAGAAAATTGAGTAAATTAATCAGAAAATCAGGTATTTTACAGTGGAATTACGTGAGTCAGCATATTTTTCCTCCCTTTGCTAGGAAGACATGAACAAATCATCCAATTTCAGGAACTTAAGCTAAAAGAAAGCCTTCACTGCAAACAAAGGCAGAGCCAGTACAGTCAAAAGTGAAAAGTAAGTCATGGAAAATGAATATATTAAAATTCCTCTGGAATTACAAGGCACTGCCCCCTGACTAACAGCACAAAAATGATGGCCCATCATAATTTTGCCCATTATTTGAATTACATTCTGGGTAAAGTAGCAACAAGGAAGACCATTTTGACACAGCTTGGGTTCTTATAATGTCATTCTCTGCCTTCCTGTGAATATTCCATTTTTGTATAATGCTGAAGAAATCACATTTTCATTTTCTATAGTTCATTATGGCTCATTGCTGTAGCAACTGCCAAACCAGTCAATTTGTACAAATAATAGAACAAGCTTCCATTGTCTCTCATCTGACACAGCGCCAACTAGTCGGGCTACCTTTTCCAAGAGGGAAATCATGTTTTTAAACTCTTTATCTAATTTTAATGTCCCTGGAGTCATACACGGTAAATTCTTTTGGAACACTGAACTGAGCGTTATGTACTCAAGCACTTACCCCTTTAAATTAGGTCATATAAAGACTACTGATTTCCATGTTGCCATTATACAAAGGACAAACCCTATATGAGTATTTGAAAGCCCAAGTGAATTTGTTTTCCTTCTGATATTTTAAAACAGTGGCAATTTAGTGACCTTGGTTGTTCTAAATTATCCATCTCCCAGCACATCAATTAGTGTTTGCTTAATTCAGATTTCTGGAATCAATCACCCTTCCCTGAAGAGGAAAAAAATGGCTGTGTGCTTCTTGTTTTGCAACTTTAATTCTCAGCTTGGTTGTTGTCTTTTAGCATCATTTATTGCAGTGAGAAGAATAGAATCAATCCTCTTACACTGGATACAAGTCATAGCATCCAAAATGTACAAAATAGAAACATTCAATGGTTAAATAAGCTAAGGGTCTGTAGAAAGCAAATGGGTACACAGCTATAGGGGCATCCTTACATACCTACATGATATGACCTGCATGCCTGAAATTCTTAAATAGAGATTTATTCCTTTGAATAGTAATTGATCTCTCTATAAGGTCCCTCTACTTTAAATGTTTTATATGGGGATTATTTTAGACTTATGGAAAAGTGGCCAACATAGTACAAAAGAGTTCCCATACACTCTTCACTCAACTTCCCCTAAATGCTAACTCCTCACATAATCCTGGTACATTTGTCAATACTTAGAAATTAGCATTCAGATTTAACCAGTTTTTCTGATAATGTCCTCCTCCCGCCCCATAAGAATCCAATCCAGGATACCACATCATATTTGGTAAGATCTCTTGTAAATATAAAAATTTCCAGGCAGTGTAATTTATTAAATTACAAACCAACTCTATTATGAACTCATTTATTATATAAATTTTCTTCTGGAAGGAAAAGATAAGGGCAGCATAAAGATCCTGGGCATGTGAGGATACATAAAGGAATTGTGGAAGGAAGGAAACGCTGCCAAGAAAGGAGGAACCAAATCAAAGCTTTGCAAAGACATTCAATTTTGCCTGGGGCAGGCCCCCGTGCAGCTATGTGTAATTAGCGTCCTCGATTACTACATCTGACAAACTAATTTTCATTTGAGAGAAAACAACAAATCATTAATTATGGTAATAAGTCATGGATTAAAATCTTTGTGTGTGGATTCTACATGCTCTGTGATTTGTGCCCTGGGTCCGCCACCATTTTGCTCCCTCAGCCTTTCCAGCTCCTCACTCCTGGGAGTCCTGTGTGAAGACATCTCTGATTGCCCAGCCCTGGACAGCACCACTCACCGACTCTGCAGAACCAATTCAGAAGGAACTCTGCTACTGGGCATAGCAAATCCTCCCTGTGATGCCCTTAGTAGCTACAGTCTTTGTTTTGACAGCTACTTGAAAGCAGAGATGTCCTTTAAGAAGCAGCAAAGTGTTGTCATTAAGTGCCTGAGCTTTGGGCTCAAATTTGGGTTCAAATCTTAGCTACCACTCAATAGACTTAATCTTGGGCAAATTAAATAACCTCCCCATACCTCGATTTACTCATTTATAAAATAGGAGCAATAATAGAACCTAGCTATCTTTTGGTGGAGACGAAATGAGAAGATCCCCATGAGTATGTAGTCATCCCTGACACCCATAAGGTCTATTTCATCCCTGTTCTTAAAACCAATCCTGGAGTTAGGCAGGACAAAGGACATTGTTTCAGAAGTAGGGTCTCAGGGAACAGCCCTGATTCTTGGGAACCCATGTTGTTCTCTATATCTCCTTCCTGTCAGGCAGATCTGGGACCCTTTCCTCACACGAACATCCCTCCTTCTCTCCCTTCCACACTGACTCAGTGGACTTCAGACTTCCACCTAGGCACATGCTCTAAGACCTCCTGGTTATAACGCCAGGCACTACTCCAGGCACCAGGGATAAAGCAATGAACAAAAGACGTTTTGTGCCCTCAAGAAGTTTACATCATAGTCTCCACAGCTAGAGTTCCAGATGCAAACCATCATTTCTCTAGGTTCCCAGGGTTGGCTGCCCAGATTTGTCATTGGGCTCCAATTAAGGGAAACTCCAACGTTAGTGTCCCTTGGTCTGTGCTGTCCCCTGCCTGACGTAGAACCTCTGGCTAGTCTCTGCCATAGAGTCAGTGTCCTGAGCTTTGGTGTCAGACCTATCCCCTCCTTTCTACTTGCTTTCCACATCTCATGGGTTGCTGTGACCACCACACCTAGTACAGAGTTGCAATTTATTAGAGCAATAAAAACATCCATGGGGCTACCACCTTCCTATTAATAATAAACAGTGTCAGAATTATCCACCTTAAGTAAATGGTTTATAGATTTAAATACTTTGTACCTCCAGGTTTCTTCAATCTTGAATGGGAAACACTTGGGGAATGACAGCTGATGATATTTCTACTTTTAAATCATGCATTGTCTATCAATAGTATGCATTTTAAATGAATATATCTGATTACATATAAAGCAACTATAATTAGAACTATGGCAAAGTTATATTGTTGAACAAATTGTGCCTCTGTGGGGAGAGACCACTGCTTCTGGAGTACATGCTGCTCTATCAATATTCCTTTATTACCTATCACATTTACGGCCTAAGGTCTGCTTTTAGTTCCTCTAACCACCTAACCATTTCCTACCTCAGGACGTTGGCATGTGCTATGCAACTACCTTTGGAGAATTCTCGTTGACAGGCTCAATCCTCATCATTCCGGAGGCCTCACCTTTAACACCTTCCTCAGAAGAGGCCTTCATTACCTCCCCGACTAAATCAAATTCCTTGTTATAGCTGCTCATTATAGCTTTCGCTCCTCCTTTGTGGCATCTGTCACAACTATAATTATTTTATCTGTGGGACGTATAGTAGAGTGGTCAAGAGAACTGAATGCCTGATTTAAATCTGATTTCAGTACTTATTGGGGTAAATCACATGAATAAATGACAATTTCTCTGTGCCTCACCAATAACAGTACCTACCTCACAGAGTTGTGGTTAATTGTTAGCTACACTAATTATGATTTAATATAACAACAACAACGACAACAATAATAATACAAGTTCTATGGCAGGGACCAATTTTGTTTGTTCACTCGTATACTTCTAGGGCTTGGCATAATCTATGGCACATAATAGATGGTCAATAAACATCTGATCAATTATTGAATGGATGAGAAACAAAATAAATAAAAATCAAGTTTCTTCTTGGTCAGGGTTTACTGTTTAGAGGGAAAAGTTGCTAATGCATGAAATTAAGTAAGAAAACAAAGGCAAGAGCAACATGAGAGATCAATAACTTTCACAAATTCAGGGAGAAAAAAATAAAAGAAATAATTTATCCCACTCAAAATTTAGTCACAGGTTCTTGAAAAAACTTTTTAGAGAGAAAAAAGGAACAAAAATGATCATGTGTAAAAAATTATCATTTTCAGTAAAAAAATACAATGAGATATGATCAAATAAACAAGTAACATTGATATTTGCCTTATATGATGTTATGCATACATTCCTTAGCACGTATATGAGGGTGTTCAAATATTAAGAGCACAAAGGAAGACTGCTAGTTAAAGGAATACTATTGTAAAATAAATCACAATCCTCTAATTGGTCTTTTTCTATAAACTTGGATTTTCACATATTGGATTTAGTCTTAGACCAAGGTTCACCAGAATTTAAATTAATTTAAATATACAAGTGCTATAAAAGTCACATAAATTTAAGATACCCAAATGTAAAATTTTGAGAAGCATTTTGTTTAGTAGCAAAGGATAATATTAGCACTGTGCATTAAATCCCTAGGAAAATAAACTAAGCCTTCTAAGTACCAACATAATTGCAAGTCTTCTTAGGAAATCAGAGTGCCAGTTCCATTCAAACACTTGGATTAGCTTCAGGAATAGGTATATAACTACATCTGAAATATTCAAGCAGGGATTTTGAAAAAGTGTACCTTTCATATAAAGTGTAGATACAAGAATTCCTGCAATGCTTGTTTTACTGAACAAAAATAAAGCCTCCGAAGTAACCACGGTCACGATAAAGCTATTTTAGGAGTGCTGGCACTTTTTAAAATGAAGTAAACCAACAGCATTTGGTTCACATGGTAATATATCCTATAATGAGTTGTTTTCATATTTCCAATCAATACGTAGGAAGAACATTCCCAGGCCCAGTTTCCAAGTGAGTTTAAATTTGGGTCAAAATGGAATCATCCACACAGATATATGAACACCAAAGTTTTGAGTCTCTCTTGTGGGTCAAAAAAGCTCACTTTTTTCCTAAAACCCTTTCCAGATTTATGATTATAGGACTAAAATACTCCATCTTTATTCCTACTCAAACTCACACTTTATAAACACATTCCCAGTTTCTGCTTTTTCACCTGCTATTTCACTAAAGGTATTTGTCTTTTGTTCATACCAATGACTCACAATGATAATGATTAAAACACCTATTAATATATCTAGCACTTTTAAATACATCTTAACTCTTTACTTATTCCATTCATTGCCTTCACTTAATGCCTCTTCATATGCTAGGTGTCTTTAATATACTTAGTGTTCTCTCCTCATATAATAAACTCTTATACATTGAGGTAATTAACACTATGGGATAATAAAAGACACCTGACAGGAGTGACGATAATTGAAAAATCATGAGAATAACTCCATGACTTTGCCTAGTGCTCCAATAGTTGATTCCAAAAATATTTATTCTTTGGCACCTTCTAGATGTAAGGCTTTATGCTACATTCTATGGGGCATAGATACACAAACCTCGTTAAATTGCTTCGAGATTGCAGCTCGATATCTAGCTTCTAAGGCTAGAAGGAACTTAGAGACATGTACAATTTTACAGGAACTTCTGCAAATTATAATGGGTGAAGATCATTATGAGACCTGATGACAACTTTGACTCTTACATTTCCAGGACAATAGGAACAGGCAAGATTATAGATCTTAGGATGCTGTCATTTTTTTCTTCTGCTCCTCTCCTAGCAACAGATGCAGTTATGGGAAATGCTTTAGATATTGGGGTTCATTAGCTATTTTAAAAGGTGGAAACTTTTATACAGGGGGGAAATCTCACCCAAAACAATCTCAAGGCTATGAAAACCATTGAGAATCTCTGAGTTCTGTGTCTAGGGGGAAAACTGCACCCAAAAATATCTCAAGGCTATATGAAAACCATTGAGAATCTTTGAATTCTGTGTCTAAGATCTTCAAATGATGTGTAATCAGAAAAAAGCCCTCCATCACGTAATTAGCTTTACCTTCACTCCTGCCGAGGGAGACAGAGTCTATCACACCCATTTATTTCCCCTTCTTGTATGGGAAAAAATTTCCTACTGTTGGAATATTTTTAAAATGTTCATATCTTTATTTTTGAGACTTGTGTCTGTTTACTGACAGTTTTGCAAAACTTGATTCCATTTGGGGGTTAAGAGAAAGGTTATTTCAAGGACATATAAGAATAATTCTAAATTACGTCTAACTCAACCATCATGATTGATAATGGAGGCAAAATATTAATGAGGCAAAATCTCAAATTTCATCAGAAGTTGCTAGACAGCTTTCCTATTTCAAATAGAATGTCACTAAATAGTCGTCTGAAAAGAATCCCATAATTTATGTCTGAATCTCTGACAAATTAGGAGTAATGCCTGATACACTATGCAGGTCACAGCCTGTCAGGTAAGCATTTCTTACTGTGTGGCAGCGACAATGCATATATTAGCTATGTAAACGTGAAATCTACACAAAATTTCCAGGTTAGAATATATTTAAAGAATATGGTCATAAATAATGCGTAGTAATACCAACCCTGATTCTGCGATGTCTGGGCAACCACGAATTATTTACAAGGAGTAAGAAGCAAATCTTTTAGACAGATCTAATGAACTAATACATGACATCACTAAGAAATAATGCAGAAACTAGTGATAGGTTATTTCTTGCTAACAAATGAAACTCCTAAATCTTAAATATTAGTTGCCAAAACAAGTTAGAAAACAGCATCCCAAGTTACTCAGTGCAGAGTGGCTTTGCATAACGCATTTTCTCTCCATTCTTTTATGAAAGTCACATCCAGCCAAGATAGTTTTAATTTGGGGGAGTGAACAAATGGTCATGGATGAAAGAGCAAGTGTTGCTGATCCAGTGGTCTAGCAGGGACTTGGCTTTCATGAAAGAATTTAAGGTTGAGTAAAATAATACCTCAGGGTCAAGGAGTAATTCAAGGTCTAAGGAAAAAAAAACTAGACTTTGCTCTTGGTTTTGTAGCTAATAGTCTGGGCGAGTGAATCTGGGCAAGTAGTATAACTTGTCCAAGCACCAGCCTTCATCTGTAAAATAGGAGCAATAGCTGGCCTGCCTATTTCACAGGTTGAGATGGATATCAAATAAGGCAAACGATATGAAAGTGTTTTGTAAGCAGTAGAAGACTCAATACATGTAGAAAAGTAAAATCTAAATCCCCAAGAATCAATGTTTTTTCCAACTCTAGATACATGAGTGTGCATGGCACATGGATACATAACTGTGGGCACACATGCATAAAAACATACAAAAGGCATATGTGCTATCAACTTTCAAATTTGTAAAATAGTCATCAATATTTGAATGCTACCTCCATTTTCAATGTTCTACTCCTCTGGTCTAAGTGTTTAAAACAATGTACCATGGTGTGTATCAGAGGAAAGAGTGGGTCCACCCCCCAAATACTTCTGAATATGTCAGCTAACTTCCAGCAATTTGGATTTTTTTAACCATTTTTTAAAAATTAAAGTATAGTTAATTTACAATGTTGTGTTAGTTTCAGGTATACAGCAAAGCGATTCAGATATATGTGTATGTGTGTGTGTGTGTGTGTGTGTGTGTGTGTGTGTGTGTGTGTGTACATATTTATTTATTTATTTATTCTTTTTCACTACAGGTTATTACAAGATAAAGAATATAGTTCCCTGTGCTATACAGTAGGTCCTTGTTGTTTATCTATTTTACATATAGTAGTGTGTATATGTTAATCCCAAACTCTTAATTTATCTCCCCTCCCATCCCCTTTGGTAACCAAAGTTTATTTTCCATGTCTGTGAGTCTATTTCTGCTCTGTAAATAAGTTCATTTGTATCATTTTTTAAGATTCCATATATAAGTGATCATATGATAGTTGTCTTTCCCTGTCTGACTTACTTCACTTAATATGATAATCTCTAGGTCTAATCTAAGGGTTCTTCTAGTAGCCATTGGTCTGATGACGGCTTAATCTTGGGGGTGTGAAGATTGTTCGCATTTTCCTAGGTCACAGGCTCTTTTAACTTATCAAAATGTGCTTTAATTGGTCACACAGCGACTTTTAAAATGAAGAATAAGCCAAAATGGTTGGTTTTTTACTTAAGGGACATGCGGATATGGTCACAGAGGTGTCTAGAAAAATGCTGGATAAGCAAGGAGGAGCTGGAAGGGACATGGAATGTTTTCCCAAGTGTTTTTCTTATCAGATACTCCATGGGGATGAACACTGGCTCACTATAGTTAATAAAACTTTTTATTTTTCAGCTCAAAAGAAAAAATATGTGGAAGAGAACATATGGATTCTGAGTTGCTGAATAAGGAAAAATCAAGAGTATATATCTTCAGGGAAATTTTACCCATCTTGAAAAAAATGCCCTACTTATTGATAAAGAAAATATAGTATGTATTTTTCGAGAAATTTAAATAAAGTCATGCTAGTTTTTCAAATGAAGTCATAATACTACAATATGTTTTAAAAATAGAGAAAGAACCGAACATTTTGCTAACATCTGAGGTAAGTGCTAGATAACCAGTGTATCTATAGTTACTGGAGAGAAGGAAAAGGGGACTTCAGTTAAGCCCACTGGTTAAAGTAATTATCCTTGGTATCAAGAGAGAATAGAGCTCCCTGTAAGTACTTTCTTAATGACAGCCATAAAATATAATTTGCCTCTTTCACATTCTAAAAAAAGAAGAAAAACAAACCGTGAATTGAGTAACCATCAAGAGATTCCTAAAAATAATCTCTTTTTTAAAAAACACAAAAATCAGTTTGTCTTTTTCTTGGCCTTAAAAATCAAGTACCACTGCAACCAAAGCCTTAAGAGTCAGTATAATCTCTTCAGGATAGATTTAAGTCAGGAAAAGTATCTCTTCCTTAGTATCCTAAGATCCATGCTCATCCATTCAGTTAATAAGTATTTCCTGGCATCTACTGTGTTACAGGCTCCAGCAAGTGCTAGAGATAGACAAACAGTAGGCAGCTTTCAAGTGAAAGACCTCACAGACTAATGGAGAGAGACACATGAAATGACAATTATAACGGAATGAGGTAAGTGCAAGGGCAGCACAAAACAAGGACTTTTAATCTGAATGGGGACACTGAGAGGTGATAGCTGAGCATAGTTTTAACTGGTAACTGAGAAGTCGTCAGGTTTTAAAGATGGTGGATTGAATGCAAACATCAACTTCCACTCCTTCCTGAAACCTCACTAAAACACAGTACAAGATTTTAGACAAAGGCATAAACCCAAAGAGCCAAAAAGACAGGAGAGGTGACAACAACATCAAAATTTGGGAAACTGGAAAGCAGATGGATGAGTTGCAACTAACCTAGCACACACTGAAACACTGAATCCAAAGCCAGCAGTGGAGTAGGCTGAAAGAGACTTGGAAATTAGTAGCACTGGACACCTTCTGAAGTTAGAAATTCTTCGTTGAAGTCCTGGTTAAGAAGCTTCTTTTAAGAGTGCCTCTCCTCAGTTCTACATAGCTCAGTGACAGGCCCTCATCATACCAGCAGAAGACTGGAGGTTTACTCTACAGAAACCCTAGGCACCTTTGAGGCCAGAGCACCATGCTGCAAACAGGAATAAACGAAAGTTTACTACTAAGTGAGACCCCCAGCTTTTTTTCCCTTCTTGGCTCCCATAACGCTGCAGACCAGGTGTATACCCTCCCTCGAGAGACTGGAACATCCTTTTTGGAAACTCTGACTTGCCTGAAAGAAAAATCTAAAGATACTAAAATCTGAGACGCTCAGGGAATTAGCCAAGCCAGATAAACCTACAGTGAAAACAACTACCACCAACCTCTCTCACTACCGCCCCTACCCCTCCTCACTTCCCCCACAGAAATTCTGGGTGATTTTATAGGGTCCTTTAGCCAAAGATCACAGGGCTTTTGAGGAAATTCCCCATTATGAAAGAGAGAGCAAACAAACAGGCAGAAAAAAAAATAAAGAAAATAGATTACATATACCCACAAAGGAAAAATGGTGCAGTTAAAGTATTTCTATAAAAAAATGTAAAGATTCAAAAGGAAAAATGTATTAAAAATTTGAAATATTGGGGCTTCCCTGGTGGCGCAGTGGTTGAGAGTCCACCTGCCGATGCAGGGGACACGCGTTCGTGCCCCGGTCCAGGAAGATCCCACATGCCGCGGAGCGGCTGGGCCCGTGAGCCATGGCCGCTGAGCCTGTGCGTCCGGAGCCTGTGCTCCGCAACGGGAGAGGCCACAACGGTGAGAGGCCCGCGTACCGCAAAAGAAAAAAAAAAATTTTTTTTTGAAATACTATAGCAGAGCTGAAAGGCCAATAAAAGATTTGGAAGATAAAGCTGAGGAACTCACTCAGAGGTAGAGCAAAAAGACAAAAAAGATTGAAAATAAGAGCAAAAAGTAAAGAAAACTAGATGATTTGTCCAAAATGTCAAATGTCAGGTAGAGGCATACCAGAAAGAGAATAGAGAATATGGGGATGGGGATGGGAATGGGACAAATCCTCAGTGACATAATTCAGCAGAATTTCCTAGACCTGAAGAGCAAGAATTTGCAGACAGAAGAGCCCAGTGAGGTTCCAGTACAAATGAATAAAAACAGAACCATAACAATCTATATCATCATGAAATTCCACAAACCCTAGAAGTCACATAACTTTATAAAGAAAAACAATTTTTCAAGAAAGGGTCAAGATTCAGAATGGCCTTGGTCTTCTCAAGCTATACTGGGGGCTAGAAGGTACTGAAGTATTGCTTTCCAATTCTGAGGGAAATATTTCCAATTCACAATTCTATACACAATCAACCTATCAATCAAGAGGTAGGATTAAGACATTTTCAGACCAACAAAGTCTCAAAACTTTGTTTTTTCTACTCAAGAAATTACCAGAGGATACTCTCTTCCAAACAGCAAAACCACAGTGACAAAAGTGGAGGAGGGCTTGCAGGGAGTATATCAAGAAAGAGGAATATGTAAAATAAAGGAAACCAGAGAAGCAAAGCAAGAGAGAGAAAGAGGAGATCCCAGGGTACTGGCTGTGCAGCCAGCCTAGGGAGTGGCCAGTCCAGATTAGAACAGGCCAGAAGGCTCCAGGAGATTTCTTTGAGAAGTTTAAACTAATGGAAAACCTAATGGGTTTGATTGTGTTGAGAGAAGGTTTCACAACTAGGGAAGAAATACATACTCAGAAAAGAAAGCAAATAAAAAAGCAAGGAAATTATTAATTCTGGGGAAAACAAAAACTTAAGCTGGAAAGGAAAAGAAATTACAGTACAGTATATGACTCAGCTGTGAACGGTCTTTACATAATCAATACTATAGACCATTACTATTGGTCCAACCAAAATCACAATCCAGTCTCCCAGTGTAGAGAGTCGAGAGATAATGCTTAAAACTGGAAAACCAAGAATTGGCAATATAAGCATGCTATGTAGAGATATGGAGGAAAATTCTAAAGAATCAGCTAAAAGAGGATCCCTGTTGTGACCTCAGACAGCAGAAACACACATGTCAGGAAATATGTGACATTAATGACTTCCTCGGTAAGCAAAAACAGACTTGCAAAACATGTCAGGTTTTCTCTTATGTGTAGTAAAACCTACTCCTAAATGATACAAATTCCCGTAGATACTGTTTACAGAAATTCGCTACTTTTAATAAATCCTTAATCTCACTGTTAATACAAGAAGGAACTACCTCGATTATCCTGCTGTTACCAATCACCCTTCTTTAGTCATTTTCCCCTCTGAGGCACCCTATTCCCCAATTCTCCTACTTTCCTTCCCTTCTGCTGACATGCCCGAAGCCTCCTCTGCTCTCCTGGGTGCATTTACTCTGCCCTTTGCCCCAAGCGTTATGAAATCAATTACTTATTACACTACTAAGTAACAGTCATTTCCTCTCATTCTTTTGTCAGTGGGGCCTTGAAAGCAATAGCTCATCCATCTTCTTTTCAGAGCAAGGCCCAAATAAGTGGATCTTAAAATCATCACGACCTCAAGCTAGGTCTAATCAACTGGAACGAAAGGAAGGAGGGGAAGACATTTGTGTCAGTTTCTTGCATATGTTGGAATTATTTTCTTTGGCAGGAACATATCACATTCTTTCTTTGTGACAGTCAGCAGAGCTGATTACAGGGCTCCACAGCGGGCCAGTGATGAGCCTCGACAACCTGGCAATCTCGCGATTATCCCAGCGCCCTGTCGCAGCACAGCTGGAGTCAGATTACCCTTCTCTTTGGGAGAAAAAAATCATGTCTTCTGCATGGATTACAGTGCACTCACAGTGTTTGGTTCAAAGAATAAATATCGGGCATTGCAGCAAGGATAACAACAATGCCAGTAAAATTCTCCTGACACTAGGAGAGCTCACTTTTGTCACCCTCTTTTTTTTTTTTTTTTTTTAGGAAACTGACATATCTTGATTTCTATTTTCTGTACAGTTTGCTTCCAAACACGCAAGGGACTGACTTTCCTTGCAGTAAACTGTAATATTTTCCTTTTCTTGGGCTGGACTAACAAGGAAAGATAAACAGACCTATCCTCCCATAGTTAGTTATTTTTAAAATTATTACTGAAAAGAAATTTTAAGGCTTAAAATAAAAACTATTTTGACACAGCATGAATGTTCAATTTTTTTTAAAACTTGTGCAAAAATAGATTAAAAAATAAACTGCAGTTATTAATTCACATTGAACTACCTAAATAAAGAATATACACGAATTACAAACTCAGAGCAACTGTTTTTTCATTATACTTCTCTTAGTGTTACTTTCTAAAACATATCCCACTGGTGGGGCAACAATAGAAACCAGTCATACCTAAATCAAAATAAATTGCATTTATCTGAAAAATGGCATAGTGTAGAGCAACCTATTATTTTTACCTGGTGCATAGAGTCATATGGAAAAGCCTGGATTTAATCACAAGAAGTACTGTAAAATACATTTGTGACACCCTCTAACCTAACTCATGCCTACATGAGAGATTGGTACATCTTATGAATTAAACATAAGTCCTGATTTATGTTCAGTTATCCCTCATATCAAAAACTACAGTAGCAGAGCTCTGTCACTGTGAATTCATTTAATGATATTGATGAGACAGCCAGCACAGAGACTGAAAAGTAACCGCCAGTGCATAGCACGGCCCTATAAATCACTCCTGAAGAGAGGCTGAGCAATAAATAACAAGTCATTAATTCACTGTAAGTTATGCTAAGAAGCTCAAACTACATATGTACCAGGCTGTAAACAAACGTCTCTGGTACAATATTTGGAACAGGCAATGTTTGGCATTAAAACAATTTTATAAGAGCAAAAATTCATTGAGCAGAATTAATTCACTGTGAATTTCCCTTAGCAGACATAACACAGAATTAAAAAAAAAAAAAAAATCAACCCCAAAAGTTCTTTCATCCAGAGTGAAACACATTTCAGGTATTAAAATCCAATGGAACTTTTTTTAGTGCCCCAAATTATGAATCTATCCCGTGAGTGATATAATGGTTCTGCCATAAAGCCCCTGAATGAGCTAATAGCATTTCTGTAAATAATAAACTAGTAAGAATGAGGCTAGTTATTCAAATGGTTTGCCTTGTTGCCTCTAGAGGACCAGCAGAAAATAGGTAGCTCTTTACTACTTTGCTTTCTTAGGTGAGTCAGAAAACGTTTGAGTTCAAGTGACTTTCACTAACCTCTTCCTCACCCACCAGCTCCCACCTCGTGAGAGCTCTCCAGCTGCTCTTTCCCCCTAGCCCTCTAGAAACAGGCTCTCAAGCTGCCCAAGGGGACACCATCTGGCCGCACCCGGCCCTTCCGACCTTTGTGCAGACCCCAGGGCCATACAACTGTCTGTCCTGCCTCCTCTACTCAGACTCCTGCCTCTGCCACTTGACTGCTAAAGAGTCTTTCAAACAAATTCATTTCCAGATTTATTCTTTCCAGGTAATGAGTGTACAATTTAATGGGAACAGTTAGAATAGAAGCCTAACTGAAAGTGGTGGATCTAAAGATGAGAATCTCATGCACTACTGCAGACAGGTAAGGGACATATTTTGAAGGAAAAGAAGCCTTTTTTTGTAGTTTGTAGCTGCCTAGCGCTGGATTTTCTTGGGCTTGCATACATATAACAAAGACTAATCTTTCCTTTTTCTTATTGCTTTGTAATCTGTAATCAAGGAACTCTAAATGAGGTCTCATCAGCAAAGACTGTTAATCTGATCCTTTATGCAGAATCTGAATACAAGGGTCCTAGATACAGTATCATTTTAACTATATTGCATTTCAAGCTGATATCTAATTTTCTGCGTAAAATCACCTTAAGGCGATCTTTTATCACCATTGCATTCTAATTCTAACTTATCTAATATCAGTTTTTAAATGACTTCCTCCCTAGATACATCTGCTTGCATTTTTCAGCTTCAATATTGTTGTTATTTCCCGACTATCTCTAACATTCTCTAGGGACCTTTTGAATTTTGTCTTCTCACTGGTATTTAGTTACAAACACTTATCCATTTAGCATCATCTGAGAATTTAATTAACTTAACGTTCTCTCTTGTTTCAGGTCAATAATGAGGATGTTAATATAGATGTGACATTAGTCTCCCTGGAAGGTCACTGGGAACCTGTTCTCTTGCTACACACACAGCCAATTATCCTCTATGATCCTCTGACCAGTTGTTTTGTTTACTGTTATGTGGTAACATCCATATCCTTGTCAGTTTGAAGTAAAACTGCATGGGAACTGAGAAAAGATAACAGACTACAGACAACAGACTGTAGACTACAGACTTCATGTCTTTAAGGTTACTGACACCCAGGAATATCAAGGAGGCATACACTGAATCTTTATGATTTTCCCTAAATGAATTAGGAAAATGCTAAATAGAAGTAACTTTGTCTCCAGATAAGGAAACTGAAGCAGAGACGCCAATGACATCAGAACTTTAACAAGTCAATCTGATTACTTCTGTCTTTACTTTTTTTAAAGGGAGGATACATAGTATTTTTAAAAGCCAGTATATACATGTATACAAAATGCTCCATTATTTAGACATAGTTGGAAAATTGGATTTTCCACATAAGCAAAATTTCCAGATAAGCCCAGAAAAATGAAGCTTATGCCATGAGCATAGCAAGAAAATCTGACACTTGGAATAGTAGTAATGTATCAGGAAGAAGGTCTTTGAGGAAAGGAGGAAGATTGAAGATCTCCTTTCCCTGTATTTTTCTCATCTTTTTTTCTCTATTTTTCTACCAGTTTTGACTCCTTCAATGAATCAGAAGACCATGTCGTTTCTTGTATTTAAATTTTTTCTTTTCCCTTTTTTCTCCAAATAGTGGTTTACCTAAACACACAAAATAATACTTCTTAATAATTTATTAACCATTACCATATAAGTGGACTCCAAACTGTAATATTTTAAAGAGGGTTTTTTTTCTTGTTTGTTTGTTCTGCATTTACACATAGTAATGATCAACTTCGTGTGGTCATTGGAAAAGCATCAGTTAAGGGCCCATATTAGCCCAG
The DNA here is from genome assembly GCF_949987515.2 of Delphinus delphis. Lineage (NCBI taxonomy): Eukaryota > Metazoa > Chordata > Mammalia > Artiodactyla > Delphinidae > Delphinus > Delphinus delphis. Next base: position 20,897,482 of record NC_082691.1, on the reverse strand, counting down.
GCTAAACCTGAGTTGCAGTCCTGCCTCTTACTAGCTGTATAAACTAGCTGCGTAATGAGAAAGCTATTTAAGTACCCCAAGTCTCTGATGCCTCATCCATAAAATGGGGATAATAATACTGCTTATTTCATAAGAGTGCTATGAAGATTAAATAAGAAGAATGAGGTGAAGGGCCTAGCATAGTGGATGACACACAGAGAGACACCTAGGGAATCATGTATTCTTAAATAAAAATAAAGCTGCATAATCTGACAAAAGATTTTCTTCTGATTTGGAAGTTTGTTCTGACTGACATTTAAACAAATGAAGATTAAATTCTATACATTTATGAGTTAGTGCTATATATTTAACAAATGACCTTATTGGAAATAATACAGTTACCTGAAACTGAGCCTGTCCCAGAAAATCCAGGATATAAATCACAGTCTATGTAGATTAATAAATCCAAATAAAATATCCCCATTTTCATCAGTAATCAGGGATCAGTATTGGGTTTAAGTGTAACTCCTCACTGTCTTTGCTGCATTGTTAATATGTGAAGGAAAGATGGAGAGCAGAAGGGTGGAGTTCAGCCTGCAATGCCCTCTGAGGGACCAGAGGACCAATGAGCTGAAAGATCAGCATGGTGTGGTGAAGAGGGAAGGAAGCAGAAGCCTTGGGTTCTACTGCAGGCTATCATCATCTAGCTTGGTGACACTGAATTAATAACCTCTCTGGGCCTCAGTTTCCTCACCTTTAAAATGAGAGTTTAGGTCTTTCTAGCTAGTCTTAGAACTTGAAGTTTTTCCATGCTAAGAAAACTCTCCTCTTATCAATAATACAACTTCTTGGCAATGTTTCTAAAAAGGTAGCTTTATCCAAGTTAACTTACACATCTTTAATTATCCAGAGGAATGGCCAGTTGAAAAGGCAATTAGGGATGGAGGAAAATGAGAAAGAAATTGTTGTAGGATTTTTCATTGTCAACTTTCAGCTGCCCAACTGTCATGCAAGCAACTTTATATACTGAAAAGATTTGTTCATGAAAGTGACTGAATTTGTAGTAATGCAGACAAATATTATTACAGAGCTATTTCTGACTTGGTTTTGCAATGGAATTATTTTCCATTTTCAAATATTTATTCGAGAAATTCAACTCAGCCATATCATCATATTTTTGTTAATATACAACCTTGTCAACTTTTACACATTTCATGATAACATACAAAAGTTTTACTCTTTCCAGGTAAACAAAATAAATCTTTGCATACGTGTTGAAGTTTCTAAGACAGGCAGCTGGGTGGATATCTTTAAAATGTAATTTTCCTTAGATTTTAAGTAAAGTCATGAGTTTGACTTGATACATCAAATGAAAAGTAAGTTATCTATGAAAATTTAAGTGTATGAGTATCATTACTGTATTTACTACAGTTTTATTAATTGAACCATTTGATTTACCAATAATTCATACTTCTTGGCCAAATACTGTTATTGTGACACTTTCACACTTAAAAATGAAACTTCCACTTGTGGATTAGAATTATTGGTGGTGGGAAGTCATTCCTGTGAACTGGCAGAGGTGCAACAAAAGTGCCACAAAAATAACAGCTTTGGTAGTTACTTTGTAAGTTAAAATTTTAAACTCAAAGACTAAAACACTGGCACACCAAAGTACGTTACTTTGAAAATCTCCATGAGAAAACAGCAATTTTTTTTAGAGATACTAATTATCCAAGGCCATGCTCATTCTCAACACTGCTGTACTGAAAAGCTCTGTGTAAACGGATCTGAAACAACAAAAACGTATTTCAAAGGTGTTTGATATATAAATCCCCTGATAAAATCTTTCATTAAAAACACTTTGTTTTTAAGTTCAATCATGTATAATGGCTCATAAGTTGAACTGTTATACATCAAGTTCTCCAAAACAGAATAAAAGGCACTTCTGTATGCTCTAGAATTTTATCTTTATTTTCTCAATGTAGAATTAGCAAAAGGGGGCTATAGCTCTCAAGACAGGTATCATTATGCTAAAAAAATTTAAACCACCCTTTATTTTGCATAAAAATATAAAAAGATCAGATGCAGAAAGTTATCTCCAAAACAGAAAAAAAAGTTGTCTTATAGTGGCTTTCCAGAGACTTCTTTCTCTGAAAAGACACACACACACACACACACACACACACACACACACACACACACACACACACACACGCCAACGTCTTTCCATCAGGACTGATATCATATAGACTCCATATAAATATAATTTTATCTGACACTGCAACCACTCTTCCTGGGACTGCTGCCTGTGAGACCATCACTCTCTTCTCAGTGGCATTTGAGAGGCTTCCCAGAATTTGGAGGATCATGGAAACCACAAGAACCCTGCATGAAGTTGGAGACAGAGTCCACGATTGCTTCTAGGGTCTACCTCTTGGAATAAAACTGATAACTCACATAACATCATTTTGTAATAACAGCTGAAATTCTATTTCCTCTTACATTTCTTTAATTTGTCTGCACATTGATACCAATTTTGTCACTCTTCTGCTCACTCATGTTTACAATATCATCCTACAATTTATACACATGAAGTCAGCACTTCATTCCCTGGAAGAATCTAGCATACCCATAAACTTGAATATTTCACTGTGAATTCTCACTTCTAGGTGATTTATACGTCCGTGTATTGAGACCAAGGGTAGACAGACATCCAAAGCTGAAGGCCATGGTTCTAAATATGTGGCCAGGCCCTCTCTATTTGATGTAATGCCTTGTTTTTGATATAGCAGTTGCAGAGATAAAGGTGAAAAAGGCATTACCCAGATGAAAAAGACATTATTTTACAGATTATTCTACATGGTTAAAATGGTCAATATTAATCATGCTCACATTTGTGTTTGTATAATAAACTATGATGTCTAAGAATCAGTCTGTAGGATTTCCTTTGGGAAAAGCTCAAGGATATTTATATTAAGAATTTACTTTCCCAGTAAAGACTAATTAGAATATGGAAGAAGGGATAGACAATGACAATGCTATAAAAAATACAATTAAGAAGTAGAAAAGTGTATGTGTCATCACTCATGACAATTTTAAAGGCTCTACTATGGGCCTATTACCATTAAATAATTAAGAATTTAGAAAGTGAATATTTATATAATATAATAAAGCCACTCTCATTTATTAGTGAAATTTACATTCTGTATGTTTTCCTTACACAAGAAAAAATGGGAATGTTACATTCAAATTATACATCTGAAATAACAAAGATATTTAAAAATATATAAACATTAGACTAAGTGGCTCAGTCACTACCAACAAGTTAGTTGCAAGGCTATGCATTCCAGGGAGCTTTGGGAAAGGGACTGAATGTGTTGTTTTCAACTGAATTAGTTTGCTTTATAAAACAGACATTTAAAAGGCATTGAACAATGGAACAAAAAATATTGCAAAGTGAGAATCGATGTTTTCTTTTTTTTTTTTTTGAGACAATGTTTTCTTAATTAAAGTGATGACTAGATAGAACAATGATAAGTAAAGTGACATTTATCTTAATCTATCAATAACTATCAAATATTATTCTATAGAACTACTACTGTTAAAAGTTGAAAAGTTAACTACAGTAAGTCTTTGTGATGCCAGCCTTAGTACAAAAATCATATGATGTTATTTTAATCAGGTTGACTTCATAGCTTAACTTTTCATTTTAATCTAGTTGACTTTATAGTTTAATATGAAAATAATATATTTTCATAATTAGTAGTGTGCAAAGAGCATTAACTATAAGGTTGTTCATCATAAAGCTGTTACAGTAGTGGACACTGGAAACATGCAAAATGTCCATAAACAAGGGATTGATTAAATACATTATAGTACAGCCATATAATAGAATACTATCCTGATAATGTTGTAAATGGATGTTTATTAGGAAAACATTTACAGTGTAACACTAGGTTTAAAACAAAGCTAGATTAGAAAATAAAATGTATGACAGAACCTCAATTTTATAAAAAATAAAATTGAACACATATATAAATCTAGAAAAATATACCCCAATATACTTAGTATTCTTATTTGTGAGGTAGTAGGAGCATGCATATGTGTGTGTGTGTGTGTGTGTGTGCGTGTGCGTGCACACGCACGCACGCATGCAGGGGCACAAGTGTGAAGGTGCATGTATGTGTGTATACAAACATAGGTATTCACCTAGCTGTAGTTTTAAATGCTTTCTTCACTACATGAGCATTGCTTTCACAATTATAAAATAAAATTATTTTAAAACATTTAAAAAGAAGTTGTTTTTATTGTCAAGTTTAAGAAAAACAAAGCCTGTCTGCAGCATATATTTATTTACTGTCATTCTTTTAAATTGTAAGTCCAAATCAAGGCATTTTTGCATTCTCACTCAAACATAAAATACAGAAAGCCAAAAAAAATTAACTTGACATTTTTACAAAAAACACTGTCTGAAACAAACAATTGGAAGGAAAAAAGCATATATTCCAAGTATAACGCTTGGATTAAAAAATATATCTATTTTTTAAAGTCCGATTTGAAGTTACCAAAGGGCAATATGGAGTTGAAATTACAGAATAAATACTCCTTGAGAGAAAACTCTGATTCCCTTTGATCTTCAAAGAGGTCATCTCATGCTCCAAGTGAGCTGTTGAGAAATCTCCCCTTGCTATTTATTTGTATGGGATACCTGATTGCACAACATACCTAAGATCCATTGTACAAAAATTTTAAAACCTATGTTTCAATGGCAAAATATAACATTTTAAAATCAGGAATTATTTCTCTTGCATTGATGATTTACTACAGTTATTTATATTCTCAGTTTCTTCTAATAGATTTCTATTTTCCTGTAAGTCCATAAATATTGCTTTAATTCCCTGTATCCAAGATCTTTAAACAGAAGCAGACACTAAACCCATTCTATTTATAAATTCTGATGATATATAGATAACATAGATTCAGTTGTTCATCTATAAGATATACAATATAAAGATCCTTGTAAAACTATCCATTTCAACATATTTTTAAAAATTTCTCTACTATGGCATTTATTACCAACTAGAAAGTCTGAAAAATATCAAATATTTTATTTTAAATTTTAGAGTTAAATGTTACCATTTAAAATGCCCTGAGATATATTTACTTAGATTCTTTATCGAAGTATAAAAATAGTAATAGCATTTAACTTTAACACCAAAAACTAATGAATGTCATGGTTGGTATAATATTTAAAAGACTTTATGTTTTCACCTAACATGATTCTAGGTACATTTTTCTGTTCCATTTTTCTCTCCCCCACACAAAATGATTCCATGCCAAATCCCTTAAATTCCTCTTTTGAAGTTTAAAATTAATTCCCATGGTTACTCTTCTATAATCTCCCATCTTTCTGAAAATACAAAATATGCTCATACTTTTTGAGAAATCAGATGAAATCCCAAATATCCTATGAGTATGTATTACGCTTTTAAAAAGAAAAACCACACACTCATTCTCTAAAAAACTATTCATCAAGGAATATAATTCTGTAATTAATACAAATGAGGTAACAATTTGCTTTAAGTGTCCATTCATAATGTTAAATCAGTGTTAAATCATAAAGAACTTCCATGGAAATACACAAGACATATACATTGATTCTAAATGAAATTCATTATAAGCAGCTCTATTACACTGAATGGCAAATGAATTCTTAGTAATGAGGCACTTGATGTGTTACCGAGAACTGGGATTGACAAGAAAACCACTTAGCTCACTTTCTAATAATATTATAGCAAGTTACTGATAAAGCACCTATATTTTTCAATTTGGAAGAAAAACTTTAAAGAGGATGATGTTTTACCTAACCTTTTTAATATAGTCTGCTTCCTGTACAGAGTTTTCAAAGGTTTTGCTCTTTTATAAGCTCATCTTGCCCATACCATCAGAAGTCTATAAGAGCAGATGCTGGAATAATTAAAAACCTATCACTATAGACTCTTCCATCACATCACAGACTAGGAAAATGAAGGCGGTTTATGGGTGCCCTTGTCTCACTTTATCCACCTCTTCATGGTTGAGGTGTAAGCTTTAATGTGCATCCTTGCACCTCTCCTCCATCAGGAAGCCTGTCTCTGGGGATCACTTGCAGAAAATAGGACACTGAGTCCATAATTAAAGTAATCTCTTTCCAGGCAGATGCTGCAGTTGGCTCTGTTATCACATATTACAAAAGCCATCTTGAGGGCTATAAAATGTGCAGCAAATAGCTTTGGAGATGAGAAACAGCAATTTTTCATCTAATTTTGATCCATAGACATGTAAGCACTGTGTTGCTACTTTTTGGTTTTAAGCCAAATAACTATTATGGTTCTGAGATGAGCCAGGCAGTAACCAAAATTAAAGAATACTTTAGCTTTTATCCTCAAAGTGAGGAAAGCTCTTTTGTAACCATCTTTGCACTTAGCAAATAAGGATGCCATCTCATATCTGAGCATTAATGCCTGCAGGCAGATTTAGAAGAAAGGCTTATGTAGCTTAGCTTTACAGCCATACTTTCAATATATTTGCTTAAGTTAAAACCAGGGGTTGATTAAGGGACCAACCATCTTATCTCCTTTGCAACTACAATGTACATTTTTAATTAGAAGCATTTCTACTGTTTATCTTTCGTATAATATTTTAGGGCATTGCTCTTTGAAATACATGTCAGCCCAGATAACTAATATGTTCATATTAGTCATCATCTCTTCTATAAATACCAGTAGTGGAGACAAATGGTGGAGATTTGGCTAACACATTTTTGTTTCCAGCTTACGACTTGTCAGTGTGGGTAAGCAAAACCTGATCTCAATATTGTGAGGTGCTAAATGGAGATGGAAATAATTTTCTTTAATATTTATTTCTCAGTGTTAAACATGACAACTTCTCAATACGAACTGATTCAATTTTAAAAAAGGTGATCTTAGAACTCCAGAAAATATGTGGTTTAAATATTTTTATTTCCTCAAACTGCTTTTTTCTTTTTAAAAAAAAATTTAACAGCAAAGTTTTATGTAGACTTGGGCCTTTCAAATTAAAATGTCATACCAGGGTATATGCCCAGTAGTGGGATTGCTAGGTCGTATGGTAGTTCTATTTTTAGTCATGTACCACAATGTTCATTGCAGCACTATTTACAATAGCCAGGACATGGAAGCAACCTAAGTGTCCATCGACAGATGAATGGGTAAAGAAGATGTGGCACATATATACAATGGAATATTACTCAGCCATAAAAGAAATGAAATTGAGTTATTTGTAGTGAGGTGGATGGACCTAGAGTCTGTCATACAGAGTGAAGTAAGTCAGAAAGAGAAAAACAAATGCCGTATGCTAACACATATATATGGATTCTAAAAAAAAAAAGAAAAATGGTTCTGAAGAACCTAGGGGCAGGACAGGAATAAAGATGCAGATGTAGAGAATGGACTTGAGGACATGGGGAGGGGAAAGGGTAAGCTGGGACGAAGTGAGAGAGTGGCATGGACATATATACACTACCAAATGTAAAATAGCTAGTGGGAGGCAGCCACACAGCACAGGGAGATCAGCTTGGTGCTTTGTGACCACCTAGAGGGGTGGGATAGGGAGGGTGGGAGGGAGACGCAAGAGGGAAGGGATATGGGGATATATGTATAGCTGATTCACTTTGTTACACAGCAGAAACTAACACAACATTATGAAGCCATTATACTCCAATAAAGATGTTAAAAAAAGAAAAAAGAAAAAAAAGAAACTATAAAAATAAATAAATAAATAAAATGTCATAACATAAAGTCAGATGCCACCAGTGCATGCCTGGAAGTTTAAATAACATAGTATAAACCCTAATTTTCTAACATGATCTTCTGGTACCTTTGTGCGTTAAGGCATTTTTTCATTCATGTATTCATGCATTCACTCAACCATCCAACAAATAATTTTTTTGCTCAAATAATTTTATAATACTACTTGCAAGTGAAATATTAGAAAATATGTACTCAGTATTCTGCCACCTCAAAGCCAATTTTCAATTTTACATGTTTCTTTCAGCTCTGTGTATATGCATGTTATTTTGTTTTTAGGTAATTACTTTGTCCCTAGCATTATTAACTTTTGCTTGCTTTGTCTGATATTAATATAGTAACACCTGTAAATCAACTATACTTCAAAAACCAACTTTCTTTTGGTTAATATTTTCCTGGTATGTCCTTTTCCTTCTCTTTCCTTTTAATGCTTTTGTGCCATTATGTTTAGGTTTGTCTCTTGGAAGAAGTATATTGTTGGATTTTTGAAATTGCCTTCTGAAAGTCACAGCATTTTAGTTGGTGAATTTAATCTGTTTACATTTATTGTAAGTATATATGTATGCGTATGTGTGTATATACACACATACACACATATATATAATACCTACATGCTTATGTTATCTTATATTACATTTCACATTCCGATGTTTTTTATATTTGCCTTTTCTCCTTTCTTCTGGTGGATTAAGTTTTATTTAATCCTTTCCCCATCCCATCCCCTATTTTGGAAGTTACACACTTATTTCTGTTCTATACATTTATGTTTCTAACAATCATCCTTAACTAAGCCTTCAGTCTTCTTCCAGAATAACTGGAGGACCTTAGAAAATGTTAATACTGATTTCCCTTATACACTGATGTTGCTTAGTATTTTGGTTATTCTTTGCCTTTAAATTCTATCCTAAAATAGTTATTACTTTATATTATATATATAAATTTATTTGTATATTCAGTGTTCATTTAGAATTTCTAACATGCTTACCAATGATTATTTATTATTGGGTCACACCATAATTTCATGCATCCTACACCTTCTGAGTTTTTCTTTTTACTAAAGCACATTCTTTTAAAACTTGCTTTAAAATGATGTCTATGTAGTAAAAACAATTAAACCTTATTTCTTTGAAAATGTCTTTATTTTGTTTTCACACTTGACTGATAATTTATGAAGGTACAGAATTCTGGGAAGATAATTATTTTCCATCCTCACTTCGAAGATACTGTTCCACTGTCATCTGATGTCTCTTGCTGCTGATGAGAAAACCACTGCCAGACTAAATTTACAGGTTATCTGCTTTTTCTTTTCAGTTGTCTTTGAGATTTTCTCTGTCTTTGACATTCTGAAGGTTCACTATGATCCATATCATTGCTAATTTATTTTATTTATCTTGACTAGATTAAAAAGTTTCATGTCTTCCTTAATTCTAGAAAATTCTCCTCCATGATCTCTTGAAATATGCTAGTCTTCATTCTTTCTATTTTCCCCTTCTAAAACTTCTATTAGATGCTAATTTATTAACCTGGTGTTCTGTATCAGGACAAAAATGTAAAATTAAGACTCCTCCCAAGCTGAGTTTTTGTTTCCCATGAGTGACTTATTTTTACCAAAGGCTCCAGTCAAATCACAAGCTTCTTTGCTGTTTTCCCAGATAGAGTTGGATAATATTTTGATACTCTAGGCTTCATGTAATAGGCCCAGTTCCTGCTCCCTCTCCTCTCCCATCTCATGGCAATAGCTACAGGCCCCACTCAGGTTAAAACTCTAGACTTGGGACCTATATCCAGGATTAAAATACCCATAGGCCACCACAATGTGGACTGCCACTTCCTGATCCAACTCTGATAGCTCCCTTTTTTCCCAGAATTGTGTGCTTTCTTTTTCTTTCAAACCAGTTTTTTAATATATTTTAAATGTTTACTCATTTTATCCGAAATTTCTGTGTGATTTCAGCGGAAAGAGTTTTTGCCATGCCAGCTCAGGGTTCCATGATGCCAAAAGTCCTCTGCAAACATAATTTTAATGTGCCTGAAGTTGTAAAAATAACTTTTTTATGATTTTGTCATTTAATATTCTAAGCATCTCCCAGGTTGCTATACTGTCTTCCATAATTACTATTTTAAAAGTGACATAGAGTGGTAATACAGAATAGTAGTTAAAAGGACATGTTTTGGATCAAAACAAACCTGTCTCTGAGCTCTTCAAGTTCTTCCTTCAGTAATGATTCTAGGAGAGGAGAGGAATTCAGTAGCCTGCCTGGTACACAGGTACTCACTAAATGGAAGTTGCTATTTTTACTACTACTATCACTATCATCATCATCTTCATCATCATCAAATGGTATTCCAAATTTCATTGTCACTCATTTTCCTATTAATGATGATTAGCCTTCCGGACCAGTTAATTTTAAATATTAGGTACATGGTGGTAGATTTTCATGGCATAAGGGCATAATGGAAAAGGCTCAGAACTTAAAACATTATGGCAGGGGATGGGGGGAGTGGTGGGTTGGCAAGGTCAGAGCAGGAGCTGAGGCCCAGGGGTGGGGGCAGAGAGAGCCCAGGGCAGCCAAAGAGTAGCTCTGAGGCCTGAGCTCTGTATGGGAAGGTAGCCAGAGGGAATCCTCACCTGTCACACTTTGCCTACCATTGCCCACAAAGTTAAGGACCATAGAAATTGCTGCACTGACAAACAAAATTAAAATGAACAGTTTGGTAACTAGCTTTTTACATATAACTGCCCTACTTGCCCAGGTTAGCAGTTATGGTAATTCAAGTTCATAGGACAACTGCAAAATCTTAGCTTTACTTTACTCCTTCTGTATGTCCTTTGAAGTACATGGTTACATTCTGTAAATGTTAAGATAACATTAGAGGAAAAAATAATTCATTTGATCCTCTAAATCAGTGCTGCACACTAGCACTTTATTTTTTTTATTTTTATTTATTTTTATTTAACATCTTTATTGGAGTATAATTGCTTTACAATGGTGTGTTAGTTTCTGCTTTATAACAAAGTAAATCAGTCATACATATACATATGTCCCCATATCTCTTCCCTCTTGCATCTCCCTCCCTCCCACCCTCCCTATCCCACCCTTCCAGGTGGTCACAAATCACCAAGCTGATCTCCCTGTGCTATGCAGCTGCTTCCCACCAGCCATCTAGTTTACGTTTGGTAGTGTATATATGTCTATGCCACTGTCTCACTTCATCCCAGCTTACCCTTCCCATGCCCCGTATCAAGTCCATTCTCTAGTAGGTCTGCATCTTTATTCCCTTCTTGTCCCTAGGTTCTTCTGACCATTTTTTTTCTTTTCTTTTTTTTTTTAGATTCCATATATATGTGTTAGCATATGGTTATATGTGTTAGCATATGTGTTAGCATTAGTATTTGTTTTTCTCTTTCTGACTTACTTCACTCTGTATGACAGACTCTAGGTCCATGCACCTCACTACAAATAACTCAGTTTCATTCCTTTTTATGGCTGAGTAATATTCCATTGTATATATGTGCCACATCTTCTTTATCCATTCATCTGTTGATGGACACTTAGGTTGCTTCCATGTCCTGGCTATTGTAAGTAGAGCTGCAATGAACATTTTGGTACATGACTCTTTTTGAATTATGGTTTTCTCAGTGTATATGCCCAGTAGTGGGATTGCTAGGTCATATGGTAGTTCTGTTTTTAGTTTTTTAAGGAACCTCCATACTGTCCTCCATAGTAGCTGTATCAATTTACATTCCCACCAACAGTGCAATAGGGTTCCCTTTTCTCCATCCCCTCCCCAGCATTTACTGTTTGTAGATGTTTTGATGATGGCTATTCTGACTGGTGTGAGATGCTAGCACTTTCTGTAATGATGGAAATGTGCTAGATCTGTGCTGTCCAATACAATAGTCACTAGACATATGTGGCTAATAAGAACTTGAAATGTGGCTACTGCAAGTGAAGAAATGTATTTTTAATTTTATTTGACTTTAATTAATTTAAATTTAGGTAGCCACATATAGCTACCACGTTAGAAAGTACAATTTTAAACAAATTTTAGAATATGTGTGTGTGCATATGCACATATGTGTATGTATATACATATGTATGTATATACACATATAGCCACGTGTATATATATACACAAATATACATCTGTATATAAATATACATATAATGTATATTCAGATAAGTCACAGAGGACAAGATAAGTTCTTTAAAAAATTCTTATCTGGAAGAAGCAATCAAAATTTTATTTCATATTTGTAATAATGTCTTAATATTCAGAGATTTTACTAAAAGCAGAATTAAAATGCTTTTGCTGGTATGTATTATCCAAGTGACTAACTATATTGGCAAACTGTGGAGTTGTTGCTGCCATGAGAAAAGCTTATTTACCTGTTTCCCAGACATTTTTGTCATCACTACTTTTGACTGTGTAGGCAGTTTAATGAAAAGGAAATAATTTCACATTTGGAGCTTCTAAAACTGGTTCCATCAAATTCTACTAATAGAGAAATAACTCAAATCTCTGCCCATATCTCATTTAGGAAATTTCTGTCAGATATTGAGAACTCTTAATAATTGTAATATGTAAAGCTTTTAGATTTACTGATTTCGATCTTTCTGCTTTCACAAGTGTTCCATGTGTTTTCAAGTAAGAAGTGCCAAGTGGAGTTGTAATCCCATCTAAACCACAAGGCCTTGTAATAGGAAGCATCTCATGGATTCCAAACCTCAGTCCATTTACTTAAGTACCCTCCACAAGGTATGATTCCATTACAGGAATGGAAGGGATGAAGGGAAGGACGGATTTGCCACATAGTTTTGTTTTGTTCTGTTTCTAGACATAACATTAGGAAAAACTACTATTTCTATATAAAAAGAAAAGAAACAAAAAAAATCACTAACAACTACTGATATTTACTGTGGGACAGAATTCCATAGATGCAGGTCCATCTTTGGGCCCTAGTTAAAAATACTTCATTACTGAAGTAGACAATTTTCTCACTATAAAGCAGTTCTACTTCTCTGTTGGTCTTAAGGTTTTGATGCAAAGAAGTGTCATAGTGAGATTCCAGTAATTCCCCTAATATACCCAGTGCCATTTACACAGAGGCTTTTTACAAGAAGGAGACACAGGAAGGGAGAGAGGAGACAGGAAAAAATGAAGGGAATGGTTCTACTTTTTTAATATCTGTAAATTTTTAAAAAATATGTTGTATAATTAATATAACAAAAATAATTTCTTCACACCTTCCTGGTGATTAATGGATATATTTTATCTCAACATTTTACCATACTCCCTAAAATTAAGGATTAAATCCCCAGGAAGCATCTTGACCTCATTTACCAAAATGTTGATAAATAAGAACACACATTAGTCCCTGAACTTAGATTATCTCCTTGTCCAAGCCTAACTGGCTATTTAACTCTGATGAAAAACAGGCCTATGGGGAAATGAGAACTATCAGGCTTCTAGCCACTCACTTTTAAGGGTAGATAATTTTTTTTTTTATCCTGTCATTCAAAGGTATGTTTTTGAGCATCACTGAAATCATTGTCTCAAATTGGGGAATGTCTGTTTAAAAAAACAAAACTGGACCATCAGAAAAAATCAACACACTTATGACTTAGGAGATAGATGAAATTCCTCCTTTGTAAAACAGCATAGCTGGTTTTATCAAACAGTGTGGATACGATCATTTCAGCCTTCCATGAGAAGTAATTTATCTTTGCAGTAAGCTCTGCATAACCTACAAAGTAAAATAACATTTCTGTGTATCAACTGTTAGCATCCTTATCTATAGGCATGAATGCACTCCCCATAAATGCACCCATGGGCAAGTTCCTGATCTTATTTTAAATGTTTAAGTAACAAGGCAAATATCTCCAGTGTTTTCTTCTGATTGATGGGAATAAATGGGCAACCACGCTATCTTTCATGGGAATCATCCAGAAAGACTAGAATGGCTCTCATCAAAAATTAAAGGCATCAGAGATATACTCAAGGCAGCATTTCAAATCTCTGCCTCAGTATTACTTTGAGCCTGTTCAGTGTTCAGAAAGTACCAGTGTCTTCAATCCTCTAAAATGATTTTTTGTCTTCTTGCTAGTGTACTTTTAAAGCCTCTCTAGGAGAATCTTCCTTTCAAATATCAAATGTTCAAATATGGTCCACCTGTATACCTCTTTGCTGCCCTGAGTTCAATTCTTTGTTGTTGCTTCAGTATCTTAAATAGAACATTGCTTGCTTCATTCTGTTCTCAGTTGTGAGGGAGTTCACTTAAGGTTAAATCAGCATTAATTTAGGCACAAATCTGATCTTCTTTTTTGTTCCATTTTTATTCTAATATTATCCTAGCATCTGTCCAATCAGTTTAACTTAAATCTAACAGCATTCAATTTTGCCTTTAATTTACACATTCTCTCCCTATATGCAATCCCCTTGTGACAAGGGATGGGTATAATCAGGACCCAAAGAATGAACCTACATCATACATATCAAGATCAGGCCTATGTTTGACATATGAGTCTACTGTGTTCTCCACATTTCAGGAGTTTAAATCAGTGCCTTAGGATATTTGAATGAGTTAGATAATATTATAATATCTCATACAGAGATAGATTTCAAAATGAGGATAGGAAACACATGTTGTCACGTTAAAAAGTTTGAGAAATTCTGATACCCCATTAAAAACTCTAATTTTCATCATATCAATATCATGGGTATTTTATCCTATAAAATAGGTGATGATTTTAGAGGCAAATGTAGTAAAGTGGCAAAAATCACCTGCTTGAAACTGGACTGTCTTCTAAACAGGCTGTGTCAATCGCTAGGTGAGTTATGTTAGGCAAGTTATATAACATCTCTGCACTTTGATTTACTCATCTGTAAACTGAGAAAATAATAGCACTTCATAGAATTACTGTGAGAATAAAATGGGTTAAAAGATGTCAACTACTTAGAACAGTGACTGGTACGTTGTATATTTTCAAAAATATTAATGAATTTTGCAGTTGTTATTTTATGGCCTTCTCTTTTTTTCTTTTTTTTTTTTGCGGTACGCAGGCCTCTCACTGTTGTGGCCTCTACCGTTGCAGAGCACAGGCTCCAGACGCGCAGGCTCAGCGGCCACGGCTCACAGGCCTAGCTGCTCCGTGGCATGTGGGATCTTCCCGGACCGGGGCACGAACCCGTGTCCCCTGCATCCGCAGGCGGACTCTCAACCACTGCACCACCAGGGAAGCCCTAGCCTTCTTTCCTTGTTAGTTTCTCACTAACTTTTCGGGTTAGAGGCCCTGGAGACTTCCTTCCATCCTTTCTTCCCTCCATCCCTACCTTTTCTCCTCCTCCTCCTCATCCCCCCCACCCTCTTCTTCTCCTTCCTCTTCCCTCTTTTCTCTCTGTACCATCTCCTGACCCTTGGGAATTTTTTTTTAACTTACATCCAAAAACTTCAGATAATTAAGCTTACTAATCATTAAAGACTAATCAAATACAAAAGTAAATAAAACTTACTGTCGTAAGATCTGCATACTAAGCAGATCTCTGGATGAACTTATCACTTAAAATGTAAATGTCATCAACTGGTGACAAAAAACTAATGACAAAATAACTTCAGTTGTTATTTGATCCACTTGATATATCTGTACCAGTACAACCAGCAACTTTATCCTCAGGCCATCCTCTTCTCTGTGTCTCTCACTTGATTATTTTTAATGAGAAAGGCAGTAAAAAGACAGTCCAGGGAAGACCTTCAAGATGGCAGAGGAGTAAGACGTGGAGATCAGCTTCCTCCCCACAAATACATCAGAAATACATCTACATGTGGAACAACTCCTACAGAACACCTACTGAATGCTGGCAGAAGACCTCAGACTTCTCAAAAGGCAAGAAACTCCCCACATACCTGGGTAGGGCAAAAGAAAAAAGAATAAACAGAGACAAAAGAATAGGGACGGGACCTACACCTCTGGGAGGGAGCTGTGAAGGAGGAAAGGTTTCCACACACTAGGAAGTCCCTTCACTGGTGGAGACAGGGGTTGGGCGGGAGGGAAGCTCCGGAGCCATGGAGGAGAGTGCAGCAACAGAGGTGCAGAGGGCAAAGTGGAGAGATTCCCACACAGAGGATCGGTGCCGACCGGCACTCACCAGCCCGAAGGCTTGTCTGCTCACCTGTAGAGCCCATGCTCCACAACAAGAGAAACCACTGCAATGAGAAGCCCGTGCACCAAACGAAGAGTAGCCCCCGCTCTCCACAACTAGAGAAAGCCCGCGTGCAGCAACGAAGACCCAACACAGACAAAAATAAATAAATAAATAAAGTAAAATACATACTGCAAATTATAATTGTAAGATGCCATCAAATGTAAGACGCAACTTTAGAGATACCAAAATGTAAAAGAAACTTCTGTATTTTAGAATCAATGAAATATGTCATTAGTTATTAAGAAATATTTATTGACTATACTCAATATTTTGTAATAACCTATAATGGAAAAGAATCTGAAAAGGAATATATATGTAATATGTATATATGTATGTATGTATATATATATCTGAATCACTGTGCTGTACACCTGAAACTAACTCGATGTTGTAAATCAACTATACTTCAATAAATAAAAATAAAGCAAGAAAAAATATTTATTGAGGACTTTCTATTATCTATAGTTCAGTATTAAGAACTATTAGATATATAAAAATACCTAACACAGTCCCTGACCTTGGGGGATTTCAAACCCAGTTAAAAAAGAAAAAACACATGTGAAAAATTAAATAATGATATGAATTAACTAATGATATGAAAACCTCATACAAAATACATTACAAAAGCATATAACTCTGGTTGAAGTTTAATTTCTAAAAAGTAATTCTCCCTACCTTAAAAAGTAAAAGCTTTAGTTTTGGAAGTTAGTCAAAAAGAGAGAATCAGAGTATATTTATATTCAAATGCCATAGGTGGTTGTTTTATTTTATCTTTGTGAAATGTTTACATTAATGTTGAACATTAGCAATCCTCTTCAAGTACTACTGGGCACATACTAATTATAGATATTAACTCTTACATATACCTCTACTGAACACATAATAAATACTGTAGTAAGAAACAAAGGTAAGAAATTGCAAGACGTTAGTTCAGAAAATTTCAAATGAATTGTTCAGTGGTCCACGTTCAATCATCAGTTTTCCTGTACTCTCTCACAAACTAATTAGGAAAAGAGATCAACAAAAACATCTTGCCCACATAGGAAGCAGCTACTCTATGTAAGATTCAACATAGTCATGGCTTACAATAAGCAGAGACTCAAACATTTATTAAGAATGCTAAAAAGTGCAAATTGCATCATCAAAATTTTATTATGAAATACAAATAAGGGTGTCTAAACTTCTTTGTAATCAGTAATAATTACTTCTAACCAAACTGCATTTTTTTTACCAACTGCTAATAAAACACTGTTTGGGGCTGACTTAAAATACCTACATTATGCTTGCCAAGTCACTTCTGACTATAATTTGGTTTCCAATATTACTGATACCAAAAAGAGGATACCCTAGATGACAGATATTTTTTTAAAAAAAACCTGGGAACTAAAAATATATATTTCTCCTCCTACCATAAATCAATACCAGAATGACAATGTATTAAACTACAATGTTTCTCAGACTTCTCTGGTAAGAATCACCTGGAGTGTGAGTTTAAAATATAGATCCCCAGACCCCCTCTTCTGGAGAATATGATTCTCTGGGACAGGGAATTTGTATTTTGGCAAATTCCCCAGCTAATGTCAGAGAATGTGTGGATAAAAACACTAACGTAATACCTTCCCAGTACCTTGGTTATTTTTTTTAATACATTAATGTATAAAAAAAAAAGAAGCATGAACAGATACAAAAGCACTGGGACTTTGAGCACTTAAAACCAGTTGATTTGGAGGAGCGCAAATCAGACATATCACGAAAAAAAACCAATATTTGTCATTTTCAAGATCCATTTATCTTTTATAGGTAAGAAACTATATGACAAACCTTTCTAAGTATTTAGCAATGTACTTCTCTGCTCTTTTTTTTAATGTTTATTTATTTATTTTCTTATTAGTCATCCACTTTATACACATCAGTGTATACATGTCAACCCCAATCTCCCAATTCATCACACCACAACCCCCACCCCTGCCGCTTTCCCCCTTTGGTGCCCATACATTTGTTCTTTACATCTGTATCTCAATTTCTGCTCTGCAAACCAGTTCACCTGTACCATTTTCTAGGTTCAACATATATGCATTAATACATGATATTTGTTTTTCTCTTTCTGACTTACTTCACTCTGTATGATACTCTCTAGATCCATCCACGTCACTACAAATGACCCAACTTCATTCCTTTCCATGGCTGAGTAATATTCCATTGTATATACGTACCACTTCTTCCTTATCCATTCATCTGTCGATGGGCATTTAGGTTGCTTCTATGACCTGGCTATTGTAAATAGTGCTGCAATGAACATTGGGGTGCATGTGACTTTTTGAATTATGGTTTTCTCAGGGTATATGCCCAGTAGTGGGATTGCTGGGTCATATGGTCATTCTATTTTTAGTTCTTTAAGGAACCTCCATACTGTTCTCCATAGTGGCTGTATCCATTTACATTCCCACCAACAGTGCAAGAGGGTTCCCTTTTCTCCACACCCTCTCCAGCATTTGTTGTTTGTAGATTTTCTGATGATGCCCATTCTAACTGGTGTGAGGTGATACTTCATGGTAGTTTTGATTTGTATTTCTCTAATAATTAGTGATGTTGAGCAGCTTTTCATGTGCTTCTTGGCCACCTGTATGTCTTCTGCAGTGAAATGTCTATTTAGGTCTTCTGTCCATTTTTGGATGGGGTTGTTTGTTTTTTTAATATTGAGCTGCATGAGCTGTTTATATATTTTGGAGATTAATCCTTCATCCGATGATTCATTTGCAAATATTTTCTCCCATTCTGAGGGTGGTCTTTTCGCCTTGTTTATGGTTTCCTTTGCTGTGCAAAAGCTTTGAGTTTCATTAGGTCCCATTTATTTTTGTTTTTATTTCCATTACTCTAGGAGGTGGATCAAAAAATATCTTGCTGTGATTTATGTCAGAGTGTTCTTCCTATGTTTTCCTCTAAGAGTTTTACACTGCCTGGTCTTACATTTAGGTCTCTAATCCATTTTGAGTTTATTTTTGTGTATGGTGTTAGGGGTGTTCTAATTTCATTCTTTTACAAGTAGCTGTCCAGTTTTCCCAGCACCAATTATTGAAAGACTGGCTTTTCTCCAGTGTATATCCTTGCCTCCTTTGTCATAGATTAGTTGACCATAGGTGCGTGGGTTTATCCCTGGGCTTTCTATACTGTTCCATATATATTTCTGTTTTTGTGCCAGTACCATATTGTCTTGATTACTGTAGCTTTGTAGTATAGTCTGAAGTCAGGGAGTCTGATTCCTCCAGCACCGTTTTTTTTCCTTCAAGACTGCTTTGGAGATTCAGGGTCTTTTGTGTCTCCATACAAATTTTAAGATTGTTTGTTCTAGTTCTGTGAAAAATGCCATTGGTAGTTTGATAGGTATTACATTGAATCTGTAGATTGCTTTGGGTAGTATAGTCATTTTCACAATATTGATTCTTCCAATCCAAGAACATGGTAGATCTCTCTGCTGGTATCATTTTTAATTCCTTTCATCAGAGTCTTATAGTTTTCTGCATACAGGTCTTTTGTCTCCCTAGGTAGGTTTATTCCTAAGTATTTTATTCTTTTTGTTGCAATGGTAAATGGGAGTGTTTCCATAATTTCTCTTTCAGATTTTTCATCATTAGTGTATAGGAATGCAAGAGATTTCTGTGCATTAATTTTGTATCCTGCAACTTTACCAAATTCATTGATTAGCTCTAGTAGTTTTCTGGTGGCATCTTCAGGATTCTCTATGTATACTATCATATCATCTGCAAACAGTGACAGTTTTATCTCTTCTTTTCCAATTTGGATTCCTTTTATTTCTTTTTCTTCTCTGATTGCCATGGCTAGGATTTCCAAGACTATGTTGAATAAATGTGGTAAGAGTGGACATCCTCGTCTTGTTCCTGATCTTAGAGGAAATGCTTTCAGTTTTTCACCATTGACAATGATGTTTGCTGTGGGTTTGTCATATATGGCCTTTATTATGTTGAAGTAGATTCCTTCTAAGCCCACTTCCTGGAGTGTTTATCATAAATGGGTGTCGAATTTTGTCAAAAGCTTTTTCTGCATCTATGGAGATGATCATATAGTTTTTATTCTTCAATTTGTTAATATGAGGTATCACAATGATTGATTTGTGTATATTGAAGAATCCTTGCATCCCTGGGATAAATTCCACTTGATCATGGTGTATGATCCTTTTAATGTGTTGCTGGACTCTGTTTGCTAGTATTTTGTTGAGGATTTCTGCATCTATATTCATCAGTGATAGGGGTCTGTAATTTTCTTTTTTTGTAGTATCTTTGTCTGGTTTTGGTATCAGGGTGATGGTGGCCTCATAGAATGAGTTTGGGAGTGTTCCTCCCTCTGCAATTTTTTGGAAGAGTTTGAGAAGGATGGGTGTTAGCTCTTCTCTAAATGTTTGATAGAACTCACCTGTGAAGCCATCTGGTCCTGGACTTTTGTTGTTGGAAGATTTTTAATCACAGTTTCAATTTCATTAATTGTGATTGGTCTGTTCATATATTCTATTTCTTCCTGGTTCAGTCTTGGAAGGTTATACCTTTCTAAGAATTTGTCCATTTCTTCCAGGTTGTCCATTTTATTGGAATAGAGTTGCTTGTAGTAGTCTCTTAGGATGCTTGTATTTCTGTGATGTCTGTTGTAACTTTTCCATTTTCATTTCTAATTTTATTGATTTGAGTCCTGGCCCTCTTTCTTCTTGACTCTGGCTAATGGTTTATCAATTTTGTTTATCTTCTCAAAGAACCAGCTTTTAGTTTTATTGATCTTTGCTATTGTTTTCTCTGTTTCTATTTCATTTATTTCTGCTCTGATCTTTATGATTTCTTTCCTTCTGCTAACTTTGGGTGTTCTTTGTTCTTCTTTCTCTAGTTCCTTTAGGTGTAATGTTAGATTGTTTATTTTAGATTTTTCTTTTTTCTTCACGTGGGCTTGTATAGCTATGAACTTCCCTCTTAGAACTGCTTTTGCTGCATCCCATAGGTTTTGGATCGTCGTGTTTTCATTGTCATTTGTCTCTAGGTATTTTTTGATTTCCTCTTTGATTTCTTCAGTGATCTCTTGGTTATTTAGTAACGTATTGTTTAGCCTCCATGTGTTTGTGTTTTTTTACATTTTTTTCCCCTGTAATTATTTTCTAATCTCATAGCGTTGTGGTCAGAAAAGATGCTTGATATGATTTCAATATTCTTAAATTTACTGAGGCTTGATTTGTGATCCAAGATGTGACCTATCCTGGAGAATGTTCCGTGCACACTTGAGAAGAAAGTGTAATCTGCTGTTTTTGAATGGAATGTCCTATAAATATCAATTAAATCTATCTGTTCTATTGTGTCATTTAAAGCTTGTGTTTCCTTATTTATTTTCATTTTGGATGGTCAGTCCATTGGTGTAAGCGAGGTGTTAAAGTCCCCTACTATTATCGTGTTATTGTCTATTTCCTCTTTTATAGCTGTTAGCAGTTGCCTTATGTATTGAAGTGCTCCTATGTTGGGTGCATATATATTTATAATTATTATATCTTCTTCTTGGATTGATCCCTTGATCATTATGTAGTGTCCTTCCTTGTCTCTTGTAACATTCTTTATTTTAAAGTCTATTTTTATCTGACATGAGTATTGCCACTCCAGCTTTCTTTTGATTTCTATTTGCAAGTAATATCTTTTTCCATCCCCTCACTTTCAGTCTGTATGTGTCCCTAGGTCTGAAGCGCGTCTCTTGTAGGCAGTATATATATGGGTCTTGTTTTTGTATCCATTCAGCAAGCCTGTGTCTTTTGGTTGGAGCATTTAATCCATTCACGTTTAAGGTAATTATCGATATGTATGTTCCTATGACCATTTTCTTAATTGTTTTGGGTTTGCTTTTGTAGGTCCTTTTCTTCTCTTGTGTTTCCCACTTAGAGAAGTTCCTTTAGCATTTGTTGTAGAGCTGGTTTGGTGGTGCTGAATTCTCTTAGCTTTTGATTTCTCCTTCGAATCTTAATGAGGTCTCTGCTGGGTAGCGTAATCTTGGTTGTAGGTTCTTCCTTTTCATCACTTTAAGTATATCATGCCACTCCCTTCTGGCTTGTAGAGTTTCTGCTGAGAAATCAGCTGTTAACCTTATGGGAGTTCCCTTGTTTGTTATTTGTCGTTTGTCCCTTGCTGCTTTCAATAATTTTTCTTTGTTTTTAATTTTTGCCAACTTGATTACTATGTATCTCGGCGTGTTTCTCCTTGGGTTTATCCTGTGTGGGACTCTTTGCACTTCCTGTACGTGTGTGGCTATTTCCTTTCCCATGCTAGGGAAGTTTTCGACTATAATCTCTTCAAATATTTTCTCAGGTCCTTTCACTCTCTCTTCTCCTTCTGGGACCCCTATAATGTGAATGTTGTTGCATTTAATGTTGTCCCAGAGGTGTCTTAGGCTGTCTTCATTTCTTTTCATTCTTTTTTCTTTATTCTGTTCCCCAGCAGTGAATTCCACCATTCTGTCTTGCAGGTCACTTATCCGTTCTTCTGCCTCAATTATTCTGCTATTGATGCTTTCCAGTGTAATTTTCATTTCAGTTATTGTTTTGTTCATCTCTGTTTGTTCTTTCATTCTTCTAGATCTTTGTTAAACATTTCTTGCATCTGCTCGATCTTTGCCTCCATTTTTTTCGCGAGGTCCTGGATCATCTTCACTATCATTATTCTCAATTCCTTTTCTGGAAGATTGCATATCTCCACTTCATTTAGTTGTTTTTCTGGGGTTTTATCTTCTTCCTTCATCTGGTACATAGCCCTCTGCCTTTTCATGTTGTCTATCTTTCTGTGGATGTGGTTTTTGTTCCACAGGCTGCAGGATTGTAGTTCTTCTTGCTTCTACTTTCTGCCCTCTGGTGGATGAGACTATCTAAGAGACTTGTGCAAGTTTCCTGATGGGAGGGACTGGTGGTGGGTAAAGCTGGCTGTTGCTCTGCTGGGCAGAGCTCAGTAAAACTTTAATCCGCTTGCCTCATGATGGGTGGGGCTGGGTTCCCTCCCTGTTGGTTGTTTGGCCTGAGGTGACCCAACACTGGAGGCTACCTGGGCTCTTTGGTGGAGCTAATGGTGGACTCTGGGGGGGCTCACACCAAGAAGTACTTCCCAGAACTTCTGCTGCCAGTGTCCTTGTCCCTTGGTGAGCCACAGCTGCCCCCCACCTTTGCAGGAGACCCTCCAACACTAGCAGGTAGGTCTGGTTCAGTCTCCTATGGGGTCACTGCTCCTTCCCCTGCATCCTGATGCGCACAATACTTTGCACGTGCCCTCCATGAGTGGAGTCTCTGTTTCCCCCTGTCTTGTTGAAGTCCTGCAATCAAATCCCGTTAGCCTTCAAAGTCTGATTCTCTAGGAATTCCTCCTCCCATTGTCGGACCCCCAGGTTGGGAAGTCTGATGTGTGACTCAGAACCTTCACACCAGTGGGTGGACTTCTGCAGTATAAGTGTTCTCCAGTTTGTGAGTCACCCACCCAGTAGTTATGGGATTTGATTTTATTGTGATAGCACCCCTCCTACTGTCTCATTGCGGCTTCTCCTTTGTCTTTGCATGTGGGGTATCTTTTTCAGTGAGTTCCAGTGTCTTCCTGTCAATGACTATTCAGCAGTTAGCTGTGATTCCAGTGTTTTCGAAAGAGGGAGTGAGAGCATGTCCTGCTACTCCGCCATCTTGAACCAACGTCCAGTTCCTTGGTTATTTATCAGCATCTTCCAATTTTGTTTCTGGTTTGGGGAGTCCCTGATTTGAGGCTGATCACCTCTGCAGACTCTGGACTTCCTGCAAAGTTGAGGACTAGATCCAGGACTCTGCATGCTCATAACAACCCTTTTCAGGAAATTATTACTAACCTTATATAATGGGTGGGAAAATTAAGTCTTAGATTCACTTGGCCCATACCGGGTATTTTGAGGGCACCCCCAAAAAAATACCTACATTATTTATCAGAAGAGAATACAATTTGATATCCCAGCAACAGTGAGGCCATAAGCCATCAAATATCATTTTAAAACAGGTTAAATGAGTAACTATATCTATTTGGACATAGGCAGTTCTGTATTGCTGGCATAGATTTAATTTGTGTTCTTTCAAAAAAGTAATTCTTGTTTTAAATGAAGAAGTTACGCATGGCAAGAATTTAAATTACCCTAACGAGTGCCAACATGAGTAAGATAAAGCATGCCAAAAGAGAGAGTCAGAGCTTACTATTAAACTAAAGAAAAAGACAACATTGTACATCAGATACAGCTGGCCCTCCATATCCCCGGATTTTGCTTCCATGGTGGGTTGTATCTCTGGATGAAGAAACCACAGATACAGAGGGTCTGCTGTACCATGCCGTTTCACATACAGGACTTGACCATACATGGGAGGTCCTAGAACCAGTAACCCCCACCCACCCAGGATACAGAATTCAAAGGGCATTTTCTGTGAATTCTATGTATAATTCCTTGAACCAACTGTGGAGGAATCACGAAGAAACAAGAATTTGCCCTTATCCAATCTAATCTAATAGAAAAGGCAAGAAATTAACTCAAATAAATATAGAGTAAAATATAGTCAGCATTATAATAGAGTTACAAGCAAAATGTGATAATACACATCACTTCTGTTGCTGATGTCTTAGAAGCTTTACAGAAGATTTTTTAAAAATGCCAGCTTGGAGAGAGAGGCATGGACATATATACACTACCAAATGTAAGGTAGATAGCTAGTGGGAAGCAGCTGCATAGCACAGGGAGATCAGCTCGGTGCTCTGTGACCGCCTGGAGGGGTGGGATAGGGAGGGTGGGAGGGAGGGAGACGCAAGAGGAAAGAGATATGGGAACATATGTATATGTATAACTGATTCACTTTGTTATAAAGCAGAAACTAACACACCATTGTAAAGCAATTATACTCCAATAAAGATGAAAATAAATAAATAAATAAAAAGAATGCCAGCTTGAAGAAAGAATAGGAATTTAACAATTGAATTTGAGAGAATAAAGCGTTCTAGGCTAAGGGAAGAGCATGGCAAAAGAGAGGAAGTCATGGAATGTATAGGGAATTGTGGGAAGTACTGCCAATTTGTGCCCATCAGGAGGTGCAGGCTATGGGAGATGAGAGAAGATGATCAACAGCAAGATTTGGAAGAACCTTGAAACCAATGTCCAAGGGCTGGCCTTTAGAAGGAAGTCTTAGGATACCCAAGTTTTGAGCACTTGTGCCTTAGAAAGATTAACTGGACAACAATGTGCAAGATGGACTGGATGGGAAATAGGCTGGAGGTGAACAGACCAGTTAGGAAGCTACTGCAATCATCTTAGCAAGAGGTATTGGAAGGAAAGGGTTCAGAAAAACTTTCTGAGGGAGAAAATGATGGGATTAAATGTCAACCACCTGGGTGGGATGAATCTCACGTTTGCAGCCTGAGTAACCCAGAGCAGTGGTCCCCAACCGTCTTGGCACCAGGGACCGGTTTCATGGAAGACACGGGGGGGTGGGGGGAGATGGTTCAGGCAGTATGCAAGTGATGGGGAGTGATGGGGAGCAGCAGAGAAAGCTTGGCTCCTCACCTGCTGCTCACTTCCTGCTGTGCGGACTGGTTCCTAACAGGCCGCTATCAGTCTGCGGACTGCGGGGGGTTTGGGGACCCCTGACCCAGAGGATAGGCAGAGAGAGAGTAGATAATCAGTGATGTGATATAAACCCTTGACATTCAACTGTGTATTATTAAGGGAGAAGAAAAGGTAGTGGTAAATTTTGGAGTATGCAGGTTTTATGGGATTTTGTTGTCTGAATAGAAGGTTGGAATAGAACACTATTCAAGATGAATTCCAGCTCTGTTTCACCTGACTGCCCATAGAATAGCTGTTTCTGAACTGCCTTTGACCTTGTTCCATTGGCCTACTTGTCCATTCAAGAAATATTTAGTAAATGCTTACTGTGTGTGCAGAGACTGTACTAGACAACTGGGGCAAATCAGTGAACAAAATAGAAATGCATTCTTGCCTTCAAGGAACTTGCATTTCAGCAGAAACAATCACACGATAAATAACATACATAATTAAATAAATGAAGTATATCATGTGTTAGAAGTGAACAAAGGGCTATGAGGGAAAAAAGAGACGACTAAGAAAGATGAGAAGCAGTGATTGTAAGGCAAGGGTAGGGGAACAATCTATATTGAGAGATGTCACAAGTCACAGACTTTGAAGGGTAGTTCAGAGTTTATCTAAGGATGCTGTTGGGACATTGCTCACTACATTTCCCTGTTTCCTCTTAATGAAAGCAAAGGAGAGATTCAGTAGGTTTCTATAGAGTTCTGATTTCTTACCACCATGAATCAGCTAACTGATCACATTTTCCTCTTGGCACTAGTGGCTAGAAAGCTAAAAGCTAAATCTCTAATCTGTGGTCTTCTTCTAAACCATGGATGGAGCCTCACAGCATTTTTTTGTACCTGTTTTCATCTTATTTTCTGAATATCATTTTCCTATTGCCTTGATTTCTTCACATACTTTTATCTTATTGTGTATTTTAATCAGCTAAAATCCAATTTAGATCTCCTGAGGTATAAATAAATATGCAAAAATAAACTGCTAAAATTACTTTTTTTTTTTTTTTTTACAGTTTTGGCCTCTTTTGACACCAAAATGAGAGGCTTTAATGTTAAATCTGTTAAAATAATACATTTAAATAGTGACTGTATATGTAACCTCATGAGAGGTATATTTGTAACCTAGCCGGACCCTATGGGGCCTTCCCAGGACAGACCACCCCATGTGCTACACCTGTCTCTTACTTGTAGAAAAACTTTAGCCTCCTAGGGCTTCCCTGAGTGCCAAAGCATAAATTTAATCAGAGAAGTAAGAAAATACGGAAACAAAGGCAAACAGCCAAGCAAGACAAAATTATAATAGTTTAGTCAAGGACCTTTAGTTCCTCCTCAAGGGCTACAGATAATATTCTGAGCCATGTCCTCTGAGCTGCTGTGTAGATACTGAAACCCCCACCAGGTGGTTAACTGTATGCTGCCCACAAATACCTTGACCCCACACCAGCTGGAACCAGAGGTTGATAATATCGACTCCTGTTTACCTCGCCATCAACCAATCAGAAGAATGTCCATGAGCTGATCATGTACCCCACAACCCTCTCCCTCACCCTGTCTTTAAAAAACCTTTCCCTGAAAGCCACTGGGGAGTTCAGGTCTTTTAAGCACTAGCTGCCTGGACTCCTTGTTTGGTGCCCTGATATAAACACTGTACTTCCCTTCACCACAAGCTGGTGTCCACAGATTGGCTTTACTGTGTGCAGGCGAGTGGACCCAAGTTTGGTTTGATAACACATTTGCCTTCTGTACCAGTCACAGACATTTTGGGTACTTACATGAAATTCACACAGCCTGTGCCAGCAGGTGGAGCAATCCAGACGAAGCTGAGGTTGGTTGTGGGCAGATGACTCACATGAGAGGCCACCACACTGCACATAAACTGGTTACCAAACTGGTGGTCAGACATGATCCCTGACAAACAGAAAGGAAGGGAAGTTGTTATAAAAACAATAAAACAAAGTCCTTATGATGGCATAATAATATTTTCTGGACATTTTTCTTTTATATTAAGATTCAACATGCTGTTTGGCTTCCCTGTAAGTTATGCAATTTTCTACTTCCTATTGTCAGAAGGAAATGAATCGTTTAAAACATTATTGTTAAGGAGCAATCTACTAAATTATTGGTATAGTATTTGCTTCATTTTGATTTTGTTGACTGGTCTTTGCCCATCAACAAAGACCACCAGGAACACGGTATAACAAGGTTGGATTTATTGGAAGTGTTTGCAGCAATGGAGACCAAATGCTATTGGGAACTTGCAGGTATCTCAGTATGAGGATGTTAGGAGGAGCTTGTTAAAATATTTGGGCTTGTGTTAGGTTATTTTAGAGAGTAGGGTGATCAAGCTGGCCCAGGAATTTCCCGATTGTAGTATTGAAAGTCCTGCATCCTGGGGACCCCCTCAGTCTTGTTGGGGAGGTTCCAGGTAAAGGTGGTTTTGCCTCTGGATTTGGTACTATCAGAAAGTGGGAGCAATTTTATCACTGAGTATCTTAATTTTTATCTATGAGACATGAGGAATGGAGTAGGGCTAAAGCTGAGATCGATAAAAAAGCAGCGGCAGTCATGTTAGCATGGAGAGGGGATGTTGGTCATTTTTGTGGTTTGCACCATGTTCTTGCTTTTTTGTCTGTGTTCAGGCATGATTACAAGGTGATCTTGTTTTTGTCTCAAACCACAACTGTCTCAGAGTGGATGACCTATGAAACTGCTCATGTTCAACACGAGAACATCATGGCCTAGCTAAGTACCAAGTCAGCTCCCAGCTGAGCTATCAGGAGATGCTTATTTTCTTTTTTAATAAGGTGATTCTCTTATGTTTACCTCAGATATAAAATATTAATAGATAACTCAACACTAAGAAAATGAATAACTTGATTTTTGTAAATAGGCAAAAGATCTCACCAAAAAAGATATATAGATGGCAAATAAGCATACAAAAAGATGTTCAACATCATATGTCATTAGAGAATTGCAAATTAAAACAATGAAATGCCTCTACACACCTAATATTCAACCAAAGTCCAAAACATTGATAATTCCAAACACTGGTAAGGATGTGGAACTACAGTAACTTATTCATTGCTGGTGAGAATGCAAAATGGTATAGCCATTTTGGAAGACAGTTCGGTGTTTTCTTACAAAAATAAACATACTCTTACCACATAATCCAGAAATCACACTCCTTGGTATTCACTCAAATAAACTGAAAATTTATGTCCACTCAAAAACCTGCATATGGATGTATATAGCAGTTTTATTCATAACTGTCAAAACTTGGAAACAACCAAGATATCCTTTATTAAGTGAATGGATAAACTGGTACATCCAAACAATAGAATATTTTTCAGAGTTAAAAGGAAATGAGCTATCAAGCCATGAAAAGACATGAATAAATAAGTGCATAGTACTAAATGAAAGAAGCCAATATGAAAGAACTACATGCTATATGATTCCAACTATGTGACATTCTAGAAAAGGTAAAATTATGGAGACAGTGGTTGCCGGGGTTAGGAGGGAAGGAGGGAGGTATGAATAGGCAGAGCACAGAGGATTTGTAGGTCAGTGAAACTATTCTTTATAATATTGCAATGGTGAATACACAACACCAAGAATGAAACCTAATGTAAAGTATGGACTTTGAGTGACAATGATGTGTCAGTGTAGGTTCATTTGCTGTAACAAAGATATCACTGTGGTGCAGGATGCCTGGGAGGTTGAGGGTGGGGTGGGTGGTATATGGAAAAACGTTTTACTCAATTTTGCTGTGACCTAAAACTGCTCTAAAAATAAAGTTTATTAATTAACAAAACACTACCAGGAGTGGGCAGTTAAATAAAAAATTAATTTGTTGGCTTTGTGAACTTGGGCAAATGGCTTACTCTCTCTGAGATCCAGTTTCTCTGTCTTTAAAATGAAAACACATGTCCACTCCATCCTAAAGTTATTGTGAGAATTAAATGACTCAATACATATGACAGCATCTGGTACAGTAACCCTGTATTTGGATAGGTGCCCTGCCTACACGTCATCACAGCAGTTCACACATTGCTCCATCATACCCTGGACCATCTGTCCAGGGAGTCTATGAGGGACTAGGTCTTTAATCTTTATATTTCAAGCGACTATCACAATGTCTGGCACATCACAGATACTCAAGAAATATTTTCTAAATAAATACAAGAATAATTTAACTATAAAAATAAAAGACAATGTAAATTATACACGTTACATCAACTAATGAAATAGAACCTTCTAGAATAGCAAGTTGTTCAGAATAGGTCATACTGGCCAAAGAAATAGAACAAGTCTATATTTTGACATATCCTAAAGATGTTACTTTTCTCAAGTATATATATATAGGTATTTTTAAAGCTGTATCTTGAGACAAAAGGATGAAAGTCATCAAGCCAGAGAAACCACAAGGTTAGAGAGGATGAGAGACTCCAGACTCCCAAGGAAATCACAGAGTGCTGAAGGAGACTCAGTAGCCGTGACTCAGGAATTGCCACTCCCCTCTGGTCGGGCAAAAAGCAGGGATCCAGTGTATGGAAAATGATACATATGCAGGAGTCAGCCTGGCCAAAAATGAAAGCAAAAGTTCCAGCCACAATCATGTGGGAATGGAAATGAATCAAACAAAATAACGTTTCAGGGTTTCAGAGTCTTGCTAACAGAATTCATGTTCAAATATCTCCTCACTCCTCAAAGCTCCTCTTAGAAAGTGAGTCATGTCTAGACTGCATATTACTTGACAGAGTTTTATAAGGTAGCTATGGAGTTGCAATTGCCTAATGCCGTACCCTGGGTAAATACCCTACAGGACGACATTCTTGCAATCCAACCGTCTAGCACAGCAGTTCTCCAACTTGGCTACACAGAAGCAACACCTAAAGAGATTGAATAAATACTGGTTCCCAGACATTCTGAGTGAACCAGCAGAAAAAAACAGTATTTACAGAATCCCTGTGTTGCATCAAACACTGGGTTAGGCCCTATGGAGGTACACAGAAGAAATATAGAACATTGTCCCTACCTTGAAATGACTTCAGCTGGGACGAGAAAACTGGAATAAACTAACATTATAAACAGAACAACTAGAAAATAAGTAAGTGTTAACTGCGTGGTATTTGCGAAAAATACAAAAGAGAAGAGAAAGAGTGATTAATGTGGACAATTATAATAATGACAACTAATGTTTATTGAGCACTTACTATGGCCTGACACTATTCTAAGCGTTTCATGAATATTTACTTGTTTAAGGCTCTTAACAATCCTATGCAGTAGGAGCTGTTATTTTCTCTATTTTACCCATGAGGAAACTAATATGATGAAGATAAATACTTGTTTACAGTTATACAGCAAGGGCAGTATAGCCTGGATTCAAACAAGCATCCTTGCTGCACAGTCAGAAATGGCACTGTAGACAACAAGGTCCTACTGTATAGGGAACTATATTCAATATCTTATAATAAACTATAATAGAAAAAGAAAAAAATGACTTTGTTGAAGAGAGAGACTGGAATTGAGTTTTGAGGGAAAAACTAAGATTTCCCATATTTGTTTTTATGTACATGAGGCAGGAGAGTATAAGCACGAGATCGTACCCTCAGCTCTGTCACCCGCCACTGCATGACCTTGGTCAGGTTGCTCCCTCTCAAGCTTCAGTTCCAACATCTATAAACTGCTGGTCCATGATCTCTAAGACTCCTTTCAGTGCCTTAGCTCTCTGAGTACAATTTAAATGAACAGAAGAAAGATGGGAGGACAGCTCACAAAGGCAGACATAATGAGCAGAGGTACACATATAAAATGAGAACGAGGGGAGAGCAGTCAGCATCAGCTTCCAGTGTTCTGTGAAACACAATTTACTGCATCTGCCACAGTGATCTCCTTAATGGCTTCTGTGTCATGAAAGACATATGCCATCTAATATATGTGATTTGGAAACCTATTCTTGGATAACTTTAATTTGAATTTGATAACGAATTTAAATTTACGATGGTGCTTTCCCTTGCTGCATGCTGGATAATAGGATATATATATTGAGTTTTAATATTACTTGAAAAAGGGAAAATCAGAGCTATGATAAAAGAATTTAATTACACTGTGTATCTCAGGGAGATATATACATATAAAATATATATGTGTGTAGTGTAGCTATAATATAGATTTTATTTTCATTGTTGTGGCTATGTGTAAACTTTCATACAAAAATTTTTTCTGTGGAATTTCTTCCCCCAAAAAAGAAGCTATTCTTTTCCAAGAGAACTGGACTATGAGAGAAAGAAAGCACTTCAAGAAGTATGGCTCTCTTTGTCTAACTTTGGATGAAGAAGTAAAGGGTATCCTTCAATCTGTGAGGTTCTATGAGACCGATAACTGTCCTGATAGATTTTAAAGCATTTACATTATAGATACATTTTCCTTTTGAATATTGTGTACACACATTTGAAAAATAGGAATATTGACAATCTAACTATAATTTCTGAATCAAGAAATAACCAAGGTAACTTTTTAATATAACTCTTCCTTTGACAAAGTATGAGTGTTTTAAATTCATTAAATTCTTCAAACCATTGGATATCTAATTTAAAATTATCTAGCATCTGTCTTCTTAATCAAAGTTGTGGTTAAAGGATAGGAATCTATGCCAGAGCTTCCTTTATCCACATTATACTTCTGCAAGATTAGGCTCACGATGTCTTTAATTGTTCTAAAGTTGCTTCCATGATCCCTTTTAAGACAGTGATACTCATTTCTGTGCCTTCCAGGATGTCATTTTCCTTGACAAGTCTTCAGTTATTTTAAGTTTGTGACTAAACCTTGTATGAACTCCATTTTCCCTCAGGAATACTCTTCTATGCTTTTAATGTGCATACCTTGAGTCTTCAGAACTTTAACTAGAATTTCTATGATTCCCCCATTTTGAAAATAAAATGTACACATCCTCATAAAAGTGTAGGCTATTCGCTTCCAAGAAACACCCTGAAGATGCTATTACCAAAAATAACCAATGTACTAGGAAAATTACACATTCATGTTGGGTTTATTCTATATTTTATAGATTAAAGACGTGGATTACTCAAATCGGTTCAGTTTGTAATTTGCCATAGTTAGGGTTAAAGTGGGTAGAAGCATGTCCTGGTTTTTTCATGTGATTCAAGAACTAAGATATCTGTGGATGGGATATCACGAAATAAAGGGAAAGTACATTAAGATTACAGATTTTTGGTTTGTGATAAATGTAACCTTCATATATAAAAATTATAAAATCTTAAATATTTTATTGTTTCAAACACTTTCAGAAAGTATGGCAGAATATTTTGTCAGGAAGTTTATTAAATTCATTAACTTATGTCTGTATAAAAAGTGTAAGAACAGACAAATATTTAAGATGATTTGCTTCCTTTTATTTTCATCATTTTCTCTTTGTTTCAAAGGGATATCTAAAGGCTTACATGAGTTAATAAAAAGTAGACTGTTCTGACAATGTAGTCTGGAAAGTTAGTGTTATATTTTAAGTGACGAGAGAAAGTGAATTATGGAGTTCCTATATGGCATTCTTTAATCTTTTCATTTGATTCAAATATGAATAACTGTTTACTTGCAGAATTTGACTTGTCTATTATTTGCCTTCTTTGCTAGGTCAATGTACACAAATATTTCAACAAAGCTACACATGATTTTATATGCTGAAAAGTAATCACCGAACTTGCTGAAAACATACTTATTGCAGCTTATCTGTGAAGTACCATCCTGATGAAAATGGATATGAAAATAATAGCTTTCAAGTAGTGATATAAGTTAATGAAAAGTATGGGCAACCACACTCACACATATGCACTGGGTATATTTAACATTTAAAGCATTGAGTTGAAGGCATTTGGTTTCAGATTTAGGTCTAGAAGGAAAAAAGTACGAAAACCTTTTAAAAATCTTTCTGGAATTGTATGTCTATGGGTATACATTAGAAATGTATGAGGATCCATGCTATTCCCATATGTCTTGTTGGTTATACACAAAGAACTTATTCTAAGTCAACCTGATTCTTTCCTCACTCACGCAGTTACAAAGGTGAGAATTCTTGCTTTTGCCTTCCCTCTTCATCCCTCTTCCGACACTACTGTTTATCAAATGCCCTCTCTGCGCCACGTGTTTTCCCCATGTTATTACCTTACTACTATTATAGAGGCAATAGAGGGGAAAGGTTGAGAGCACAGACCCTGGAGGCAGTCCGCCTGGGTTCAGATCTTTGCTCCACTACCAAGGAATTGTGGAATTTGGGGCAGCTTACTGAAACACTGTTCCTCACTTTCCTCTCCAGGAAAATGGAGATGATAATAATAGGGTGGCTCTGAAGATTAGATGAATATATGCACATAGTTAGCACTCTATGTGTTAGCTGTTACTATCATTCCCACTTCAGAGATAAATGAGAATTATCAAGAACCGGTGGATTTAAGTGACTTTCCAACACTTAAACAAGTGTTGATAACAGAGCTAGTGAACAGCACTGGAACACAGATCCATCTTCTATCTTATACTGTCCACTGGATTCCTCCCTCCTTGTGTCCATAAGAGGCAGTACCTCAATTCCGGGACAGACCCCTGTGTCGATCCAACCTAAATCCAAATCCAGTGATGAAATGCAAACCATCTCACAGTGAGCATGAAGAGGGCCCCTGCTCTAGGAACAAACTCAGGTGCTGTCCTCCCCCCACCCCACATTCCAACCCTCTCTCTCCAAAGATGTCAATTTCTTATCAGACAGTTTTTGGATAACCTTTGTCCTCTTGCTAGACACATCCCTGAGTTAGGTACAGACGTGAGTGAGACATCTTTAGGTCAAAAGTGCTCCCCTAAGGGGCAAAGCCATCCAGTTACACTTAGGTCTATGTGGCCACTGAGTTTGACAGGTCTATGTGG
Organism: Delphinus delphis; assembly: GCF_949987515.2. NCBI lineage: Eukaryota > Metazoa > Chordata > Mammalia > Artiodactyla > Delphinidae > Delphinus > Delphinus delphis. The sequence goes on along the minus strand of NC_082691.1, from coordinate 20,862,924 downwards.
CCACTGAGTTTCACAGAGTTCGACAAAGACATTTCATTCAGTAACTTCAGCCTTTCCAAAGAGCTATGTAAAGTCTGCACTGTATTTAACTGAAGCTCTCTGATCCACTGTTTCAAAGCATATCTCTGCTGCCTTTCCTCCTAACACTGCATACTCTGCCTCCCCTCTTAAAAGTTGCTTGGTGGTAGATAATCTCTACACGTTGTCTGCCCCCAGCCTTTCCAAACTAACTGCACCATGCTGGCTATGTGTCCAGAACTATACTCCCCTCCTTTTCACTGCTGCACTTGACTGAATCTAGATTTCCCCACACTTGGTCCTCACTTCATATTGCATTCTTCTATATTCAAGTCTCATGAGCGTTGGTCTAGTAGGTGGAAACTAAGTTGCATGCCTTCACCCTAGAAAGGAAGTATGAAAATTCTATTTGGGGACGGTGGTACTAACAATATGGGAAACTGTATAGAAATGGTGGCCAATCATAGATGGCTTATGTCTACTTCAGAGGGCAATTTCAAAGTCTATAAAGTTCTAGATTTCTTGATCCAAAAATAGCTAAAATAACTGATAGTCTTAAAAGACCACAGCTTTTAGGACTATTTCCATGAACCTCTACATTGAGTTCTTTACCCTTGACCTTGAACGGGCTTTCTGTCACAGGAAAAGTACTGCTCATAGCAGTCAATCTATTTGATGGACAGGAGCAAAAGCTCCCCATACCCTTCCTGCACAGCCTAATAGATTTCCCCAAAAGTCACATAAGGAGAGAAGATGTGTCTCTGGTTTCTGACTCCAGAGGTGTAAATCTGGAATAAATGACAGAGTTCCTGCTAAAGGAGGAACATCAATGAGCCAGCATAATATTTATTATCTCAGCTAAAGTACACTACCTACCTAGTCACTCCAATCAATCATCAACTCTTTCTGATGTTACCTCAAAATTTTTTCAACTGTGTCCCCTCTTGCCTACCCTTCCCACCATGGCTTTATTTCAGGCTTTCATTATCTCTTTTTTTGACCAGTGCCAATAGCTCCCAAACTGGTCTCTGTATTCAGTTTTGCCTCCTCAGGTTAATTCTCAGTACAGGTATCTTTCTAAAATGCAAATCTGATTTTATCATCCTACTGATTTAAATCCTTCAGTGCAATCCAAACTTGACAAAATTAGTCCTAAGTACTTCAACATGAAATTCTGTCCTCTATCTAACTGGGCTCATCTATCATAACCCTTACTCAAACTTCATACTCTACAAAACCAAACTGAATATAGTTGTATGTACTTATCTCTGGCTTTGCTCCTGTTCTTTCTGCCTAGACCAGGGGTCAGCAAACTATGACCCACTGGTCAAATCTGGACTATGGTCTGTTTTTGTATAACCACTGAACTAAGAATAGTTTTACATTTGAAAAGTTGTAAAAAAAAATGAAAAATATGCAAAAGAGACCTACCGTTATAACCTGAAAGGCCTAAAATGCTAACTATCTGGCCATTTACAGAAAAAGTTTGCTGACCCTTGACCTAAAGTGCCCTTTCTTCCTCTGGCTTGGCTAGACCATTACTTTTCACTTAATACACACAAGATCATAAACCATCTCCTCCACAAAATTTTCCTGTACAATTCCTCCTGTATCCAAGGTTAATGTTAGGAACATTTGCATGTTCTCATAATACCCAGAGAACTGTTCTGTTATTGAAGTACTCATTGCATTACAGAGAGTTATCTGTCTTCCCAATTAGATAAGTTAGTTATATTATAAATTATTTTATCTATAAAAATTTATCATACGCACATAATAAATGTTAATGGAATGAACTTTGCTGCAAAAAGGCATTGCAATTGACATCATATGGTATTACAGTAATTTAAATGATAGGAGCTCTCCGTGGTACTGGAGAGACTCTGCCTACAGCTTCTTCCCATACAATGCCCAGAACCTTTATGTTTTGTGTTTCTCAGTTACCTTCACCAGCCTCTATCATGACTTCATGACTTTGTCTGCTACTTTCTAGTCAACTTTCCATAGAATCCTAACTAACTCTTGTCCAACTCTCTTCTGCTCCAGTTAACTGTACATACCTTTTTGGTCACGGCATTTGGTGTGCACCAGATAGCCATATACTCACACACAATTTCTAGCCTCTTTGCAGTTCAAGGGCCCATGTGAATAATTTTGACCAGCGGGATATGAACAGAAGTGAAGTGTATTATTTCCTACTTGCAGCACGGAGCAGAGACTGTGAGTCCTCTAGCTTCCTTTATTCCCTTGCCTTGATAGCAGTGGAAGCCACACACTGTGATAGTATAGCCACAATATGGAAATACCTTAGATTGTTGAGTCCCTGCATGGAGGACAACTACCCTGAAGAGTCTTCAACTCCTATCAGACTATTGAGATAAGCTGCAACTTGGGGGTTAATTTGTTACCAAAGCAAAACTGAATTTCCCTGATTAATACATCCTTTTAATATAACTCTTATCACACTTCATTTAATTCTATATCCTTTATTAAATTTTAAGTTACTTGAGAAAAGTGGTTTGGTCTTACATTGATTTTGCACAGCATCAGTCAATAATTGTTTGCTAAATGAGCAGACTTCTAAGTCTGCTTTCCTCTTCTCCATAGTATTTCCTACTGTCAAAAAAAACAATAATCTGTTTACTTTACAGCAGTCAAAGGAAAACTGTGATGAATGTAAGCTGTATAGCAGTAGTCAAGAGAAAGGACTCTAGAGCCAAACTGCCTGGGTTCACGTCCCAGTTCTGCCATATACTAGCTATGTCCTTGTTAAATTATGTAAACCCCCTGTGCCTCAGTTTCCTTACACGTGAAATATGGAAAACAAACAATATTACCCATCTCATCAGGTTACATAGTTAACGCATGTAAGTGTATAGAACAATACCTAGCCCATAATAAATACTACATAAATGTTGGCTTCTTCTACCTCATTAAAACTTCTTGTTAGGGGCCCTAAATTTCTATCCATGTCTCTAGAAACTTACAGAACAAAGATATATTTTTCTGGTAAAGACATTTCATTCAGTAACTTCAGGCTTTGTTTTCTTACAGAATTAACTAATAAGTTAAAAAATATTAAATCATACAATATAAAAAAATTACAGCTTTGTAAAACATTATAATTATGGCAAGCACTTTATCTATATACATCATAGTGGCAGTTTATGTGCTGTAAGAAAGCACCATCACTTAATGAATGAATTGATGATCTATATTTCATCACGTTTTCAATTCTACTGATTCCAAATCAGATAAAATAAATATCAATAAATTTTTAAAGACAGACCACAAGAAAATTGCTTTCAAATATGATGTATACTACTTTCATTTAAATTTTGCTAAAATTCATACTCCACTGAGGCAATAATTTGAATATTCTATCAGAAAAATGAGTTTTTCATATTCCTCAAGGCTAAATGACTGCAAAGTAGTCTTAGAAATTTAAAAATTCCTTTCATATTTAAAACATATTAGAAGGGGGCAGAGTCAAGATGGCAGCATGGGAAGACACAGAGTTCACGGTCTCCTCACAACTAGGGCATCTGCTGGACGCTGGTGGGGGACCTCGAAGCCCAAGGAGATGGGAGGAACCCCAAAGCGAACCGCGTGCAGGATCTTGGTTCACGAGCCGGGGGTCAGGCCAAAGCTCCTGCAGTGGGAGCTCTGAGTCTGAACCACTGGACTAACTGAGAACCTCAGACCCCAGGGAGTATTCATTGGAGTGAGGTCTCCTGGAGGACCTCATCTCGGGACCAAGACCCAGCTCTACCCAACAGCCTACAAACTCCAGTGTTGGAAACCTCAGGCCAAACAACCAGTAAGACAGGAACACAATCTCATCCATCAAAAAAAAAAAAAAAACAATGAGATGGCAAAAAAATATCTCACAAATGAAGGAGCAAGGCAAAAACCTAGAAGACAAAATAAATGAAGAGGAAATAGACAATCTACCTGAAAAAATTCAGAGTAATGATAGTAAAGATGATCCAAAATCTCGGAAGTAGAATGCAGGCACAGATTGAGAAAATACAAGAAATGTTTAACAAAGATCTAGAAGAACTAAAGAACAAACAAACAGAGATGAACAATAACTGCAATGAAAAATACACTGGAAGGAATCAGTAACAGAATAACTGAGGCAGAAGAACAGATAAGTGAGCTGGAAGACAGAATGGTGGAAATAACTGCTGAGGAGCAGAATAAAGAAAAAAGAATAAAAAGAATTGAAGACAATCTCAGAGATCTCTGGGACAACACTAAACGCACCAACATCCGAATTATAGGGGTCCCAGAAGGAGAAGAGGAAAAGAAAGGGTCTGAAAAAATATTTGAAGAGATTATAGTGGAAAACTTCCCTAACAAGGGAAAGAAAAGAGTCACTCAAGTCCAGGAAGTACAGAGAGCCCCATACATGATAAACCCTAGGAGAAACACACCAAGACACATATTAATCAAACTAACAAAAATTAAATTCAAAGAAAAAATATTAAAAGCAGCAAGGCAAAAGTAAAAAAATAACATACAAAGGAATCCCCATAAGGTTATCAGCTGATTTTTCAGCACAGACTCTGCAGACCAGAAGTGAGTGGCAGGATATACTTAAAGTGATGAAAGAGAAAAACCTACAACCAAGATTACTCTACCCAGCAAGGATCTCATTCAGATTTGATGGAGAAGTCAAAAGCTGTTCAGACAAGCAAAAGCTAAGAGAATTCAGCACCACTAAACCAGGTTTACAACAAATGCTACAGAAACTTCTCTAGGCGGGAAACACAAGAGAAGAAAGAGACCCACAAAAACAAACCCAAAACAATTAAGAAAATGGTAATAGGACCATACATATCGATAATTACCTTGAATGTAAATGGATTAAATGCCCCAACAAAAGACACAGACTGGGATGAATGGATACAAAAACAAGACTCATCTATATGCTGTCTACAAGAGACCCACTTCAGACCTAGGGACACATACAGCCTGAAAGTGGAGTGATGGAAAAAGATATTCCATGCAAATGGAAACCAAAAGAAAGCTGGAGTAGCAATACTTGTACAGATAAAATAGACTTTAAAATAAAGAATGTTACAAGAGATAAGGAAGGACACTACATAATGATCAAGAGATCAATCCAAGAAGAAGATATAACAATTATAAATGTTTATGCACTCAACATAGGAGCACCTCAATACACAAGGCAAATGCTAACGACCATGAAAGAGGAAATCAACAGTAACACATAATAGTAGGGGACTTTAATGGCCCACTTACACCAGTGGACAGATCATCCAAACAGAAAATAAATAAGGAAACACAGGCTTTAAATGACACAACAGAACAGACAGATTTAATTGACATTTATAGAACATTCCAGCCAAAAGTGGCAAAATACACTTTCTTCTCAAGGGCACATGGAACATTCTCCAGGACAGAGCACATCTTGGGTCACAAATCAAGCCTTGGAAAATTTAAGAAAACTGAAATCGTATCAAGCACCTTCTCTGACCACGACGCTATGAGACTGGAAATCAATTACAGGAAAAAAACTGTAAAAAACACAAATACATGGAGGCTAAACAGTGTGCTACTAAATAACCAAGAGATCACTGAAGAAATCAAAGAAGAAATCAAAAAAATACATAGAAACAAATGACAACAAAAACACGAGGACTCAAAACCTATGGGATGCAGCAAAAGCAGTTCTAAGAGGGAAGCTTATGGCAATTCAATCTCACCTCAAGAAACAAGAAATATCTCAAATAAACAATGCAACTATACATCTAAAGCAACTAGAGAAAGAAGAACAAGGAAAACCCAAAGTCAGTGGAATGAAAGAAATCAAAAGTTCAGAGCACAAATAAATGAAATAGAAACGAAGAAAACAATAGCAAAGATCAAGAAAACTAAAAGTTGGTTCTTTGAGAAGATAAACAAAATTGATAAACCCTTAGCCAGACTCATCAAGAAAAAAAGGGAGGACACAAATCAATAAAATTATAAATGAAAAAGGAGAGATTACAACTGACGCTGCAGAAATACAAAGGGTTTTAACAGACTACTACAAGCTGGAGGAAACATACTCCCTGACTTCAAACTACACTACAAAGCTACAGTAATCAAGACAGTATGGTACTGACACAAAAACAGAAATATAGATCAATGGTACAGGTTAGAAAGAACGCAATATGGTCACCTAATTTATGACAAAGGAGGCAAGAACATAGAATGGAGAAAAGACAGCCTCTTCAATAAGTGGTGCTGGGAAAACTGGACAGCTACATGTAAAGAATGAAATTAGAACACTCCCTAACACCATACACAAAAATAAACTCCAAATGGATTAAAGACCTAAATGTAAGATTAGACACTATAAAACTCTTAGAGGAAAACATAGGGAAAATACTCTTTGACATAAACCACAGCAAGATATTTTTTGACCCGCCTCCTAGAGTAATGAAAATAAAAACAAAAATAAACAAATGGGACCTAATGAAACATAAAAGCTTTTGCACAGCAAAGGAAACCATAAACAAGATGAAAAGACCACCCTCAGAATGGGAGAAAATATTTGCAAATGAAACAACGGAAAAAGGATTAATCTCCAAAATATACAAACAGCTCATGGAGCTCAACATCAAAAAAACAAACAACCCAGTTAAAAAATGGGCAAAAGACCTAAAGAGACATTTCACCAAAGAAGACATACAGATCGCCAAGAGGCACATGAAAAGTTGCTCAACATCACTAATTATTACAGAAATGCTAATCACAACTACAATGAGGTATCACCTCACACTGGTCAGAATGGCCATCAAAAAATCTACAAACAATAAATGCTGGAGAGGGTGTGGTGAAAAGGGAACCCTCCTGCACTGTTGGTGGGAATGTAAATTGTTACAACCACTATGCAGAACAGTATGGAATTCTTAAAAAACTAAAAATAGAACTACCATATGACTCAGCAATCCCACTACTGGGCATATACCCTGAAAAAACCATAATTCAAAAAGAGTCATGTACCACAATGTTCATTGCAGCTCTATCTACAATAGCCAGGACATGGAAGCAACCTAAGTGTCCATCGACAGATAAATGGATAAAGAAGATGTGGCACATATATACAGTGGAATATTACTCAGCCATAAAAAGAAACGAAATTGAGTTATTTGTAGTGAGGTGGATGGACCTAGAGTGTGTCATACAGAGTGAAGTCAGAGAAAAACAAATGCCGTATGCTAACACATATTTATGGAATCTAATAAAAAATGGTACTGATGAACATAGTGGAAAAATAGAGCAGGAATAAAGACGCAGACATAGAGAATGGACTTGAGGACACGGGGAGGGGGAAGGGGAAGCTGGGGCGAAGTGAGAGAAGCATCAACATATATACACTACCAAATGTAAAATAGATAGCTATGGGAAGCAGCAGCACAGCACAGGGAGATCAGCTCTGTGCTTTGTGATGACCTAAAGGGGTGGGATAGGGAGGGTGGGAGGGAGGATTAAGAGGGAGGGGATATGGGGATATATGTATGCATATAGCTGATTCCCTTTGTTGTACAACAGCATTGTGAAGCAATTATACTCCAGTAAAGATGTATTTAAAAATAATACATATTAAGAAAAAAAAAAGAGATAAAACACAGCTATTTTAAAATTTATTATAATCTTTTAACTCAAATTTAAGCAAAGCATATTGGTGTCACTAAAAAAAATGATGCTGGGATTACTTGAATATACACTCACTTGAATGTTCACCAGCAAGGTTCTTAACAAAGCAAGTTATTGGCTAAAGCCAAATTTAAATTTTTTCTCCCCTGTAGTTTTCATTTATTTTTAATAAATCATGCCTACTTGAAGCCTTCGAAGTTTCTTCTTTACGTACAAATTATACCATTCCAAGCTTCAGTTTGAATGATTATGTTTCCATTGTATGGCTTCTTTTAGGCTTTATGTAAAATATATAATCTTTAATGTGAACTTGTAACCATAAGTCTTATATTGCTGGTCAAGTTTACATCATTTCCAGTTTGTATTCTTTGAGAGAAAGAAATTTAATTTTAGGTTAGGAATTATCTATCTACAGTTTCTAACTGAAAAGGCAATCACCTAAACATTTTTTAAAAGAATCCATTTGTATACCTCTATTCATAGTTGGGAAGGAAATATTAGAATTTTTATATTTTTACATCAAATGTGTATGTTCTATAATATACAAAGTAGGTAAGTACAGGAGTATATGTATAGAATTTAGAAATTAAAAGTAAATAGGAAAATAAATAATTATACATTCATGTTCAAAAATTTTACTAATAGAGGAGTCCAATTAAAAGAAAAATTTTGCTATGCTTGGTTTAGAGCCTTCACTAGGTCAGGGAGGAAATTAAGAGATTTAGTGTGAATAACTGTCTCTCTTGTGACTTTCTGACATCAGGGAATCATCAGATTCTTAACTTATTCTCCTTTGGTTGGTAAGGAGATACAAATAGTGATGGGAATAAGGACAGAAAAGGCTGTGATTTGAGCCCATTGCTGTATTTTTCAAGGGAATGTAAGGCGAACATGTCAGGGGAGCATACCAGAAGCCTGAAATCAGCAGAATGTGTTTCTGATTAGTCTGTTATGGAATTATGATCTACCCTGAAGATGCCAGATTTCTGCCAACAAAAGTTAAAGATTCCTTGAGGGCTTAACACAATGGAAGACTCATGCACAGATATTGGTAATACAAAGCAAACTACTCTAAGGATCATTATTTTGTGAGCCCAAAGGGATAGCAAATGCTTTGGGGACAGAATCAATAAACAATGACAGCAGCCTTTCAGCTTGGTTTTGAAAGGGAAGTATAATTCTGGAGGGGGGCTTGTTGCGAAAGGAACAGCATGCTCGAAGTGGAAAAGTGCTGGGAGAACAAGGAGAAGTGGGAGTGGCTGGAATACAGTGCCGTGCATAGCAGGCACAAGGCGGGGGAGGGGGAGGGCTGGAAAGGCAGTCGAGGCCAGAAAGGAAGGCCCTTGAATGCCTCACTTAAAAATTTGCACTGCTGCAGGCACAATGAAGAGTGATTACTGGAATTTTGTATATGCAGAAGGAAATATTAAAATGGTAGTGGTGTGTAAAATGGATGGGTACAAACCAAAGAGCATAAAGGACAGTGCCTGGAAAATTACTGCAAGAGATCCAGCAAGGCATGAGAAGGGTTGGAATTCTGGTGTTAAGAGAAAGGTTTTTATTTGAATTCATTGCTTTATGCCTGGTATTAGTGTACTGGGGCTGCTGTAACAAAGTATCACAAGCTGGGTGGCTTAAAACGACAGGAATTTATTGTCTCACAGTTTGGGAGGCAAGAAGTCCAAAATCAAGGTGTCAGCAGGTTGTTTCTTTGTGAGGGCTGTCAGGGAAATTTTGTTGATGCCTCTTTCTTAGCTTCTGGTGGGTCCAGGAGTTCCTTGATCTATAGGTACATCATTCCAATCCTCCACTGTCACATGGCATTCTCCCTGTGTCTCTGTATCTTCTTACAATTAGGACTTCATAACACAACTCAAATAAATGTGGAGGGTCATGAGGAACTGCAGTGCTCTCACTCAGAGAAATATGTTTGTGATTAGTGTTCTGTGACTCAGGGTTAGGTATTGAGGCAATGTTTTATTAAGATGCTACCATATAAGAATAACTCATTTTCTAAATATTGATTGATTTTACAATTCAGACTTGCCTAAAATGCAAAGTATAATAGAATGTAACATCACATAAAATAATGAGGGGTATTACTTAGAAGCGTGGGCAGCAGGAGGGGGAGAGATAATTTACATCAAAAAACAAATATATTGACAAAAAAGTCTAGAAAAAAGTTCTAGATTTGCAATTGGAAACTGCATGCAGGAGTCCACATGACTTTTTGAAATTAATATGTATCTTTACAGAGAGGTAACCCATTGTCATCCATACAATTTTTTTTTTAATATTGAAAATCACTGGCTAACATAAACTCTAAAAGAACATATAAACAGTTACAGTATAATGATAATCAAACATTTCATTAAAGACCTTCAGACAGGAAGAAGTCATTTGTACCTAGCAAAAGTTATTAGTAAAAACTATCCTAAGTTTACTTGCCAACACAATTAATTACACTACCCCCCCCCCCCCCCCCCCGCAATACTGCCATCCCACCCAACATGTTATTGATGAGAACCAGGCAGAGTTTCGGCTTACATGACAATATGATTCTTTACAAAGATGTCACAAGAGGTGACATCAAGATCTCTTTCTAAAGACTGGAAATATGACTAACTAAGCTATCATTGAATGTAGACTTTAGGAATTTTTTTTTAAGCAATGAGAAGTTCTCTATGAAAGACTGAGATTGCATTTCATGAAAGAGTGTGGTTGCAAAAAGCCCACCCACACTGTCCAGTTTTTAGAGGAAGTTTATTTGGCCTCTTTTAAGCAGACTGTTTTTTTCCTTTCCATGCAAATTACAGGGGTGTAATAGTCTCACCTGGGGGTATAGGGATTTACAAACACAATTCCAATTACAAGGAACAGGATTTGCCCACGTAAGGGCCTGCTCAGAGGGCTTCTAATTTGTAGTGTCCCACCCCCACCTCCGCCCGAGGCTAAGCATAATTCTGTCCACATATGGAGAGTGCGTGGATGCCTGTGACCAGTGCACCAGGTGGGAGGCTTGGAGCTTGCAGTCAGGGAGGCTGAGCAGATGATTTACAGCTGACTTCTAAGAGCTCCATAGAGAACCTCCAAGCACTGCACTAAATGCCGCCAATCAGACAAACCCGGTGGTGGCAAATGGGCTTGGCATTAACAACAGAAATAAAATATGCTAATCAGTTGTTCTGCTCCAGGAAAACAGGTCACCAGGGAAGTGGTTGGGAGGGAAGCCACATCTTTAAGGATATGCAGAAGTTTTTGGTTAAATTTCGACATTTATCTCTAGTCATGACTTCACTAATATTTCTACCTCATTTACGACCTACTAATGTTTTATGCAACTACCCTCTTCAGCAGTCTCCTTGGAAATCTTCAAATCCACTTCTATGGTACCAGCAGCTACCATAGCTACCAGCGGCTACAGCAACTGTGGCATTTAAAATACGTATAACATGTCTACTTCATTTTAAAATATTCTCTATGGGATGCAGTATAGTGTAACAGTTAAGTACAACAGGGTCAGCACTAGGCAAACTAGGTTCAAATCCAGTCTCTGCCGTTTAATAGCTGTGTGATCTTCGTCAACTTAAAATCTCTAGGCCTCCATTTCCTCACCTATAAAATGGTAATGTAATAATAACTAATTTTTAGAATTACTGAGAGAATTAAATGAGTTACTATAAGCATAGCTCTTGGAATGGTACCTGGCACACAGTACTCAACAAACGTTAGCTACTGTAATTCAGTACACTGTTCACCTTTGACATGATAATTGCATTCTTAAGTATAATACTAGAAAATTTGAGTATTCAAGCCAAATACTTTGATGGCTTATAGTGGGGTCTAGGAGTTAGAAGTATGCAGAAATAAGAGGTAATGGGAGCATTGTGGTTTTTTGTAGTTGTAATTATATAGTTACAGAGCCTAAACGTCATGAAAACATAAAGTATTTGATTAAACTTAGACTATTCACAAAAGCCTTTCCTTTCTGACCTGAACCAGCACTGTCATTAGTGTATCCCTTACTGGATATCTTTATTGCATCACCTTGATTACCCATTGCTTTATTACACAAACACAGAGACACTCCAACAATGTAGCGATGGTGCTCCCAAAGCTTTTATTCTTCATTATAGCAAATGTTGACGATGTGACTCAAATTTTATTTACTAATTAACTGATCCTATTATGTCCAACTGGCCTTAGAAATGATTACTAGCCCCCTAGGAAAAAAAATCCTTGTATGTTTTATTACACATAATGAAGACCTGAGCCCAGGCTTGCCAAAGACAATAGAAGACTGGTGATAAAAGACCTCAATTCTATATTTTCAAGTCTTCACAACTGTGGGGCAGTCATTGAGATTGCAGCAGAAATTTGTGGTGCAGTCGCTGAGATTGTAGCAAAAATTTGATCCTTTTAGCTTTAAAACTGAAGGGTAAAAAGAGGGGAGTGGATAGAGGGGAGGGGCAATAGAGGGGTAGGGAATTAAGAGGTACAAACTATTAGGTATAAAATAAGCTACAAGGATATATTTTACAACACAGGCAATGTAGTCAATATTTTATAATAACTATAAATGGAGAATTACCTTCACAAATTGTGAATCACTATATTATACACCTGTAAGTTATATAATATTGTACAGCAACTATACTTCAATTTAAAAAAAGCTGAAGGGTGGAAAAAAACTGGCCAGTTGAAAGGATAGAAAAAAGTAGAGAAGACTATAGAAATTATCAGATTCGTTTTAGTGAGAAAAAAATGCATGTTTTGTGTACCTTTTGAGTGTGTGCAAAAAACCCTGACACTAATGCTACTCAAAAAATGGCCACTCCAATTTCACCATGATGATGCTCTGCACTTTTGGTACCTTTAAAGGTTTCACATTTAGTCTTACAAATACTGGATTATATATAATGTAAGTATAATGTTAATTGAATTTTTAACATGGCGCACAACGTATACAATTTTATTTGATTTCCCCTCGTAAAATAACTTTATGGCAACTGAACTTTTTTTCACAAAACCTAGAGTCCTAATCTTGATTTTGTTTCTGTGTCAGATCTATAGCAAGCTTCCCAAAATTGAATAAATGGAGCACAAAACATAGTGACAGAGGTTTTAGGATTTGTCTGACTTGCTTTCAGCTCACTGAGAAAAGATTACAGAGCGAAGATAAGATATCCAATGTTAAGACACTGAGACCACTTCAGTTTTTTTTAAATGTGCACAATGACAACAATTAACATTCCTCAAATCCCCATGAACAAAATGTCAAAGCAATATAAGTAAACCATTAAGCTATATCCTCTAAAGGCATTAGTACAATTACTTATTTTATTGGCTTTGAAGATGCAAGCCAAGCCATGACAAACTGAATTGGACATATGCTGTTCATTATATCATAACTATAAATGGAAATATTTATATTTCCCCAGATGTTTCTATCAACAGCAGAAGGTAATTAATTATGACAAGACTAAAAAATAATAAGAACAAAAAAAACACTGAAATAACTTTACACTCCCCTCAAAATACTTAATATTCATCAGATTATGAAATCTGTGAGGCAGATACTTCAACACTTCTTTGCTATGTTCCCTAAGGGATTAAGGTATTTAAGTTTTTATTTTAATTATAATGTGTAGCAAGCCAATTATTATATGGAGTAAGTCAGTGAATGGGATCACACTGCTTTATGGGTCCTGTGATAGTACTGAGAAATGAATGTTTAGATGCTGGAAAACATGTAATGAGGAAAAACCTGTTGAAGGAGTCTCTGAAGTGATAAGAGTCTCATTAGGCTAGAAATAATAATAAGAAGAGTAAGAGCTACATTTTTTTTTTTTTTTTCCGGTACACGGGCCTCTCACTGTTGTGGCCTCTCCCGTTGTGGAGCACAGGCTCCGGATGCGCAGGCCCAGCGGCCATGGCTCACGGGCCCAGCCACTCCGCGGCATGTGGGATCCTCCCGGACCGGGGCTCGAACCCGTGTCCCCTGCATCCGCAGGCAGACTCTCAACCACTGAGCCACCAGGGAAGCCCAGAGCTACAATTTATTGATGCTTACTCTATTACCTGCACTTTTTCCCCCCCAAAAAATCCTCACAACAACTCTGTGAAGTGGCAGCGTGGTGTGATGGAGCTGGCTTATACAGGCTACAGAACGCTGCTGATTGAAGCTGAATGTCTCTTCCCAACTCTTCCCAATTCAGTGACATCACACTGGTAGCTTGAAACTGGCCATGGTGTGAGGCTTTACATCACAGAAACTGCCACATGATACAAATCAAGATTTCTTTTCCCCCGGAGAGCGGGTTCTTAAACGTTTACCAGCACACCACTGACAATAGGTATGATTATTCCCATGTTACAGAGGAGGCAACTGACACTTAACATGGTTAAGTAATTGGATCAAAGTCACAAAATTCAAGCCTGAGATTTGCCTCAAAACAATCCAGTGGGAAAAGGGAAAATGAGTGATGTTCTGAGTTTGATGATCGTTGAAACTGGGTGACAGATGCATGGGGGTTCCTTGAGCTATCATGTCTAGTTTTATACTGAGTAAAATTTTCTACAACACACACACAATACTGACACTTGAAGTAACAAATCAATTTAACATAATAAATCACCCACTGAATCAGAAGTTGAAGAGGTAGGATTCAGTAATCTTTTTTAATGTCAAAAGTTGATAAACACTGCTTTACACTACTATTTATTTACAGGAAAAAAAAAAACCTAGAACAACCCAAATGACTATTAATAGGGGATGATGAATAAGTATGGTACACACAATGAAGTACTATACAGCTATAAAAAAGGAACGACAAATGTGTCTATACATTACTATTGATCGGTGTCCTACAGATATTAATTTTTTTAAAACAACATAGATATAGAAATTATGTATGTATATTTATGTTTAGATTATTGTTATCATTATTTATCTATGAGGGGGAAGAAGATATACAGATATAGACGTTGATACAGATATACACAAATAGAGAGACATTTGTTTATATTATAAAACAAACAAAAAACCCAATAATTTTTTAAATGATTACATAGAGGGGGAGGAATGAAACACAAGAGAGAAACTAGACTTCTTAGAATAAATCTTGTTTTGTGGATTCTATAGATACTTTTAATCATGTGAATTATTTGTGTAATTCTGAAACAAAATTAAATAAAAAACAATCTCTAATAATCGAAAGTAAAATTAAGCATATTAATTAACTGTATATTTATTTGGTGGCACAATTACAGAGAAAAACTCTGTAATTTTCTCACACATCCCAGCAATTCTCTGGACACCAGCTGGGTGTCCCACAATTCAACTCAATTTTGACACTATCTACCTGGAGATAGCATCAGATCCCACAGGTTAAGGGTCAGTCCTATAAAGAATGCCCTCACTCTGCCCTGACTTCACATGCCAATCGCCTATGCTTATCACCTATGCTTCTGGAACAATCAGCTACAGATTGGAGGTTCCAAGAACCCTTCCTTGGACTTCAGACACTGGTCTCAAGTCCAGGTTGTTACCTGTACTTCTCAGTAACTGGCTACAAATCAGAGGTTACCAAGACCCCCTCCTAAGGTTTGATTTATTTGCTAGGGCGGTTCACAAAACTCAGAGAAACATGTTACTTACTAAATCACCAGTTTATTGTGAAAGGATATAACTCAGCAACAACCAGATGAAAGAGACGCATTGGGTAAGGTATGAGGAAGGGGCACAGAGCTCCCAGGCCCTCTCCAGATGTGACAAATTTCCACCTGGAAGCTCTCTGAGCCCTGTCCTTTTGGGTTTTTTATGAAGAATTCATTACACAGTCACGACTGATTAAATCATTTGCCATTTGTGATGATTCAACCTCCAGCTCCTCTCCCCTCTTGGGAGGTTTAGAGGGGTGGGAAGGTTTACTGAAAGTGCCAACCTTCTAATCACATGGTCACCTCTGCTGACAAACAAGCCCCATCCTTAGGTTACCGTAGGCCTTTCTAAAAATCACCTCATTAACATAACAAAAGACATTTAAATGGCTCTTATCGCAGGAAATTCCAAGGGTTTTAGGAGCTCTGTGCCAGCAACTAAGTCAAGAACAAATATGTATTTCTTATTATAAATCGCAATATCACATATGCAAAAATAAAGTCAGATTTTGCCAGTAGGGGACTCATAAATTAACTCAGTGGCTACCCCTCAGGTTTAGCTCCCTCTGATTATAACTCTAAACTCTCTTGGATAAGACCAAGACACAGGAAGTCCAAGAAGCAAAATGGAATATAACAAGTACAAATTTTCTCACTAAAGAAGGAAAACCTAAGGTTTTTCGGGTAGTACAAAAAGGTGATCTTTTTGGGTTTTTTTTTAACATCTTTACTGGAGTATAATTGCTTTACGATGTTGTGTTAGTTTTTGCTGTACAACAAAGTGAATCAGCTACATGTATACATATATTCCCATATACCCTCCCTCTTGCGTCTCTCTCCCACCCTCCTTATCCCACACCTCTAAGTGGTCACAAAGCACCAAACGATCTCCCTGTGCAATGCAGGATCTTCCCACTAGCTATATTTCGTTTGGTAGTGTATATACGTCAATGCTACTCTTCCACTTCGCCCAAGCTTCGCCCTCCCACCCCATGTCCTCAATTCCATCTTCTATGGCTACCTCTTTATTCCTGCCCTGCAACTAGGTTCATCAGTACAATTTTTTTTTTTAGATTCCACATATATGCATCAGTGCATTTGTTTTCCTCTTTCTGACGTACTTCACTCTGTATGACAGACTTTAGGTCCATCCACCTCACTACAAAGAACTCAGTTTCATTTCTTTTTATGGCTGAGTAATATTCCATTGTATATATGTGCCACATATTCTTTATCCATTCATCTATCGATGGTCACCTAGGTTGCTTCCATATCCTGGCTATTGTAAATAGTGCTGCAATGAACATTGTGGTACATGACTCTTTTTGAATTATGGTTTTCTCAGGATATATGACCAGTATATACTTTCATCAGTAGTGGGATTGCTGAGTCATATGGTAGTTCTATTTTTAGATTTTCAAGGAACTTCCATACTGTTATCCATAGTGACTGTATCAATTTACATTCCCACCAACAGTGCAAGAGGGCTCCCTTTTTCCACACCCTCTCCAGCATTTACTGTTTGTAGATTTTTTGATCATGGCCATTCTGACTGGTGTGACATGATACCTCATTGTAGTTTTGATTTGCATTACTCTAATGATTAGTGATGTTGAGCATCCTTTCATGTGTTCATTGGCAATCTGTATATCTTCTTTGGAGAAATGTCTATTTAGGTCTTCTGCCCATTTTTGGATTCGGTTTTTTGTTTTTCTGATATTGAACTGCATGAGGTACTTGTAAATTTTGGAGATTAATCCTTTGCCAGTTGCTTCATTTGCAAATATTTTCTTCCATTCTGAGGGTTGTCTTTTCATCTTGTATATGGTTTCCTTTGCTGTGCAAAAGCTTTTAAGTTTAATTCGGTCCCATTTATTTATTTTTGTTTTTATTTCCATTTCTCTCGGAGGTGGGTCAAAAAGGATATTGCTGTGATTTATGTCATAGAGTGTTCTATGTTTTTCTCTAAGAGTTTGATAGTGTCTGGCCTTACTTTTAGGTCTTTCATCCATTTTGAGTCTATTTTTGTATACAGTGTTAGGGATTGTTCTAATTTCATTCTTTTACATTTAGTTGTCCAGTTTTCCCAGCACCACTTATTGAAGAGGCTGTCTTTTCTCCATTGTATATTCTTGCCTCCTTTATCAAAGATAAGGTGACCATATGTGTGTGGGTTTATCTCTGGGCTTTCTATCCTGTTCCACTGATCTATATTTCTATTTTTGTGCCAGTACCATACTGTCTTGATTACTGTAGCTCTGTAGTATAGTCTGAAGTCAGGGAGCCTGATTCCTCCAGTTCCCTTTTTCTTCCTCAAGATTGCTTTGGCTATTTGGGGTCTTTTGTGTTCCCATAAACTGTGAAATTTTTTGTTCTTTCTGTGAAAAATGTCATTGGTAGTTTGATAGGGATTGCACTGAATCTGTAGATTGCTTTGGGTATAGTAATTTTCACAATGTTGACTCTTCCAATCCAAAAACATGGTGCATCTCTCCATCTGTTTGTATCGTCTTTGATTTCTTTCATCAGTGTCTTATAGTTTTCTGCATACAGGTCTTTTTTCTCCTTTGGTAGGTTTATTCCTAGGTATTTTATTCTTTTTGTTGCAATGGTAAATGGGGGTTTTCCTTAACTTTCAGACTTTTTATCATTAGTGCATAGAAATGCAAGTGATATCTGTGCATTAATTCTGTATCCTGCTACTTTACCAAATTCATTGATTAGCTCTAGTAGTTTTCTGGTAGCATCTTTAGGATCCTCTATGTATAGTATCATGTCATCTGCAAACGGTGACAGTTTTACATCTTCTTTTCCGATTTAGATTCCTTTTATTTATTTTTCTTCTCTGATTGATGTGGCTAAAACTTCCAAAACTATGTTGAATAATATGGGTGAGAGTGAGCAACCTTGTCTTGTTCCTGATCTTACAGGAAATGGTTTCAGTTTTTCACCACTGAGAATGATGATGGTTGTGGGTTTGTCATATATGGCCTATTATGTTGAGGTAAGTCCCCTCTATGCCTACTTTCTGGAGAGTTTTTATCATAAATGGGTACTGAATTTTGTTGAAAGCTTTTTCTGCATCTATTGAGATGACCATATGGTTTATATCCTTCAGTTTATTAATATGGTTTATCACATTGATTGATTTGCATATATTGAAGAATCCTTGCATTCCTGGGATAAACCCCACTTAATCATGGTGTATGATCCATGGTGTATGTATGTGCTGTTGGATTCTATTTGCTAGTATTTTGCTGAGGATTTTTGCATCTATGTTCATCAGTTATATTGGCCTCTAGTTTTATTTTTTTGTGACATGTTTGTCTGGTTTTGGTATCAAGGTGATGGTGGCCTCATAGAATGAGTTTGGGAGTGTTCCTCCCTCTGCTATATTTTGGAAGAGTTTGAGAAGGATGGGTGTTAGTTCTTCTCTAAATGTTTGTTAGAATTGGCCTGTGAAGCCATCTAGTCCTGGGCTTTTGTTTGTTGGAAGATTTTAATCACAGTTTCATTTCAGTACTTGTGATTGGTCTGTTTATAATTTCTATTTCTTCCTGGTTCAGTCCCAGAAGGTTGTGCTTTTCTAAGAATTTGTCCATGTCTTCCAGATTGTCCATTTCATTGGCATAGAGTTGCTTGTAGTAATCTCTCATGATCATTTGTATTTCTGCAGTGGCAGTTGTTACTTCTCCTTTTACATTTCTAATTCTGTTGATTTGAGTCTTCTCCCTTTTTTTCTTGATGAGTGTGGCTAATGGTTTATCAATTTTGTTTAACTTCTCAAAGAACCAGCTTTTACTTTTATTGATCTTTGCTATTGTTTCCTTCACTCCTTTTTCATTTATTTCTGATCTGATCTTTACGGTTTCTTTCCTTCTGCTAACTTTGGGTTTTTTTGTTCTTCTTACTCTAATTGCTTTAGGTGTAAGATTAGGTTGTTTAGTTGAGATATTTCTTGTTTCTTGAGGTAGGATTGTATTGCTATAAACTTCCCTCTTAGAACTGCTTTTGCTGCCTCCCATAGATTTTGGGTCTTCGGGTTTTCATTGTCATTTGTTTCTAGGTATTTTTTTATTTCCTCTTTGATTTCTTCAGTGATCTCTTGGTTATTCAGTAGTGTACTGTTTAGCCACCCTGTGTTTGTATTATTTACAGTTTTTTTCCCTGTAATTGATATCTAGTCTCATAGCATTGTGGTCGGAAAAGATACTTGATACGACTTCAATTTTCTGAAATTTACCAAGGCTTGACTTGTGACCCAAGATATGATCTATCCTGGAGAATGTTCCATGAGCACTTGGGAAGAAAGTGCATTCTGCTGTTTTTGGATGGAACATCCTATAAATATCAATTAAATCCACCTTATTTAACGTATCATTTAAAGCTTGTGTTTCCTTATTTATTATCATTTTGAATGATCTGTCCATTGGTGAAAGTGGGGTGTTAGAGTCCCTACTCTTATTGTATTACTGTCAATTTCCCCTTTTATGGCTGTTAGCATTTGCTTATGTACTGAGGTGCTCCTATGTTGGGTGCATAAATATTTACAACTGTTATATATTCTTGGATTGATCCCTTGATCATTATGTAGTGTCCTTCTTTGTCTCTTGTAATAGTCTTCATTTAAAGTCTATTTTGGCTGATATGAGAATTGCTACTCCGGTTTTCTGTTGATTTCCATTTGCATGGAATATCGTTTTCCATCCCCTCACTTTCAGTCTATATGTATCCCTAGGTCTGAAGTGGGTCTCTTCTAGACAGCATATATACGTATGGCTCTTTTTTTGTATCCATTCAGCCAGTCTATGTCTTTTGATTGGAGCACTTAATCCATTTACATTTAAGGTAGTTATCGATATGTATGTTCGTATTACCATTTTCTTAATTGTTTTGGGTTTGTTATTGTAGGTCTTTTCCTTCTCTTGTGTTTCCTGCCTAGAGAAGTTCCTTTAGCATTTGCTGTAAACCTGGTTGGTGGTGTTGAATTCTCTTAGCTTTTGCTTGTCTGTAAAGGTTTTAATTTCTCCGTCAAATCTGAATGAGATCTTTACTGGGTAATCTTGGTTGTAGGTTTTTCCCTTTCATCACTTTAAATATGTCCTGCCACTCCCTTCTGGCTTGCAGAGTTTCTGCTGAAAGACTGGCTGCTAATCTTATGGGATTCCCTTGTATGTTATTTCTTGCTTTTCCCTTGTTGTTTTTAATATTTTTTCTTTGTATTTAATTTTTGATAGTTTGATTATATGTGCTTTGGCGTGTTTCTCCTTGGATTTATCCTGTATGGGACTCTCTGTGCTTCCTGAACTTGACTACTTCCTTCTCGATGTTAGGAAGTTTTCAATTATAACCTCTTCAAACATTTCCGCAGACCCTTTGTTTTCCTCTTCTTCTTCTGGGACCCCTATAATTTGAATGTTGGTGCATTTAATGTTGTCCCAGAGGTCTCTGAGACTGTCCTCAATTCTTTGCATTCTTTTTCTTTATTACGTTCTGCAGCAGTTATGTCCACTATTTTATCTTCCAGGTCACTTATCCGTTCTTCTGCCTCAGTTATTCTGCTATTGATTCCTTCTAGAGAATTTTAAATTTCATTTATTGTGTTGTTCATCATTGTTTGTTTGCTCTTTAGTTCTTCTAGGTCCTTGTTAAACATTTCTTGTATTTTCTCCATTCTATTTCCAAGATTTTGGATCATCTTTACTATCATTACGCTGAATTCTCTTTCAGGTAGACTGCCTATTTCCTCTTCATTTGTTTGGCAGGTTTTTACCTTGCTCCTTTGGCAGGTCTGGCAGGTTTTTACCTTGCTCCTTCATCTCCTGCATATTTCTGTGTCTTCTCGTTTTACTTAACTTACTGTATTTGGGGTCTCCTTTTCACAGGCTGCAGGTTCATAGTTCCCGTTGTTTTTGGTGTCTGCCTCCAGTGGGTGAGGCTGGTCCAGTGGCTTGTGTAGGCTTCCTGGTGGAGGGGACTGGTGCCTTTGTTCTGGTGGGTGGGGCTGGATCTTGTCTTTCTGGTAGGCAGGGCCATGTCTGGTGGTATGTTTTGGGGTGTCTGTGAACTTCTTATGAGTTTAGGCAGCCTAAAATCATAAGCCTGCTAATGGGTGGGGTTGTGTTCCTGACTTGCCAGTTGCTCGGCATGGGACCTCCAGCACTGTAACTTGCTGGCTGTTGAGTGGAGCTGGGTCTTAGCATTGAGATGGAGATCTCTGGAAGAGCTCTTGCCAATTGATATTATGTGGGGCTGGGAGGTCTTTGGTGGTCCCATGTCCTGAACTCGGCCCTCCCACCTCAGAGACTCAGGCCTGACACCAGGCCAGAGCACCAAGACCCTGTCAGCCACACGGCTCAGAAGAAAAGGGAGATAATATGAAAGAAAATAAATAAATAAATAAATAAATAAATGAGTAAATTTTAAAAAATTATTAAAATAAAAAAATATTTTTTAATAATAAGAAAAGGAAAGAAAAAAAAGAAGAGAGCAACCAAACCAATAAACAAATCCACCAATGATAACAAGCGCTAAAATGTATACTAAGATAAACATAAAAATCATAAACAAATCAGTCGCAGATAGCAAACCCCAAGTCTACAGTTGCTCCCAACTTCCACCACCTCAATTTTGGGATGATTCGTTGTCTATTCAGGTATTCCACAGATGCAGAGTACATCAAGTTGATTGGAGAGATTTAATCTGCTGCTCCTGAGGCTGCTGGGAGAGATTTCCCTTTCTCTTCTTTGTTCGCACAGCTCCTGGGGTTCAGCTTTGGATTTGGCCCCGCCTCTGCATGTTAGTTGCCTTCAGGCATCTGTTCCCTCCCAGACAGGATTGGGTTAACGCAGCAGCTGATCAGGGGACTCTGGCTCACTCGTACAGCAGGGAGAAAGGGGTATGGTAGTTATAGTTGGAATCTGGGGCAAGCCTGTGGCAGCAGAGGCCAGTATGACATTGCAATAGCCTAAGGCGCAACGTGTGTTCTCCCGGAGAACTTGTCCCTGGATCACGAGGCCCTGGCAGTGGCGGGCTGCACAGGCTCCCGGGGGTGTGTGGATAGTGACCTGTGCTTGCACACAGGATTCTTGGTGGCTGCAGCAGCACCATTAGCATTTCACGCCCGTCTCTGGGGTCTGAGCCGATGGCCACGGCTCACACCCGTCTCTTGAGTTTGTTTAGGCAGTGCTCTGCCTTCTGTGGGCAGACAAGGAAGGAATCCCCTCTCACACACCCTGAAACAATGGTCTCTTGCCTCTCAGGCAGGTCCAGAATTTTTCCCGGACTCCCTCCTGGCTAGCCGTGGTGCACTAGCCCCACAGGCTAGTGCACGCAGGCTGTGTTCACGCAGCCAACCCCAGTCATCTCCCTGGGATCTGACCTCGGAAGCCTGAGCCTCAGCTCCCAGCCCCCATCTGCCCCAGCAGGTGAGGAGATGAGCAGACAAGCCTCTCTGGCTGGTGAGTGCTGGTCAGCACCAATCCTCTGTGTGGGAATCTCTCCACTTTGCCCTCTGCACCCCTGTGGCTGTGCTCTCCTCCGTGGTTCCGAAGCTCCCCCCCCGCCCATCCCCCATCTCCGCCAGTGAAGGGGCTTCCTAGTGTGTGGAAACTTTTCCTCCTTCACAGCTCCCTCCCAGAGGTGCAGGTCCCATCCCTATCCTTTTGTCTCTGTTTATTCTTTTTTCTTTTGCCCTAACCAGGTACGTGGGGAGTTTCTGGCCTTTTGGGAGGTCTGAGGTCTTCTGCAGCGTTCAGTAGGTGTTCTGTAGGAGTTGTTCCACATGTAGATGTATTTTTGACGTATCTGGGGAGGAAGGTGATCTCCACGTCTTACTCCTCCGTCATCTTGAAGGTCCCCTCCAGAATGGTGATCTTTTGGTGTATGAATGTGAAAATGCTTGGCTGTCAGTAAATATGAAATATTGCAGCACTGAGTATTTCTACTCGATTATGGCTGATACATAGACTTCAGGAAGATGAAAGGCAATGATAACTGGAAATTAATTTTAGTTATTGTATCAGTCATCCTACTGTGGTACTGGTCTCCATTTATGCCTTTATCTATCATCCATCCATCTATCTTTCATCTATCTTTCTATCTACCTACCTCATCTCTCAATCTCTCTTTCCTCCCCCAGGCTGGCCAGTCTCTCTGTCTCTTTCACTCCCATGCCTCTTTCTCTTTTTTTTTCCCATTCCTCTTTTATGTTTCCACCTTTCAGGTGCCCTAACTTATGGTTCCCATGTTTGGAGCATGGAACATGACAGGTCCTCACTATATTCCTAGTGAAATAAAGAATTAAAGTTTTGCTTTATGAACTCTTCATCTAAAGTGAAACATGTGATGATTCCTAGATAAGGGACCAAGGGTGAAGGGGATATGACTGAAAGGCAGAAAGGTCAGCAGTAGTGAAACATAAAGTGGAGAAGGAACAGAAATCTAAGCCTTGGGCAGCCTTAGGCATCCAGGATGCTCTCTTCCAGCAGATAGGAAGCAAGGAGCAGATGGTCTAAAAGATGGTAAAAATGTTTATCTGATCCAAAACAGGCAGCAAATCAGATAATGGGCACGTCCCTTTCCCCCAGTTGAGGAATGTAAAGATTTACTTAGGGAGAGCCACATATTTGAGTGAACATCTATTCAAGTTCACATCAACACTTACTGGGGAGTGAGAATGTCCAACAGGCTAGGGACCTGAAGAGCTGAAACAGGCCAAACACAGAGAGGGTAAAAGGAAGAAAAGATTTAAGAACTCGGCCATCTGCTATTCAAATAATAAAGCCCAGCAAAAGAGACTGAAAAGAATAAGCAGCAATGTGGGCCACCTATAATGAACAGTTTGGCAACTATGAAAAAGAGGTGTGTCATTTGGTGGGGGGGGGGGCACGCTGCAGGGCGTGCAGAATCTTAGCTCCCCAATTGAACCCGTGCCCCCTGCAGTGGAAGTGGGAGTCTTAACCACTGGACCACCAGGGAAGTCCCAAGGTGTGTCATTTTGAATGAAGGTATTAAGATGCTTATGACTCTAAGAAGAAAAGACACAAAGCATAAAAGCAAAAGGAATAATAGTGATCATTATAGTCTCTACTGAAAAGACAACTGTGACACCATGTACCATGTGAAAGAATCAGAATGTTAGAGCCAGAAGTGGCCCTGGAAGCATCTGATTTAATCCTCTCCTTTTACAGATGAGGAAACTTGGGCTCGGGCAGGTAAAGTGATATGTCTAAGGACACAGAGATCATGAGTGAGAAGTCTGGGGTTAGAACCCAGGACTCAGAGGCCCAGACTGCTATTCTGAAAATCACACACCCCTGAAACAGGGGGAATCCTTTTAATGGCCTGACATTTGTGTTCTCTTTAATGGCCTCACATTAGTGTTCTCTTTTCATGGGACACTGACTCTTCGAGTTTTGAAGATTTTTTGAAAAAGCTACAGAATGGGGCTTAGAGTGGGGGCATCTAGAGGGTGGAATACAGAGGGTGGCAGACTGCTCAGTGGGATTAGACTAAATAAAACATTCAATATTTATATATCCTATATCTATAGAGTGATTTTTTTCAAGGTGCTTTTCTGTACATCTCTTCAGCTGAATCTCCTTTGAGACTGGTAAAAGCTCCATTCTTCAATGAGGACATTCCACTCCAAGACAGTACAGTGGAGTCACATCTTACATTTCACATAAGGTAACATCACTTATAAGCAATATTTTCCCTTTAAAAGTCCCCTGAGTTGCTCAGCATTGGAAGATATCACTGTTTTGTTGGCTGAGCACTGAATGTGGTAGTTGGCTTACATGAATGTGATATGCTTTGCAAAACACATGCATCCTTAAACAATAAAGTTACACTGAGCCCGGGGGATGTTCACACTACTGAAGCCATGAAGAACTCAGGCAAACTGAAGCAACAGCAGATTGACATCTCATATTTTGCCTTCCCTCAGAGGTATACGCTGTTTGGATGGGAAGATAGGTAGAACCACTTGCACCATTTATTTTTATTCTTCCTTCTGTCTCTCTCAACTATAGTAGAATTCTCATAACAA
The DNA here is from genome assembly GCF_949987515.2 of Delphinus delphis. NCBI lineage: Eukaryota > Metazoa > Chordata > Mammalia > Artiodactyla > Delphinidae > Delphinus > Delphinus delphis. Next base: position 20,837,519 of record NC_082691.1, on the reverse strand, counting down.
ACATATATGTGACACTACTCCACTCTAAGTGACTAACCCAAGGTCACAAGGCTAGTTAGTGTTATTTCAGGCTCTTAGGTATATGATATCCTGAAAAAAGTTAATGAAAAATGTTTATTTTCAAAGGTAGAGTGTGGAAATCCCTGAACTTGCAGTCAAGACACCTTGATTTAGTACCCACATCTGATGTCTGAAAGCCATGGAACATTAGTCAATTTGCCCAACCTCTCCATATTAGTTTCTTTACCTGGAAAAGGGGTTAATATTACCGATCTTTTACTTATAGTATGTTATATGGATCAAATGGAAAAAAATGCCAGGTAGAATATTTTGTAAACAGAACAGCCATAACATATGCAAGAATTATTGTTATTTAAAAATATCAGTTGCTGTCTTGGAATTGATCCTGGAAATGTGATAAACTTCTCAGTCTATTACTAGAAGCAAGCAGTGAGTACTATTTCATCCCACGTGAAAGAGCACAACAACTTAAAAAAAAAAACAAACCATGATTAAAGTTGGCAAAAACATATCAAAACAGATTTGCTTTGTCTTCCTCTTTCTCCCATCGAATCAAGGTTTATTTGAAAGACCCACTACAGGGCATGTTTGATAGCAGGTGTGGGCTTGCTTCCTTTTAGGAATGGATGTAGCTTTGGTAACCCAATTTATTAAATGTGCAATTTATTATATTTTTTAAAACTAGATATTTGTGATTGTACCCCTGAAATCATTTAGACCCCAGTAAATCAATTAGATAACCAAAGTAGATATTACAAAGTAGTTATTTTTCTCTTATTTTCATATTTTAAGTCAAAAAGAGAAGTGCTGTAATTGAATTTAATCAGGCATTCCTACCAGTAAAATACTTTTGGAACATGTACCACAGTACTGGGTCTTTATTTTATAAAATATATACACTTATTACTGCACTATTATATTTTACACATTATAAAATACACAAAATTAGAAATTGTAAAAGGATAGGACAATGACAAAACTAACAGTATAAAAACAGAAGTTCTAATATTTTCTTCACATCATCCAGTGGATCATCTTCTCTGCCCCCTATGACATACACATAGCCTCCCCCATCCCCTGACATACACACACACGAGGGACACAGAACTAGATTGTTTTTGTTCATTAATTAATTAGAGAAGGGATTATTATCTATCCCTAATTACTAGCTTAATATGTCAACAAATTTCACCTATTAAACAAAACAAGGTGATACATATAGTTGTATTTTAAAATTAAATAACCCCAACCAAAAATGAGAACTAGTTAACACTGAAATTAGACTGCTTCAACCACACAACTGTACCTGAATACATGTTAAATATTACATAAGTTCTGCAACAGGTAGGTAAGTGACAGTTAATATTTACTTGAAGCAATTTAACTAAGCATTTCTGTGTGGATCTTGTCACAAAATAAACATTATTTATGTACTCTTATTGTTGCACTGTGTGCATGAGGAAGTACCTTCATCTAAAAGAGAAACTCGATAAACCAGACCATTCATATTTCCCAGTTTGATAACAGTACCCCACAAGGTCAACTCTTAAGAGAAAGATTAGTTCATTATATTGCCTTACTGAAAAAAAAAAAACAACAACAAAAACTCACATACAAGTTTGTTATGTGTCCTTTGGGCATGAAAATATAAAGTCACAGAAGATTCTATGTTACTTTTTTGTTTTGGAACATATATTACGAACCATTTAAAATGTGCTATATCAAAGTGGCTGAGCTTTCTATGCAGCTATCACACTTAAACAAAAAAAAATACAATTTAACAGAGAATATCTAAAAATATTTCCTAGGAGAAAATCAATATTTATTCCACTGAAATATCTAAATTAATTCTTGGCTCAGAATTCTTACATTTGAATGTTATTTAATAAAGAATCTTTGGCGCTGTTCCTGATTTGGCATATTTTCCTCTATGTCATCTTGAAATTTAATTTCCTCTTGACTGCGGGAGGCTATAATGTTTAGTAACTATGCAAGTAGATACACTATTGATTTCATTTTACAGAATAGCAAGGGGAAAAAAATCTACCAATTTTCTTTGTGTGATAAAACAATGTGTACCAATTGCAAACTGCCTAATTCATAATCCAAACCAGAGCAGACTCCAGGCAACGCTGTGAAGTCAGCCAAATTCATCCACTGCGTCCTCCCACCTCTCTCTTCAATGCCTTTTTTCCTCCTGGCGCCAAGTGCTCTTCCGCTCTGTCCAAGTGCTTGACAAAATTCAAAGCACTATTTTAAGAAAAAAATTTGGCCCTACCCAAAGGCACCCCTAAGGTCACCTCCATACACAAGTGGGATGGTGTTCCATATGGATACGGATACAAAGAGAGTGCCTGAATTTTCATAATGAAATGCCACCTGCATCCCTGTAATCTAAAACACGCAGATCTCTTTTTAATCAGAAAATAGGATATCAGGAACCAATTTGAAAATTCAGCCTCTGGCTGACCAAGCTAAATCATCTGAATTTAAAGAAAGCTTATAAGGGCCATGTTAATATCTTTAGGCATCCTAAATCCTATTTCTGGGTTAAAATAAACTTAAAAAGCAAAATAATGTTTTCTAAACCTACCTCCACAAAGCAATTGATTAAAGGTATTTTATTAAATTTTATTTTATAGAAAATGTTAAACAAGGAAATGCATTTGAAGATTATCTCTATATCATTTCAGAACCTTAATCCATAAGAAAGTGTCCTTAGTTAAGTATCTATATCATAAAATCCCTCCCAGAAGTCAGTACCAGAGAAAGTATGTTCATCCAGATCACCCTCCAGTATCCAGACAGAACTAGTTAACAATTATGTTTCCCTTTTTGCCCGGTATATTATGGAACTCAGACTTAAAATCTCCCACTATGATTTTGGATTTGACTATTTCTCCCTTAGGTTTTGCAGTTTTATGAATTTTGAGACTCTGTTAAATGGTGTATATATACATATTTAAGATCATTACAACTTCTTACTGAATTGCACCTTTTATCCTCATTAAATGTTCCTATTTATCTTTTGTAATAATCTTTGTCTTGATATTTTGTCTCATATTAACATAACCACACTAGTGGGGTTTTTTGGGTTTTTTTTGCAGTATGCGGGCCTCTCACTGTTGTGGCCTCTCCCGTTGCGGAGCCCAGGCTCCAGACGCGCAGGCTCAGCAGCCATGGCTCATGGGCCCAGCCGCTCCACGGCATGTGGGATCTTCCCAGACCGGGGCACGAACCCATGTCCCCTGCATCGGCAGGTGGACTCTCAACCACTGCGCCACCAGGGAAGCCCCACACTAGTGTTTTATGTGTGCTGTTTGCATAGTATATTTTCTCCATCCTTTACTTTCAATCTGCTCATATTTTTCTATTTAAACGGCACCTCTTGCAACAGGATATATGTGGATCTTAATTTTTATATCCAGTCTAACAATCTCTGCCTTTTAATTAGAGTGTTTAGTCTATCTATATTTAATGTAATTATTGATACAGTTAGGTTTAAGTCTATCACTTTTTCACTTGTCCCTTTTGTTCAGGGGAAAGTAATAACCTTACAAATTTTGTGAGGTATGGAATGTGAAGTTTAAAGATGTGAAGAAGCCAAAAAATGTGAAAAAGGATGTGTAAAGGGGCAGGTGTGAAGTGGTATAATAAATAAGCATTTGAAACCTCACATTTTAATGTAATTAGTTTTTCTTCTTTCTTTTATTTTAGGATATTACAAGGAGAAAAAATCTACTGTATTTTATATTCACCCACTTTTACATCATTTTCAGTTTTGTTCTTTACACCTTCTTTATTTCATACAGATCCAGGTTTCCACCTACTATTATTTCCTCTTAACTGGAACCGTGTCTTTTAGAATCTCCTGCAGTGCAGATCTGATGACAATGAATTAGTTTAGCTGACACTTATCTGAGAATATCTTTTTAAAATTTATTTTGAGGATATCTATATTGTATATAGAATTCTGGGCTGACAGGTTTCTTTTTTCCTTTCCTCACTTTAATGATGAGATTCAAGTCTCCTGGCTTCCATTATTTCTGATAAAAAGAAAGCAGTCACTCTTACTTATGTCAGGTATCTTTTTTCTCTGGCTGCTTTAAAGGTTTTCTTTTCATCCTTGGTTTTTAGTTGTTTGACCAGTGTGCTTACATATTAATTTCTTTGTATTTACATCACTTGCAATTTGTTGAGCTTTTTGAATCTGTAAATTAATGTTTTTCATCAAATTTGGGGAATGTCTGGCAATTATATCTTCAAATATTTTTATGCCCAACTCTCACTCTCTTCCTCTGGAAATCCTATTATTCATATTTTAGACCATTGGCCCACAGGGCCCTGACGTTTTTCTTCAAACTTTGTCCTATTTGATGTGCCAATTGACTAATTTCTATTTTTGTCTTCAGATTCACTGACACCTTCTTCTGCTTATCTAATAAGCTGTTAAGCTGAACCAATGAATTTTTCATTTCAGTGGTATTTTTCAGCTCTAGAATTTCCGTTTGGCTCTTTTATTACAATTTATACTTCTCTGTCAAGATTCTATGTTAAATTCACTAAGACCATGTTTTCATTTAATGCTTTAAACATATTTTCCACTACTTCTTTGTACATTTTTATAACAGCTGCTTTAAAGTCTTTGCTAAATCCAACAGCTTGGCAATCTCAGGATTGATCTCTATTGACTGCTTTTTTTCTTAACTGTGGTATGAAGAAAAGACTAGAATTGAGAAGAGGAAGACAGAAGAGCAAAACAACATTTTAGTGACTGCTATGTCTCTATAATAATATCTGTTCCTCTTTGGAAGGGAGGGTGATCCCTAGCTTTATAGTCTGGCTTCTTCATTTGTATATTTCAACATTTCTACATCCCAAGATAGGGCAGTTACAAGAGGCTTTAAGTAATAGAGTCTATGCTAGAAATAATGTATCCATTTTTACCAGTATTAGAAATTAAAACAATGAGATATAATGCTAACTCAACCATTTATTACTGACACTGCAACAATATATGAATTTTTTTTTTTTTTTTTTTTTTTTTTTTGCAGTATGCAGGTCTCTCACCGTCGTGGCCTCTCCCGTTGCGGAGTACAGGCTCCGGATGCGCAGGCTCAGTGGCCATGGCTCACGGGCCCAGCCGCCCCGCGGCATGTGGGATCTTCCCGGATCGGGGCACGAACCTGCGTCCCCTGCATCGGCAGGAGGACTCTCAACCACTGCGCCACCAGGGAAGCCCGAACATATTAACAGAAATTTCAACTGTCTTAGAAGACCACATTTTGAAATATTGTCCAAATATTAAACACAGGTTGGTTCTATAATTAAAAGAGTTTTAATGTGCTACCATGCCAAAAAAGTGGTAGATATTAATTGCAATCTAAGCAAACTTACAACGCCTTGTTAAAACTACAAAGTGGATATAAACCTGTGACTTAACTTCTTAAACGACTACAGCCAAAAAAAATACACACAATACTTAGAAATTTTTTCCAGGCATAGTCTGGAAATGTCAAAAATTGCAACCAGTTAAAACTCAAAACCCTGAATCTCTCTTTTATAATTGATGGTTGGAAAGCACCTCAGGTCCTTCTAAATGAAATTTCCTTGTAGTAAGATGATTCTGAAGAGATCCAAGAGACTTAGGGCATAATTCATATTTTAAGTACATGTGAGAGGCAACCCCCAAGAGTCTATGCACCATCACATACAAGCCACTTTCTAGCAAGCATACTTGAAGAAGCATTCTAAAGAGAACACAACAACATGAATTCCCACAGTAACCATGATGTTCTTGTTGCAGTATAGCTATTCCTTTGTTTGATTATGTACTCCTAAGGGACTACTGATTCTAGTTTCTGTCTCTCACTTTGTTTAACAATTGGCCATTACTGATACTTTTTTAGGGTTAACTTGTATACGAAGACTGGGGAAAAAAGGCATTTCATTAGGGATTCAACTAACATGAAATGTCAGGATATATCTTTTTTTATTCCTCTAAATATATGTTTGCTTCACCTCCTATATACATATACCTATGAAAGGTTGTATGTAAGGGCAAGCCCACACAGGATAAAGATGTGGAGTATTAACTTTGGGATTTACTATACCGCTGAAAGCTCTGAACACAAAGATTTTAAATGACTATTTTCCCTACTCCCAGTTACCTCCTGTCCTTCCAAAAATATTTGATTATAAGCTTTTATTCATGCTTAAATGTATACAGAAGTACAAAATGGGATTTAAGTTATTACTATTATTAAGTTCTTATTGCTTTTGTACCTTTTCTTGACATTAGTAATACTTTATATTATAATTATGCTGAGCATTAAAAGGATAAAACCTGATGCCTGGTTGATTTTACTTTCACTGTGTGAACTAATCTCTATCTAAAAAGTTTAACAAACTGCACTCTTCAGAAGCATACCATGTGATACTTAATGTTATCTGAAAAAAAATTCTGATTCAAAATATGAAAAGAAAATCAAATCATATGCTAAAATTTTGGCTATTTAAAAAGACTCCTTGGTTAAAAAAAAAGGGCTTCCCTGGTGGTGCAGTGGTTGGGAGTCTGCCTGCCGATGCAGGGGACACGGGTTCGTGCCCCGGTCCGGGAGGATCCCACGTGCCGCGGAGCGGCTGGGCCTGTGGGCCATGGCCGCTGGGCCTGCGCGTCCGGAGACTGTGCTCCGCGGCGGGAGAGGCCACAGCAGTGAGAGGCCCGTGTATCGCAAAAAAAAAAAAAAAAAAAGATTCAGGCTTCAAAATAGAAATTACAAGGTTTCTCTGGTGGCGCAGTGGTTAAGAATCCACCTGCCAATGCAGGGGACACAGGTTCGATCCCTGGTCCAGGAAGATCCCACATGCCGTGGAGCAACTAAGCCCACGTGCCACAACTACTGAGCCTGCGCTCTAGAGCCCGTGTTCCTCAACAAGAGAAGCCACTGCAATGAGAAGCCTGCACACTGCAACAAAGAGTAGCCCCCGCTCTCCGCAACTAGAGAAAGCCTGCATGCAGCAACAAAGACCCAATGTAGCCAAAAAAATAAATAAAATTTAAAAAAATAAAATAAAATAGAAATCACAAAATTAGCTACCTTTACTTACTGCTTTAGCACTTGGGAAGTTTCTAGACACAGAAAGTCTAACTCAAGGTCATTGACATCTCTGTACTGCTAAACCCTTTCTCAGGCTTTATTTCATTTGACTTCTCCACAGGTTTGACCTGCTGACTTCCTCTCCGCTTCTGGAAATGCTCTCTTCCTTTGGCTTGTGGGATACCCAACCACTCTGTCTCTCCTACCTCTCACCTGTCTCTTCCCTGGGTCTTTTGCAAATTTCTCTCTGCCCCTCCCGTAAGTATCAGTATTTCTCAGAATTTAATCCACTCTTCTCTTTTCCCTTCCCCCTCCCAGGGTGATCTCAATCACTCCTATGGTTTCAATTGCCACCTATGGAAAATAGCTCATTCCCAATTTATATCTTGAGCCAAAAACCTTCCCTGAGTTCACTATTATTGCATATTGGACACTTTCATTTGAATATCCCAACACTGTTTGACTCAACTCATCGTCCTTGATTGTTTGAATAAAGACCATCACCTCCTACCCAGGTCAGAAACCTGAGCGTTAGCTTTGACCCATCACTTACCCTCAGCTCCATCTTCCTAACCTGTGGATTCTATTTCTCTAAAATCTCCTATAGATGCTCTTCTCTCTGTTCCCTCAGTCATCACTGTGGCTTAGCCCCCATTACTTCTCCCATGGGTTACTGCCAAGAATGTCTCTCCTCCATTCCTGTCCTTCTCAAAATAACCTCCATATCCTGTGTCCAGAGTGATCTTTCTAAAACGCAAATTGGTCATGTGACTTCCTTGATAAAACATCCTCAAATCCAGACTCCCCGATATGGCCCATAATGTTCTCTCCTGCCTCCAGAATCAGCCTATGCCACAGCCTAGAATATCCCCCTCCTTCCTGATCCCTCAATTTCACACACACAGTTAAGCAGCCTTCCTGTCTAGCTAAGAAGCAGCTTTGCCCCTTTTACATGCTCCCTTAACATTTACATGCTCTCTGACCTTTGCAACTCTGCACAGCCAGTTTACCCTCAGATTAGGATTGTGACTTATTCAACACTGTTTCTCTGCTGTCTACTTTGGTAAACATTTGTCAAATTGTTGAATGTTTATCAATTGTTGGTGTTTGCCCCCCTCTTCTCTCAAGTACATACACCTTGAAGCTGCTCCATTCATGAGAAATGACTCATGCAGTAACGTGACAGAGATGCCTCTGCCTACTTTGAAGACAAGAGTAGGTAGAGGTCACTAGAGACTCCCACCTGAGGGCAGCCTAGAGGTGGGTGAATGGAGCTCCTCCAACTGCAGTGTCTGGCACACTGATGGGAACGCATGACAAAATTTCCTGCTTCAAAAATTTTAGCTATAGGGCTTCCCTGGTGGCGCAGTGGTTGTGAGTCCACCTGCCAATGCAAGGGACATAGGTTCGTGCCCCGGTCCGGGAAGATCTCACATGCCGCGGAGAGGCTGGGCCCGTGAGCCATGGCCGCTGAGCCTGCGCGTCCGGAGCCTGTGCTCCACAACGGGAGACGCCACAACAGTGAGAGACCCGCGTACCGCAAAAAAAAAAAAAAAAATTTTAGCTCTAACAGATCATCAAAACTGCAGAATCATTTGTGCCCAGGATGAGAGTGGGATATTCAAATACTAGAATTCAATAAAGAAATAATACTGAACTTATTTTCCTGTCTTCAAGTAAGGTAGATTCACAAAGCCCTTTCAAAAATATAGCCAGGGGCTTCCCTGGTGGCGCAGTGGTTAAGAATCCGCCTGCCAATGCAGGGGACACAGGTTCGAGCCCTGGTCTGGGAAAATACCACATGCTGTGGAGCAACTAAGCCCATGTGCCACACACTACTGAGCCTGTGCTCTAGAGCCTGCGAGCCACAACTACTGAGCCCACGCACCACAACTACTAAAACCCACGCACTCTAGGGCCTGCGTATTGCAACTACTGAGCCCGCGCACCTAGAGCCTGTGCTCTGCAACAAGAGAAGCCACCGCAGTGAGAAGCCCACGCACCGCAACAAAGAGTAGGCCCTGCTCACCACAACTAGAGAAAGCCCATGCACAGCAACGAGGACCCAACGCAGCCAAAAATAATAAAAAATAAAAAATATATATAGCCAATACTTTCTAATAACTATAAATGAAGTATAACCTTTAAAAATTGTTAATCACTATATTGTACACCTATAACTTATATAATATTATACATCAATCATACTTTAATTAAAAAGAAATCTTTCCAAATGTTTGTCTCCACCAGATATATGCTTCTGATTACAGATTAAACCCAGATTCATTTTCTATTATTTACCTCTTTCCCTACAAGTGGGCAGATGGTCAGGGTTTGACTCTATTATTGGTCAATTTTCAAACACTGGACTTGAAGTCAAGCCATAACTCAGGCTTTTACTAACAAAATGAGCCTCAAGCTGAGACCCCAATGCTCAGCAAGGCAAAAGAAAATAGACATGTCTAAGCTATCTTGAATTTCAAGCCATTTGCAAAATATCATCAACCATATCCTCTTCAAACATGCAAAGGAGTATAACTTTATGGTTAAGAGACTGAGCTCTGCAGTTAGAGACACCCTGAGTCTATGCTCAGCTCATTGTCTGTCTGATTTTGGGCAAGTCACTCAAACACTCCTAGCTTTAATTTTCACACAGATTATCTTTTCCAAAGCATTTTAAATAGAGTATGAGTAGTTGAGCTCATACATGCAAAGCACTTAGCTACCTTCAGTAAGCTTGCTACCATTCCTTCCTCTTCTCTTTTACAGGTCAGGTCAAGCAGAGATAACTGGAGTTAGCAAGGAGGGGGAAGGGAGAACATCTCTTGGTTTTTCATGTTCTGATATTTGCATTAAGTGCTATGGGATTGGCCACGACAGTGAGAGAACCAAACCATACCTCCCTATTCCTTTGGAAGGATGGTGCACCGTATGCAGACCTCTGATGATAAAACATTTGTTTCATTTTGATTCAAAGGGAAGAGAATGACTTGCCAAAACACCAACGACTATACTTCATGCAACACGTGAATTTCTCTGACAGGTGTCTCCATTCCCAACACTGACCAGGCCAACACTAGCTAGAACAGATGGCCCAGCTGGCAGCATATGCATTTTCATCTTTTTGCAGTTTCTCACATGTGTGATGGGGTGGGTGGGGTAATGCAGTGTTTTCTAATGTTTTGATAACCTTGACTGCTGTTTGTCCCATGGGCCAATTTTGTCTTGGACATATTTCTAATTTTAATATTTGACAACTGAAGACACTGAGAGGAAAAATAAAAAATGCTTTTCTAAAAACTGATCCTCCACACATGTTATCACACAGCTGGCTCCTTCCCAGACTTCATTAATTTCCTTTCCCTTGAGCCATTTTTCCCACCTACATATCATTGCAATGTTTATCAAAATATCATAAAAACTGCTTCTGAGCATTTTCCACAAGCTGTAGTTTAATACAATAGTGTATTTAAGTAAGACATTCACCCTTTTCTGAAATAAAAAACTATAATATATTTCGTCCCAACAGTAGCCCACCTGTTCTTCATCTTTGTTACTTCCAGACTATAAACAGATGGCAGATTTAACAAGTAGGCAATTTTAACATCCACCATCACAAGCAGAAAGGTGGCATAGCACATCTAGGTAGAAAAGCTTACACATCCTAGGTGCAATTTATAAGTAACTTTTATTTAGAACCTGAAAACCGATTTAAAACACAGATTTAGAATTTTATACATGCAAATACTTCACATCTTTTTAAAGCTATTTTTACCTATTCTTTTATTTTTAGCTCAGTTGTGATGTAGACCATGAATCATTACCACTATAAAGCTACTATTTCAAATGTAAGAAAATTAAGACACCAATAATTATAAGCTGCATATATACAATGTCCATTTCAGTAGTCAAAATTCAGAGGAAGAATCCTCCCCCTACCATCATTATCACTATAATCGTTGTCATCACCATCATCTTACATAGTGGTTAAGAGCACAATAGTTAAGAGTATGAGCTCTAGAAAGTGAGATCTAGGTTCAAATCCCTTCTCCTTCCCTTCCTAGCTGTGTGACCTGGAAGAAACTGCTTAATTTCTCTGAGCTTCCAATTCTCTCCATCCCCAACTCCCTCTACTACTGTTCTTTTCTCCTCGTCTCATTTCCTTACTTCCTATTAAGTGCTCAATTTATTGTAATTTGGCTTCTGCTTCTACTAAAAGTGGTCTGAGGTCACCAACTACCAGTTCTCATTGCTAAATCTAACAGACACTTCTCATTCCTCATCTTCTTCGACCTCCTGAGACCACTTGATCTTTTTGATCATGCTGTCCTTTTGAAAACTCCCTCTTTTGATTTCTGTGATAACCCTCTCTCTTGGTTTTGTTTCCTTCCTTTACTTGCTCCTTCTGATTTCCTATAAATTCCTCCTCCTTAATAGACCCTTAACAATTGGCACCATCAACATTCTCTGCTTTGGACTCTTTCTCATTCAACAAACATGATCCTCTGTAATCTATCCCTCCTTACTTCTGTAGCCTCAGTTCCTACAATTAACCACATACTTTTATTTCTGGTCCCCTTCTTCTGGCCTCTTCATGCTATTGATCTACTAGAAGCTCCCTGAATGCCTCATATTATATACTATTTTTCAGTCTTCCATATATTATTTCTTCTTTTTTAAAAATGTTTCTTTCTTTTCCCTTCCCTTGTCCTTTGCCCTTCAAGGTTGCTTGTTGGTTCAAGCATCACCTTGTGCTCCAGCCATCCCAGCTAAGGCACCAGATTTGTGAGTGAAAAAGTCAGTTTGGATGTTCCATCCTAAAGAGATGTGTCATAGAATAGAGACAAATTTCCCCATTAAGCCCTACCCAAATCACAGAATCATTAACAAATAAATGATGGTTATTATTTAAGCAACTAAGTTTTGGGTGGTTTCTTAGGCAGAAACAGATAAACAAAACACTCCCAACCCACTAAATTAAAAGCTCCTCAAATGCAGAATCATATCTTGTTGATTGTCTTCAAACCAATACATTCCCTGATTCGTGAAGGTCCCATGAATGAATGAATGAACCAATCAACCAACTAACTAACCACTCAGCCAGTCCATCAATCAAAAGTCCTTAAATTTAGTATTTTTCCTTTGTTTTAATTAAATGTTTCTTTGAACGAAAGCACAACAAAATGGGGAGAGGGAAAGATAAATGAAAAAAAAAAACTAATGCTACTTAAATTCATACCCATGGAGGACCCTCCCAACTAAAGCGCTAGCTCTGATCTGCTTCTACAGCTACAGTCTCACTTTTTCTAGTCCTTACTACCTAGGGCCACTCGGGTATGTCCCCCTCTGTTACCTCAAACTGAACTTTTACAAACCCTCCAAACCTATTTGATCATTCTGGCTGTATTAAAATAATTGTTCATTCTCTAAATATAAAAGTTACCTTTGACTTCTACCATCATCTCCTCACCAGTATCTCCAGTCTCTAGTTCCCACCAGTTTGGTTTGGCTACTTTTAAAAAATTCATCCCAAGGACTTCCCTGGTGGTGCAGTGGTTGAGAGTCTGCCTGCCAATGCAGGGGACACGGGTTTGTGCCCCGGTCCGGGAAGATCCCACATGCCGTGGAGCGGCTGGGCCCGTGAGCCATGGCCGCTGAGCCTGCGTGTCCGGAGCCTGTGCTCCGCAACGGGAGAGGACACAACAGTTAGAGGCCCGCGTACCGCAAAAAATAAATAAATAAAAATTCATCCCTTTCTTTAAAATCCTTCTGTCCCAGCCTAGTTCTGACTCTCATCATCCCACCTCTCTCACTTATATGCGGAATGTTAAACATAACAACAATGACAACTAAAAAAAACAAAGAAAAAACCCCAAAACCCTTGTAGAAAAAGAGAACAGACTTGTGGTTATCAGAGGTGGGGACTGGGAAGAGGAGAAATTGGAGGAAGATGGTTAATCCAGTTATAAGATAAATAAGTATTAGGTATGCAATGTACAACATGATGACTATAGCTCATACTGTTTATGATATACAGGAGAGCTTTTAAGAGAGTAACTCCTAAAAGTGCACATCACAAGGCGAAAATTTTTTTTCCCTTTATTCTTTTCTTCTTTCATTTCTTTGTATTGTATCTATACGAGAAGATGGATGTTAGCTGAACCTATTATGGTAATCATTTCACAATACACGTTAAGTCAAACCATCATGCTTTATGTCTTAAACTTAACACAGTGATGTATGTCAATTATTTCTGAATAAAACTGGAAAACAATGGTTACCTCACAAGGTGGCACTTGATTAGTGTGGTCTAATGTAACATGTGTGCTCCCCCCAAACCAGATTATACGGACAATATTTTATTCCTCTTTAATATAACCTGTAAAGTATTGAACATTGCTGAATATGTACCAAAAAATACAATAAAATAGTAAAATGCATGGAGAGTCTTATAGTTGCATATCCAAGTCACAGGTGTGTCCAATGTAAAGGTCTTTCATAAGCTAAACATTTAATGTAAAGCTAATTAGGTCATTTGTTTTTCGGAAGAAATGGTGATTATTTCAATAGCCATCTGCTCTTGCAAAAACAAATTACATTATTTGCAAGGGTGAAAGTAAATAGATCTTAAAAATAATTTCCGTGAAGTGACTCAATATTAAAGTCTATTATTTAATGGCTTTTATTCATGAGCAGTGCTATAAGAATAGGTGAGGTGATAGATGATGTTTGCAGTGAGGAAGCAATTTAAACTTGGTTTTTGTTAGTCTTAAAAACCAAAATTAAATCAATAGACAAAAGGAAAGAAAACAAAAAGTTGGAAGCCCAGCTCTTTGGTATACACAGCCTCTGTTAATAGGATAGGGAATTCATTATCCATATCAAGAGGAAATGGACAAACATTTTATGCCTGATAAGATTTTTTATTTATGCATTAAATTCTTTAAAAGATACCAACTGAAGGATATTCTTCATCATGGGAAGTTTGGAGAAGGGATTTATCCATATGCTAAAATCTATCAAAGCTATTTCCTGAGTCTGTACTAACAGACGCTAACCCCAATTAGCCTTTCTCAATCAAGGGATTATCTTTCATGTACAAATTAATTCACATCTTGATTTTTAAGCTATGGTGAGTTATTTGTTTTGTGGGAACATAAAAGTCATTTTGATATTCAGAACAGCAAAAAAAGTAATTCTAATTAAGCAAATCCTAAAATGTTATAACCTTATCTAGGAAACAGCTATGAAATAAGGATAGCTGTTTATGGACTAACAATTGTGATAACAATTCAGGTCACCTAAACTTACTACTCCCTAATGAAATGTCACATTTCCCTGTCATTGTAAGGATGTATCTCATCACCAGTGACAATTCTATACCCACAAGATATCTGTCTTCATATTAGGTGCTATGGAGTTTATACTAGGCAGCTGTCACCCTTGAACAAATTACTAGCAATCTAGTGGCAATATAAAGTGAGCAAGGAGAAAATAAGAATTGGAATAAACTATGTAGCAAAACAATATACAAATAAAGACAAAGCAATAAAAAGGACAATGTGAGGACCAGTACTAGGTGATTTTCTGCTTCATGCAAATGTTGTTTATGTCCAGATTTCTATTAAGGTATCTTTATTCATTAACAGAATAGTTACTCCACAACCTCTGATTGTTCCCATCCCTGGGTCCTGGCAATGATTTAATTGCCAAAGATAAAGCATATCAGTCATGATACAAGGTAGCCGCTGAAGAGTTGGTGGAACTCAGAATCCACTTCCTCTTCTAACTTCAATATTTGGCACCCCAGACAACCTCACAGTTTATACAAATATTGGTATTGAATGGTGAATAGTTATACAGAAGTGAGGATTAGCTGAATCCCCTATGACAGGTCTTAGGTGCACCTAGGTGAACAGAAGAAAACTGCCTAGCCATTGCACCTAAAATGGAGAATGGAGGAGTCTGATCCTGATACAGTGTACAAGAACAAACCAAAAGGTGAGTTGCAAGAGAGCTGGAAGCTTGCATGGATGGGAGAATATTAACCCAAATATTGACAACTAGAAGGGAAATTACCTAAGGGAGAGCCAAAGTGCTGAGAGCTACATCTCCTATGCAACAAAAAGTCAAAAGAAAAATAAGTGGAGTGTGTAGCATAATTACGCTTTGTGGTCTACTCTTGTTGTGGCAGTCAGGATGGGAGGAAGGGATGGTGAACTAAGAGCTGGATGTTGTATGATTAAGAGCTTTCTGTGGTCAGACGAGATCAACAGAGTCTAGACAAGAAGACATGCACAGAATGTCATATGCAGAAGAGGTGCTGTGTCTTTGCTCTAATTAAAGTGTTTTGGTGTGTACATGGGTGTCACTGGCGGAAAGGAAGATGAGTGGTTGGATATAATGAAGAAGCACCAGAATTGGGAAAGATCTTCCATTTCCTTACCCTTGCCTTTGACAGTCTCAGAAGAGTTCTAGGAAGAATATAGTCATTTCTCACCTTATACATAGACATAATATGGCAAAATAACTAGGGTTGAACTAGCCCACAGAATTCTGGAGAAAACTTTCAGTGGTATGGATCAACTGTGCTCCTTTTGTTCCAGAAGCTAGTGGTAAAACAGTAACTACTCTCAGGCCTCCAGCATTTTCAATGCCTTATCCTACCCTGGAGGGGTTCTCTATTGCTTCCAGATATCCCAGGACATGATGAGAGTTCTAAGCTTACCCTCTGGTGTGTCCCGAAGAAATCGCATACAAATCTTTCCCTTAAATAAAATCACCTGGTCTCTGAAACTGATTTCTGAGCTCTCCTATACCAGCTCATCTAAGAAAAAATATATATAACCTGAGAACCTGGAATCAAACAAGTATTTATGGAGTGAGGGTATAGAGAGACCTAGAGAGGAAGCACAAGGAACTGCTGCGGCTCTTCCCACCTCATTGGGGATTTTCAATAGCCTCTTATCACAGATGGGGCCTTAGAACAGGATCTCTGCGGCTGGCCGTCGAAAGCCATAGAGAATCCCAAAAGTTGAAGCAGAAACTGCTTTAGGGTTTACATTTCCTTGATATTACTACATTGATAATATTTGGCATTGCCCAATCCCACTTAATCACTTAAATTTTCTAGCGACCACTTATTTAACCTCATGCTAAAGAGATGGTCTCATTTTCTTTATCCATCCATCCACTGATGGAAATTTAGGTTGTTTTCATATCTTGACTATTGTGAATAATGCTACAGTGAACATGGGAGTGCAGATATCTCTTTGAGATCCAGACCTCAATTTCTTCGGATATCTACCCAGAAGTGAGATTGTTGTATCAAATGGTAACACTATTTTCAATTTTTTGAGAATCCTCCATACTATTTTCCATAGTGGCTGCACCAATTTATATTCCCACCAACAGTGTATAACGGTTCCCTTTTCTCTACATCCTCACCAACAATTTGTTCTCCTTTTTCTTTTTCTTTTTTTTTTTTTTTTTGCGGTATGCGGGCCTCTCACTGTTGTGGCCTCTCCCGTTGCGGAGCACAGGCTCCAGACGCGCAGCCTCAGCGGCCATGGCTCACGGGCCTAGCTGCTCCGCGGCATGTGGGATCTTCCCGGACTGGGGCACGAACCCATGTCCCCTGCATCGGCAGGCGGACTCTCAACCACTGCGCCACCAGGGAAGCCCCTTTTTTTTCTTTTTAATGATAGCCATACTAACAAGCATGAGGTGATAACTCAGTTTTGAATTGCATTTCCCCAATGATTAGTAATGTTCAGCACTTCTTCATACAATGTAATATTATTCAGCTTTAAAAAAAGGAGTTATACAGCAGAAAGGAACACAACATTGTAAAACAATTATACTCCAATAAAAATATTAAAAAATAAAAGTTCCAGATTTGGAGGGGAAAAAAAAAAGAAGGAAACCCTGTCATTTTGACAACATGGATAGACTGAGAGGACATTGTGCTAGGTGAAATAAGCCAGAGACAGAAAGACAAATACTGCATGATCTCTCTTGTATATGAAAGCTAAATCTCAAATACATAGAAGCGGGGGTAGAATGATAGTTATCAGGGGCTGGGAAAGGTGTAAATGGGAGGTGTTGGTCAAAGTTTCAGTTATACAAAATAAATAAGTTCTGGAGATTTACTGTAGGAAAAAAAAAAAGGTCTGAAAGTATAGTAAGAAGATTCTCTAGCAAAGCCATTGCTATCCTACTCTTGGCCTCTGCAGAAAGTAGACCGATATCCCCTCCAGATGTATGAAGCCCCATAGCCCCACAGCATGGTAATCCACAGGTGCTTTTTCCTGGAAGACTAGCTCCTGCACCAAAGCACAAAAACTTGGCAAGCACAACAGAAGCCAGATTTCAGCCCTACTTAGCAAGAGGCTTTGGGTAAAGTACAGACTGCTCAGCCACTGTTCACAGAACCTCTGTTCCCCAGTTTCCAGCCACTTGTCTTATGTCTCTAGTGACTCTTACTGACCCACCCTTATCATTCTGGCTTTCTGGTTCTCAGACCCCCGGGGACTCCTGATGTTCTCATTTGGCCTGCTGGCCACCGACCCGCAAGCCGTGACCTCTGCGTGCCGAGGACTCATGAGTTGCAGTTCCTTCTCCTGATCCCCTGTCACCCAGCCCTGATTATGACAAGAGACAAAAGGCAGAGGCCAAAACAGCCAATTACACAAGTTTATATTTATCGAGGGTGATAATGTCTGGAGTAGAGAGACAGTTTATACCATCGTTTAACTATTCTAAGCATGAAGATCTCAGTCTGCGTTAGAAGGTGAAAACAATCTATACTTCATGCCATGTAAGTAAGTGAAACACTCTTGCTTTCTGACCTCACACCTTTAGGAGGTTATTAGCTTTGCTGGCCGCTCTTGAGCTACATGGGAATGCTGCTAGCAAGTAGGCAGCCGATTCCACCCAAGGAGAGCACTAACGACAGAGGACTGAGGGCCATCACCCTTATTTCTCTTTTGAGAATGCTGCCAAGAATCGAACATGTAACTTATGAGCTAAAGTGCACAACGCGTAGAAAGTATGAAAAGCCATATAAAATTTTATATTTCTGAACATCAAGAGGGTTTAGTGAAGAAAGGCCTGGTGAAGGAGGCCCTTTTTGCTTTTCTCATTCTTCAGTCATTACTGACAGGATCAGGCTTAAACGGAGTCAGAGGCTCCCCCCAAAGTCAGTACATCTTTCCAGGAGTTATCTTATTCTCTCCACCTCATGAAGACAGATTAAGAGAGAAAGAAAGAGAGAGGAAGACAGACAGAGAGAGGCAGGCAGGCAGACACAGACAACAAATAGGGATGACTTTCTAAAAATTGGTGAAGGTTCTCTCAGATGGGTACGTTTTCTGCAGCTATCTACAAAGACTCAAGTGCTTCCTCGTTGGAGAGGAATGAGGCACTATTAGATGCACTAACCCCCAAATCCTTGTCTAACGGCCTGGCATAAGAAACATTTTCCCAGCCTTCTCCAAGTAGGTAGGACCGCACAGAGTTTGTGCCAGCGAAAAACGTGACCTTTCTAACACTGACTTAGCTGGCACTTTTAGGGTGGGCTTCTCTAAGCTCTGGACAAGAAGTTACTACAATTCAATTCTATTTTCAATTCTATAACTTTTTGTTGATGTACCCTTCAATTCTCTTTTGTTTCCTTGATTTTACACCAGTCCCTTCCATGGCACTTCTGGCAATAGTTTGGGCACTCTGCTGGCCCCTGTGCCTCTGGTTTTCCTCTCCCCGTGTCTTTTATGCACTGCAGCTGTACCCATGTCTTGGATCTGCTTGGGCACAGTGGATGGCACTCAGAACAGTTTTTTAATCATTTTTCTTTCTAGTTAAATGAGACTCTGTCATTTCATCTCATTGTAGCTTTAGCACAATATGTCTATCAACCTGTAGAGGACTGTCCTTGGGATCCACACTGTGAGACTCTATTATGGGGAGACCAAGACCCTTTTGGTATTTAAGCAATCAAGCTCCCTAAACACTACAGAAAATGGTATGATCCTTGAGTCCCATTCTCTCTCCGAATCAAGAAATGGATAGTAGCAACTGAAAGTGAAATTCCATCAAAGTCTTTATTTGCTTGAGAAGAAATTAACCACTGATCTAACTGAGCCGTCCTTCATGTGGCTCTAAAAAGTCTTCCTTAGCCACTCTGCCTGAGTTAGAATAAGAAGTGCCCTTGCATCTTGAAAACAACACTGTGTTCAGTTGAGACACTTTCCAGCTTATGTTAGTGGGATTACGTGCCTGACACTGGTTTGTAAATTGTAGCATATCCTACAAATGTGCTGACTGGGATGGTGATTCTCATCTCATTGTGCTATATGTGGTAAGTAATGTTGCTGGTGAGGCAGGAGACTTATCTGCAATGGGTGTCCAGTGACTTTGCATCAGGCTCAGTAATCTTCCCTCTAGCACTACATCTTACAGCCTTTCCTCCCAGCTCTACAGCGAACTCAACGCCAGTCACTCCGTGGCAGCAGTACTTCAAAGGATACGTTGGACCTTTCCCTCACCTGGAATTATTCTACTTGTGAAGTATTAGCTCCTCACATCCCAACTCTGACCAAATGCTCCTCTTCTTCCCGTTCTTACTACTTTACCCCTACCTTGTTGTTTATTCATTAGTCATTTATTCAACAAATACCTACTGCCTTTACAACCTCATCAAGCCCTCTGATTCCTTTACTTCTCTTGCTAATGCCCATGTTTAGGACCCTCCAGGTCTCAGCTGCTTTCTCAACCAGTTCAGACCCACTGTGCATCACGTCATCTGAACCCTGGACACTCTCTCACCAGCACCTTAGCTTCCCTTGCTTCAACCCAGGGGAACAGAGTGAACGAGAGGCAGGAAGAATATAGTGCGGTGGAGTAAAGGGTAAGAAGCATCTCACTGTCCACCAAGAGTCATGCTCCCCCGACACAGGACAGAACTGTTGCTGAGAAGCAGCTGCCCCATCTAGAACTACATCGTCCAGTATGCCTCCTCCCAACCTCATCGTATCCAGGTGAAGCCATATGACTAGTTTTCACTCAGGGAATGTGAGTAGAAGTGATGTATCATCCCTGGGCCAAAGCAGTTAAGTAACTGTACCTTCTTTACTCTGCTTTCTCTCTTCTATCAGCTGGCAACTGATGCCCAAGGTAACCTTAGAATCCTTAAGAAGATAACAGAGCCTCTGTCAGTCATTCAGGTCTGAATGAGTCTGTGGAGCAAACCCTCCATATTGACCA